>NC_092236.1:6769517-7002017 GCF_036320965.1 Panulirus ornatus | reverse complement strand
CTCTCCCTGCTACGTACGCCATGATTTTTATAACCCCTTGTCTGTATGAGGAGAGAGAGAGAGACCGACCGAGACAGTAGTAGGAAGAGAGATAGGACTGTACACCAAGCCTATCGCTACAGTTGACAACATTTTTCTTTTAAAAGTCCCGCACACCGATACTGACGGGGACCACCGTGGCAAGCGTTTCGATAACGTTGTCTATGGTGACAGACTATGGGTGGGGAGAAAGCCTAGCTCCTCCGATCTGACACTTCTACTTATTCCGTCTTGAGAGTCCATACGTTAATGGTTGCAGGAACCTCTTGCATGTCGGCAACAAACACCGTATCTGCCGACGAGATCACTCGTGCAGACAACGACTCTTCTACCGTCGCTGGTTTTTTGTTTTTTTTTCAGAATGTGTAACTTTCCTTAACTTTGTCCATTACTGAGGATAGACCGTCTAGATTTTAAAACTTGTTTCTACAGATAACCTTCCTTGACTTGGCTGTTAGATCGAATAAAGAACCTCCTCCTTCCTCTTAGTTATCGTTTCTGGTAAATACTTACTCTGATTGGTTCTTCAGCTCGACATTCTCTGGAATCCTCGGTGTAAAGGAAGGGAAAACAGGCATGCCGGAACGACATGAAGCCTCCACTGCCAACGCTATTGGTAACAATTAATTGCATTTATCATAATGGTGATACGGGGCTGATAAACTGAAAGGCATCTACAGGTTTTGTTTATTGACGTTAGGATGTTGTACCCTCAGCCTACCTCAGGACCAGTGTCTGGGATAGGGTGGGTTTACTTGCAGCTGGAAAACTTCGGCGTTAAGTTTTGAACTACGTAAATCTACTGTCGTTGTCGCTTGGAATGAAAACTCGTCTAGGTCACAGTCACCCATGTCACACTCACTAGGTCATACCCACCCAGGTCGCACCAATCCAGGTCACATTCACCTGTTGTCCTTCCACCCTCCTGCCCTCTCCACCTCCGCGACCAACAGTGCGTTATTAAATCTCGAGCCAACATCTATTGGGGCAGGAATCAGGGAAAATCAGATTCGAAAGCTGTTTGCCGCCAGGGCGTCCGTGCCTGTGGCTCGTGTTATATCCTAGGATGTCAGGCAGATCTGTATTTCTTTATATAAAGCCGAACGTAAAATAGACGAAAACATGGAGAAAAAAATATGATTTTCTGTTACTGTTTTTTCTCTCTGGTCATGTCTTATTTCACCAAAGCAAGTCACTTGCATATATATATATATATATATATATATATATATATATATATATATATATATATATATATATACACAGACAAGTGTTTTGTTAGCAGTACTATCTGCTAGAAGATACGTTTAATTTTTGTATATGGACATATGTATGAATTTACTAATGTATATGAATCAGATATAGTATGAAAAAAAGAAAATATTCCGGGATACAGTTATTATCATCATCGATAAGTTAGTGTTTTGTCTCGCTGTGTTGGATTGCTTCATTAGGTACCTCAGTAATTGCGTATTTGTGCTGTCTGGGGACGATTTTTATGTTCGCGTGTTCCCATCACTTGAACTTTCTACACTAGTGTGTGTGTGTGTGTGTTAAGCGCTAGACGTGTTCATCAGTACTTTGTAACAAAACGTATGCTAAGAAGTCTTTTTCACATATCTTTTTCATATGATATTTCTGTTAAGTATTTATTAAACAGAGGCTTTTGGACAGTAAATGAATCGGACATCGTGCCATTGTACTGGTCTCCGCTAAAACGTGAAATATAGTAAAATTACGACTGGGAACTTTGAATACCCGTACATTCATAATGAATTATTTAGTCAGCCATCTTTACACTGAAAGATGAAAAGATTATTCAGTGAAACCAAGAATCACTTTTCAGATAACACAGTCTTTTCGTAAGATATAACACAGGGTCTGCTTACCCTATAGTGTCCGTCAGTGTGTGTGTTGCTGCGTCCTTGTCGGGAATTACCGAGTAATACCACACACACGTGCCACCAGCAGACGGTACTGACGGAGTGAGTTGAAGGACAGGCGTCAAGCGCATTGGGCGGGAGCGCTTGAAGGGACGGGGTGTGTGTGTGCTTGCTTGCTCGTAGGAGCGGTGGTAGTTACTACAGCCTTGGGGGGGGGGGGGGGTGGGGGCTACCAGGGAGTCCGTAGGGCGGGGTGGGCGATGGCAAGACAGCACTTTAAATGAACAGTCGGACGGGAAATGAGGGAGTTCAGTGTAAAGAGACGAAATGTAGTGCGAAGTGATGGAGTTTACTGAGTGTTTAGTGCAAAGTGAGGGAGTGTGGTGCAAAATGAGGGAGTTTAATACGAAGTGAGAGGGGTTTGAAGGAATATGAGGGAGTTTAGTACAAAGTGAGGGAGGTCAGTGCGAAGTTTGGGAGTACAGTACGAAATGAAGGAGTTTATTAGAGAGTGAGGGAGTTTAGTAGAAAGTGAGGGAGTTTTGGTGGAAAGTGAGGGAGGGCAGGAGAGACTGGTGTTGAGAACAATGGGGAAGCCGCGGAATACAAAGTGGGAGAGCGGCGGGAACAATGGTAAGAGGACTTCAGTGCAGAATGAGCGTACGAATGGAACAATGGAAACATTAGTGCTCAATGGACGGGCATTAGGATCTTGAGGGGTAGGTCAATGCAGTGGGGGGGAGGGAGTCACGAGCTGTGGGAGAGGCTCACTGCAGAGTGGGAGGGAGGGGAGAGAGAGAGAGAGTCAGGGTCACTACACAGTGGGTGAAGTTCACTGTGGTGGAGGTGGGAACATTGGGGTCGATGTCCCTGTTAGCTTGAATGGAAGTATTCGGGTGATGTTCACTGCTGAAAGGATGTTGGGGGATTCGCTGCAGAATCTGGGGGGACTTGAAAGTTTCCCCCCATCATAATACCCTCCCCTTCCCCCCTCCTCTGTGCCATCCAGGTACTTGAGAAATTATTTTATACTTACTTTTAAACTCATTTGTCAGGACTTGCCACTGATAAGAATGGACTAGTTTGTTGTTTTTCTTAAGATTGTACCACTGGTAAGAATGAATTGATTTATTGTTTTTCTTAAGATTGTACCACTGGTTAGAATGAATTGATTTATTGTTTTTCTTAAGATTGTACGAGTTATTCAGGGAAGAAGACGATGCTCCTGGATTTTGATCCCGAGGTCAAAGCTTGTGATGCATTAATGATACCGAATTTTTTTTTAGAATTGAAATTTTCTAGTAAAATAAGATCTTAAAAAGAATAGCGTATTTCGGAATTTGTAGTGTTAATATAGTTAATAGAGAGATACACAAATACAATTTTCTTATAAGTTCCTATAAATCTATTCGTTTTATAATTCTCAATAATCGCTGGTATTTACGTCAGCCCCATGTGGTAGTGAAGTCAACCACAGTGATGGAATGATCTCTTGTCACGTGAGTAATGGTAGTAGAGTGAGCCATGGTAGGGAAGTGAACCACAGTTTACTGGTTCATGGTGAAGTGAATCATCATGTTAACCAAGTGACCCACGGTAAACAATTTTAGTGAAACGAGTTTTGGTAGTGAACCACTTAAGCCTAAGTAATCATGAATTGACTGCATATTAATGTAATGGGCAACGGTACTTGAGTGAGCTACGGTAGGTGAATTTTAGGGAACAGTGAACCAAAGAAGTCAATAACGTTTGTGAAATAATCTCCAGCAACGTTGTGAAACATGTGAAAATATACACCATTGTAATGAAGTGAAAGGAAAAGCTTCTGGCGTAAATGTGACCCGATTGAGTGAAATGAAAAACGAAATGAACAAAGGTGATAGTGAGCCTTGGTATTGAAGTGAACCATGGTAATGAAGTGAACCATTGTAATGAGGTGAACCATTGTAATGAGGTAAACCATACTTATGAAGTGACCCATGGTAATGAAGTGACCCATGGTAGTAAAGTGTGCCATTCTGATGAAGTGAACCATGCTGATAAAGTGAACCATAATGAAATGAACTATATATATATATATATATATATATATATATATATATATATATATATATATATATATATATACAGTCAACGTGATGAAGTGAACTATAGTAATACAATGAACCAAGGATGTGAATCGAACCATGATTGTACGTAAGTGAACCATGATCATTTATCAGACAATGCTTACGAAGTGAATAATGGTCGTGGGGTGAAATACGGTACTGAAGTGAGTGATGGACGTGAACAGTGAAGCCTGGAGATGTGTCAAGAGAAGTATTCAGAGCGTGTGTCATGGGGTGATATGCGTTAGAGGATAATATAGAACAGCACAGTAAAGAAAACCGATTGATACACCAGTCTTAAACCCCTGGTGGCTAGGTGTGATTTCAGAACCCTGGTGGCTTGAACTGACTGTGACTTCAGTCCCTTGGTTCATGAGGTGACTGTGACCTCATGAAGCATCACTTCTGATGGCGAAAACGCATTTTCTGATGCCTCCGTCTCACCTGCCTCTCTGTAACCACCATAACCCCATGTGGTGTAAATTTACTTAGTGTGAAATCAACATTATGAAGTGTGACCTCATGTTCAGTGACCCCCCCAAGATATCGTGTATTAGCCTTCCTTGACCTTGAAGAACATGACCCCATTTTTCGTGACCGAGTTGTGCAAACTAGTTTATTATGACTTCGAATAATGAATGAGGTTTTATGCACATTGGTTTCATACAGTGTGAACTCATTTACCTAGATATAAGTTTGAAAGTCATTTAATGAGTAATATATGTAGTAACTTATTTATCATAACACGGATAATTTGTAATAACTTTAAGTTAGTAGTGTGCACTCACTTGCATGATGTAAGTAATGTAAATTCATTTAATGAGTAATATATGTAGTAACTTATTTATCATAACACGGATAATTTGTAATAACTTTAAGTTAGTAGTGTGCACTCACATGATGTAAGTAATGTAAACTCATTTACCGGGATATACAAGTAGTGGAAACTAATTTACCATGGTATAAGAAGTGTGAGCTCATTCATCCGTGAAATCACTCCGTGTAAATGTATTTTTTTTTCGTGACCTCGAGCAGCGCGGAGATTCAGTTCTTGAGATTTTAATCTTCTTGTATTTTCGGTTTTCGAGGACCGGGACGCTCTGGGGTAAGAGGGACGAGTAAGGGGGTTGGGGTGGAGGAGGAGGGGATGGGGGGGTACTGAGCCGACCTTTGACCTTCAAGAGCGGACGTACGCCATGACAGCCGTGGCTTTAGAACGATGAGTGTGCCAACCTTTGTATATGCTGTTGATGAAGAGAACTTGCAAATTAGTTGGTACTTGTCGAGTGCAGTGACAGATGGCAGTGCAACAGTCAACGGGATGATCATCCGTCACTCAGCTTGCTACTGATATATATTATATATATATATATATATATATATATATATATATATATATGAATTCATTCTTTTCATACATACTCGCGATTTCCTGCGTTAAGAACAGGACTGAGCCTAATAGGGAAGATCCTCACTTAGTCCCCTTCTCTGTTCCTTCTTTTGGAAAAGTAAAAACTGGAGGGGAGGATTTCCAGCCCCCCCGCACCCTCCCCTTTTAGTCGCCTTTTACGAGACACACATATATACATCATCATGTAAAATGTCCGGGTACGGAAACGGTCTTTCCTTTGCTAAGATTCCCTGTACTTCAGCCTGGAACGGGCTGTTCCATTTTACTCCTTCGATCATCTTAACGGATTTTTATGTAAAGGTTCGCGAGATTTAATCCAGGAACGCAGCCATCCCATTTGACATTCCGTTCTCTGGATATAATGGTCGTATTTTTCGTAGCTCTGGTGTGTTATTTGGCACTCAAACCTGTCGACTTCAAGGGTCTTTATGGCCGTCAAAATCAGGTTATAACTACCATTAAAAAACTTGAAGATCCTCATGTAATTACAGGCTATAGACGCTCATGCTGTGTGTGTATGTGTGTGTGTGTGTGTGTGTGTGTGTGTGTGTGTGTGTTTTATCTCATCCCTTACTTTCGTTAGATAACTAACGGCTGTATAGTGAGAAAACGTAGATAGCAGAACAGAAAAAGAATCTTCGAGTTGATTACTTGATTATTAAAGTCTTGTGTTGCTTGTAAATGCTAGATCTTAAGCCACAATGTCAAAGATCGTCTTATAACATTGCTCAGACTTTTCTTTAAAAGAGTATTGATATAAAGATTTCTTAGTTTATTTCATGCATGTAGAAATGAATAATTTCACATAGTTGACAGGTACTGTATAAAACTTTGCTTCTTTGATTTAAAAAGCGTATCAATCATTATATATATGCTAAATTTTTTCCCCATAATCATGAATATTCGTGTGAGCGAGGCTTGATGGCAGCTCTGATCCTTCAGTTGTTAAGTAATGTGTGTTGAAGTCAGCGGGTCCCGGCTCCTCCTCCCCTTACCAAACACCTCTTCAACATTTATTTGATGCTGTCGTGACGTGTCATGGGCACCACATCTCCCAGTTTGAAATCGATACGACCATTAACATGATTTCGTGGACTCGGATGTGATTTTTTATCGTCCTTGAAATTATTAGACAATGAAATATTTTGATTAAAAAAAAATAAATGTCTAACGTCACTTGTGTCCAGCCATATTATTTTAGTGGGTTATATATTGTAAATATTGCGGTTATGAAAACAGAGGAACAGTGTTGGGCCCAATAACAAATTGATAACAATGAAGCTATAAATATAGAAATTAGCCCGGAAGGGCGTGTCTTCGTTGATGATCTTAGAAACGGTTTAATGGAGGATTCTTGTTATGGAAAAACAGAAGAAATGGATGGTTAGTTTAACTGACGTTCAGTGCATCTAGACAATGTTATTAGCTTATTCAAAGCTGGTTTGACAGGTCAAGATTATTTGATTTACAGTAATTTCGTTTTTTTTTTTTTGCCACTGTTGTTTACCATGTAATTTACGGCGATGGTTCTACCCATCCCCACCATAAAAAGGACCTGATGAGGTCATAAAAACTTTAAGTTAGCACATAGATTTCTCGTAACTTTTTAGACAAACACTTGCCACTTTTTATGACTTAAGATAGCGTAATGTTTGCACATGTCATTTTCATGGGGACACATTTCTCTGCTGAGTATTATGGTTGAGTGAACCATGATAATATGTATGTATGTATGTTCAGAGGTATTATCATTTTGATATGCGTGTGTTTATTTATGGGGACTTACACTGGGATCCTTATATCTATGTCTGTCAATATATATATATATATATATATATATATATATATATATATATATATATATATATATATATATATATATATATATTCTTTCTTTCTTTCATACTATTCGCCATTTCCCGCATTAGCGAGGTAGCGTTGAGAACAGAGGACTGGGCCCTTGAGGGAATATCCTCACCTGGGCCCCTTCTCTGTTCCCTCTTTTGGAAAATTAAAAAAAAAGTGAGAGGGGAGGATTTCCAGCCCCCCGCTCCCTCCCCTTTTAGTCGCCTTCTACGACACGCAGGGAATACGTGGGAAGTATTCTTTCTCCCCTATCCCCAGGGATATATATATATATATATATATATATATATATATATATATATATATATATATATATATATATATATATATTTATATATATATATATATATATATATTTATATATATATATATATATATATATATATATATATATATATATATATATATATATATATATATATATATATATTATTATTATTATTATCATTACAGATCAGAATGATTGGATATATTAACCCAAACGTATGAATATTTTTTTTTTTCGACTGGGAAAGATGTATTAACCCATGTGTTCTTGCGTTACAGGGTATTATGGCTGAGTGAGGTATGGTCAGCATGTCGACAGAGCGCGTGGGTGTGCGGAAGAAGACCGAGGTGAACAATGGCCAAGCCACCACGGGAGCGGCGGCGCCGGTCGAGGAGACGCCCAACCACATCGTCTACAGGAGGGTCAGTACTGGAGCCCTCGCTCGAAGGGACCCCAGATTATACAACTCCTAGAGAGAGCTTGATATGTTCATACAGAAGCCATATAGTGTATCCCTGCTAAGTCTATACACTCTTTAACAGTCATTTCGACGCCCAACACGTTTTCTTTTGTGACCTTAGTGTAGACCAACCAACAGGCCTCCGCTTTGTTTCAGTACGGATAAGTACGAAGCCCCAAACACTCCACAGTATTGGAGAGTTCCTTTTACGGTTAGTTTCAACACGACACTCACGCCTTGCTCCTGAGGTGCACTTCACTGGGCTCTCCTGAGACACAGCTAATGAACTCGGGGGGCGGGCCGTGGTGCCTCTGTGCAAGCCGTCAGTAAGGCCTATATTCCTCTATAGTACATTCAAGTCTGTTTTATTCATTCCCAGGCACAAGCCACTGTAGCCTTAAGGAGAAGTTGATACTAAGGTAATATAAGGGTTGAGAAAGAGGAGGGAAAGGGAAGACTTCATAAAATGTAATGAACAACAGACCTCATCAAAATATCATAGTAGTGATGTGAAAAAAAAAGGAGAAACTAAATGAATGTTTTCATCCCCCCTGAAAACTTCGTTCGTGAAGTGTTCCTGGGATCCATCACGTCCTAGTAAATTATGCATGGTCGTATTTTTCTCTCTTACTAATTAGAAATGTTATCGTCTGCGTTGGTTCATTGTTTGGGAATTCCGAAAGAAATCGTACAGTGATATTATGTTTAGACAAAACACTTCGGCTCCCTTGTTCATGTCAAAGTAAAGTAGTGCATTTGTGAACGTGCGCTTGTGTGACTGAGGGTAAACTATACAAAGCCTTTAAACGAATGGTGCGAACAGTATTAACGCGAGCATATTGTTGGGTCAGCTAACACACCCTGTGTATACTTTACGGACGACGATATGTAGTATTGTTTTGCTATGATATTATCAGTTAATTGGAAACTGCATTTCTTAAAGAGTCTACAGTTCTTTCGAGACGACAGTGTTGGGTTTTCTGAAATGTGCTTCATAGTAGTTTTAGTAGCTTTTAACGTACAGTGCAATCATACAGTAAAAAAAAAAAAATAAATAGACGACTGGCAGAGTGCAATTTCCCATATTCACGCAGGGAAGCAACGGCCAAGTGGCAGCCACAGGCAAGATCCGTCGACAATACGGTTATTGCGTGTGGCTTGAGGACGCCTGAGTGACGACCAGTAGAGTGAGCGAACACCGCCGGCCGTTGGAGAAGTATATACAAAATTATGGGGACGTGAAAGAAGTAGATTCATTTAACTGTAATCACTGGTTTTGAGAATTTGCTCTTCACGCGCGTGCATAATACGGGTCTGAGAGGTTTGATATGCGTGCATTCTTCGCTTACGCTCCCTCCGCGTCCGTCACTCACGCCCGATGGGTGACAGTGAAAATCATTCAGACCTCAGATATCCTAGACAAGCTGAATATGTCAAGTAGTTTTCTCTGCGTTTCCGTATGCATCTTTTATATTCCATGATCGTCAGCGATATATACTATATATGGCATGGTGTTTCCGGACTTCGCCTGCAGCTAATGGTTACATTGCTAGTGAAGAAGCCATCCTCGGCGTACTTGTATTACCGTCAGTGGACGGAAAGGAGTACAGTCTCGTCGAGAAACTTCACGTCCTTTGGAGCCAGAAGTTCCATCATTTTCCTGCTCCTGATTGGAGTGAAGCATTGAAGCAGGGTCCCCATAATATGAGTCTTGGATTGTATAAGTGATTGTATAAGGGCTAGGCAAACAGGGACCAGACTGTATACCAAACAAATAAACACGCTGTACTTAAGATAATATCACACTCTCACGTATGTTCAGATTAGATCCAATATCTACAGTTACTAACGCCTCTCTCTCTCTCTCTCTCTCTCTCTCTCTCTCTCTCTCTCTCTCTCTCTCTCTCTCTCTCTCTCTCTCTCATCCTCCCTCCCTTTATGGCTGCAGAGGGAGGAATACAAAAGACGACGATAGGAATAGAAAATAACTGACTTCTGAGGTCATCCTGTACAAACAAAAATCCTATTCTAGCACACAATCGCCTACCTTCAGGTGTGGATGGACTCGGGTCTTGCCAAATCCAAGTTGTTGATGTTCTTTAACTTTTTCTTGTAGGTACACCTCACTGTTTGGCTTGCTCAGTCTTTCTTTTTCTCCCTGTTTCATCAAGATATATTTAATGTGTGTGACGTGAGACAGGAGTCATGACTGAGGTAAATGCTCACACATCACATCTATCTGTATCTATGACGCCTGTTCCCTTTAGGAACTCCTTGGGGGGGGGGGGGGTGGCCACGGCAGTAGAGTCTCCTTAACTAGTGAACTCCAGTGCTGCTACTTAGCCTTTAATGCCGCACCCTTAACAGGCAGAGGCCAAGTCTAGTGCAGTGTTTTTACAGAGGCTCCTACCTAATGTTCCTACAGACTACTACAACCTTATGTTCCAACCAACTACTTCTACCTAATGTTTCTACCTAAAATAGTCCAACCTAGATGTTCCTACCTACTACTTCTATCATTTAGTTCCTATCATTTTACCAAAAGGCTGGGCTAGCACACGGTTTTCACCTCAGGAAATCTAGAGTTACGAAGAATGAGCCGTGTAAGTTTAGTGTTGTCAAGTGTTGTGTGTGACATTGAGAGAGAGAGATTTTGTATGTGTGTGGACAGAATGCCAGCAGTCCACGTGTAGGTGAAGCGGAAAGGAAAAACAGCTAGCCATCTGGGTCAGAGGAGTTGCAACTTGACAACCAGTGAAGTGCTGGCTTCCTATGCAGTTATCGCTGACCTTTCTGATAACCCTGATACACTAATCAAATACAGAGATCGTTTGTATTGTATTATAAACTCTGTCCCGTTAATTTCCCTAACAATTGCTTTAAGGTATGAGGAATTACCTTTCACTTTGCAGTCATTTGTATTTCTTTTTTGCGTAACACCTAATGTTAAAGATGCAATTTTTGCACCGTTAGTTTCCTTGTTTGATCTCACGATATGGATTTTGGCATGATGGTGTGGGGTCAGTTTATAATACAGTCATCCCCAACATCATACACACTTCCTTAAACACTTGCTAAATCCGTAGATATCCTCTCCGTTTTTACGAGGAGACTATTTCCACCAGCCATTGGTGGCCCAGTGTTTACACTGTGGGCAAGTTGACAGTTTACCACCTGGTGTGTGACGTCATCACCCATATGTGGCGTGGGTTGCCAAGCTCCCCTTGATGTCTGTCAACTCAGCGGGCGATCGATATATTTTTGTTGGTGATTATTCTTTTCTGAAGGGTTTCTGTGATTATTGAATATCACTGATTGTAAGATGGTAAGTTAGTAAGGGAAGAAAGCTTGCCCGTAATACGTTGGACGGGGAGGGTATAGAAACACTCAACAACTTGGCAAATTTCGGCAAATTGGCGAGGGGGAAAAAAAAAATTGATTCTTTCTTCAGTCTCGGCGTCATCTTACTTCCTTTCCTAGTGATCCTAAATGTCTTTTGTATGTAACTTAACAAAACCTGGCAATGTTAATGCAACGCGCATCTTGATCGTAGTCAGACAATAGTCTATGAATCATTTCCAAAACCGATTATGGCTCGTTTGCCAGAAAGGAAGAAAGCTCGGTAGAATTGTCGAATCAATTGTGGATGGTTGGCTAGTGATTTGGACCTCGGGTCTAACGACTGATAGGGGCATTGAGCCCATGAACGTCGTTATTAAGAGCGAACTGGAAAATGCTGAAGATATTTCCAAGACCACACACACGCACACACACACACACACACACACACACACACAGTGCATACATGGGCCTTAGGAGTCGAGAAGAGGCAGTTTTATTTTTCCTTTAAGATAAAACATAAAACCTGTGGTTTTATTGTAGAGTGAAAAATGTAAGAAAGGAACATTTATCTTGTTCACTAGCTTGAACTTAAGAAGGCTTCATTAAAGTAGTTCCTGGCTTTATGTAAATTACCGACTGCATTTGGTAATAACATGTATTATCATAATGCATCTGGATATTCTGTTTGAATTCTTTATATTCTTCATCTCCTGTAGTACATGTCACTGAAGTATTGCGAATTTGCTGTAACACAGTTGCTTCATCTCAGGAATTTTCTAAGTAATCTAACAGTTTTCGAGAGCATATCTTGGAATGCAAAGAATTTCTATTAATATTCCAATGGACATAAAATGAATATCTTAGTTCTTCAAACAGAAAGAAAGTTGAATTCTTTATCAAAAATGCGTAAACGGATTTGGGGATTTTCGCCTCTACAGTTGTATAAATTCTGCGAATGTTACAGGAAACGGCCAATTTACCTCACTCGATGATTTGCTTAGATGGTATTTTTATTGTAATAATTCATAAGAATTCTAACTTGAATCAGAATGTGAATGGCACAGCGTACGACCATGAAATGTATTACCATGCAATATATATATATATATATATATATATATATATATATATATATATATATATATATATATATATATATATTAGACTAGACAGCCAGCCCCAACCCCTGCGGTGAGCAAAGCTTGTTCCACAGCTTAGCTAAAGGTCAGTAAGTTTCGACCCCTACGGTGAACCAGGCCTGTCTGACCAATGGTTAGTTAACCTTAACTCCTACGTTGGGTCAGGCCTGTTCCAGGAAGAATACGGCATGACTGTCCATCTATATCTTGCCTTTTTTCCTGACCCATTTACTTGTTACAAGGCACGTCGGGGAAGCAGTGTAAATGTCTCGCTTGGATTGTAAGGCTATGGAGCACACAGGAGACTGCTGTACGAAAACACACTTTATGTGAGTTGCTATGACAGCTGTATAGTTCTAGCACTGAGAATGGACGTAGCTAATGGCCTCTCTTTCGTAGGAGACGATAAGTTCACATGATTTGTAATATTTAGAGTTACATCGTCATTATTTCTACCTTTTGATAAATGAATTTATGAGAGTGTATTTATGCATAGAATTATCCTTTATAAGTGAAGATCCTGTTGAGGATTTTTCGACCTTTCGTGACCTAGGCAGTTGATACGCCCCAAATCCAAACAGCTAGCCAACCACCAACTCTTTTGATGCGTCATTTGATGAAATGATGACTAAGGAAAGTAATGTGTGCAATAGATTCCCGTCGGCTTGATAATCACTATCGGCGATGATCATATCATTGGATCCGTTATAGTTTGTACAACGCAGTTTCACCTACAGAATCGAATACAAAGAATGGTAAATACGTAAGGCTGAGTTGGGTCACGTTTCTTGGATTTTGTTTTTTTTTTCTAGTTTTTTCTATAACAACGGATGAGTATGAACGAAAAGCTCAACCCAAGAAGCCCAAACCTTACCTAAACGTAATGTAGCCCAGGCTAACGTAACCTAGTGTTTTGGTGATTGAGGCATGTGTAATAGAGGTCTTTTGACTATAAAGATCCAGTGATGTGGTTTTCGATCATCATACCAGAATCACCAAGCCTTCATTAAAGTGAAATAAGAACTCACCTACCCGTAGCCTTTTTATTTATTTTTTCACATTATTACGGAGGGAAGACATAGCGAATACATTTACTTTCATGTACGAATTGCTCTCATGACCTTAGCTTTCACCTTTTGACCTCATAAACATAGCATGGCTGACGTATGTCAAGGTCAGCCACTGTGCCAAGTCTGAACTTCGTAACCTCATTGTTTATAGAATCAGAGTTGTAATGTGTACAGACGGACTGAACGCCCTAGGCGCCCACTGCTTCGCAAGGTTGATATCATCATTGTGAATCATAAGGGTTTGCCGTACTTACTTTTTGTCACCCCTGGGGTGATGTATGAATGTTATACGTGTGTCTCTGGTTTTACCCTAGAGTCTTTTACGAAACCCCATCCCGTACGTCTGTGAATTATGACACTCTCAAGAAGTCGGGGATATTTTATGTCGCGGAAGTGACCAGGTTTTATAGTGATAAATATGTACACACACACACACATACAAAGAGGTTGTGTGTATATACGTGTGTACACATGTAGGAGTATAGGTATGATACACATGTACAAGGTTAAGATACTGGAGCGACACAGGGGTAAAACTCTCTCCATATAATACACAAGTTGTAATTACACACACACACACACACACACACATACTAGTCCGCATTTTTGTCAAAGGTCCTTCACCTGATACTGACAGTATTCAGGCTAGGATAATGCTCTTGGATGGGGAGGAGCTGAGACTGACTGATGGAGCAGATGACACTCTACACCTCAAGTGTAGGCAATGTGGCACCAGAACTTTTATAACGATTTGAATCGATGTGATTTTAAAAAAACTGGTTTTCAGAAATATCAAACATACACAGCAACAGTCAAATGATTTGTATGGGAAGTACAGCTTGCGTTTACATTGTATGGAACCGATAGATTCGACACCAGGGCGCGTTGCTTTGTGGAAGCATGAACAGTTCGAGCCTACATAGCAAATATTTAGAGGATATTGATTTGATATTCCACAACCAGCCTCGTTCCTTCGTATTATGACGACGTCAATTTGAAAGGAGAGCTCGGCGCTTTTCTCTGTATTTTATGAGAATAATCCACTGTCATTTCTGTATATTAATATTAATTGGCTCCAGATTAGTCTCGAAATAACTTGAATCGGCAAAACTGACATTAGATATTCTGCAGTCGAAAATATATAAAGGTTTCTCTGATGTAGTTTAACGAATAAAAAAGAGACGCCCACCAGACGTGTCAGTGGCCATTTCTATAATAAAATTTTGCTTGCTCTTCTCATAGAATTTTGATTAACAGGAACAGACAATATATATATATATATATATATATATATATATATATATATATATATATATATATATATATATATATATATTATCCTTGTCGTAGAAGGCGACTAAAGGGGGGGGGGGCCTGGAAATCCTCCCCTCTCGTTTTTTTTTTTTTTTAATTTTCCAAAGGAAGGAACAGAGAACGGGGCCAGGTGAGGATGTTCCCTCAGAGGCCCAGTCCTCTGTTCTTAGCGCTACCTCGCTAACGCGGGAAATGGCGAATAGTTTGAAAGAAAGAGAAGAATATATATATATATATATATATATATATATATATATATATATATATATATATATATATATATATTTCAAACTGGGGAATTACATCATCCCAGATACTAGCTAGAAGTCTTGCAGGCGATACATATGATCCCTGGGTGTCTTCCATGCATATTTTCTATGGGGTTGCCTTCCATACGTACTCTCTGGGGTTACCTTCCATACGTACTCTCTGGGGTTGCCTTCCATACGTACTCTCTGGGGTTGCCTTCCCTACGTACTCTCTGGGGTTGCCTTGAATACGTACTCTCTGGGGTTGCCTTTCCTACGTACTCTCAGGGGTTGCCTTCCATACGTATTCTCTGGGGTTGCCTTTCCTACGTACTCTCAGGGGTTGCCTTCCATACGTACTCTCTGGGGTTGCCTTCCCCAACACACGTTCCCTGAGGTCTCTCAGATAATCTTCCTTGCAGATCGACCTGCTGGATGAATCACCGTTCAAGGGAGGACATTGGGTCGTCTGCCTTGTGAGAAACCTCTGGGCAAACTTGCCACCGAGAATTTCGCATATGCGAATACGTTTGTGCGCCTTGGGTGTGCAAAGACACGCGCGTGCATGTCAGTGCAAGCATGCAATGTGAATGGGTCAAGGCAAGCACGCTCATGCATGGTATTAGTAAACGTTCTGTGTAAAAATTTCCATGGGACTGACTAGAAAATTAACCGCAGCCTCATAATTACGGGCTTTTTCAAAATTTACTTCGTTTATATATATATATATGTGTGTGTGTGTGTGTTTTGAAGGAATAGTGGTTCCAACAATGTTGTATGGTTGCGAGGCGTGGGCTATGGATAGAGTGGTGCGCAGGAGGATGGATGTGCTGGAAATGAGATGTTTGAGGACAATGTGTGGTGTGAGGTGGTTTGATCGAGTAAGTAACGTAAGGGTAAGAGAGATGTGTGGAAATAAAAAGAACGTGGTTGAGAGAGCAGAAGAGGGTGTTTTGAAATGGTTTGGGCACATGGAGAGAATGAGTGAGGAAAGATTGACCAAGAGGATATATGTGTCGGAGGTGGAGGGAACGAGGAGAAGAGGGAGACCAAATTGGAGGTGGAAAGATGGAGTGAAAAAGATTTTGTGTGATCGGGGCCTGAACATGCAGGAGGGTGAAAGGAGGGCAAGGAATAGAGTGAATTGGAGTGATGTGGTATACCGGGGTTGACGTGCTGTCAGTGGATTGAATCAGGGCATGTGAAGCGTCTGGGGTAAACCATGGAAAGCTGTGTAGGTATGTATATTTGCGTGTGTGGACGTATGTATATACATGTGTATGGGGGTGGGTTGGGCCATTTCTTTCGTCTGTTTCCTTGCGCTACCTCGCAGACGCGGGAGACAGCGAAAAAAAAGAAATATATATATATATATATATATATATATATATATATATATATATATATATATATATATATATATATATATATATTGTAATTTTTCATTAGCATTCTTATTGTTTTGATTTTCAAGGATAAAATAATTTTCTATTTGGGTTACTTAATTTTTTTTCTCTATATCTTTCTTATAATTTGAAAAAACAGAGAGTTGTTTCCAGTAATACTGATGCCATATTACTCGGTCGCAATTGCTGAAATGGACATTTTAATTAGAGAACGGAAACCATTGGAGAGATAACATGGCGGTAATTGTTACGAATAGACAAACATGGAAACTATAAATGAGCGTATTATATATCTTATATATCTGTAACTATATATTTATCTATCTATCTATCTATCTATCTATCTGTCTATCTATCTATCTATCTATCTATCTATCTATATATATATATATATATATATATATATATATATATATATATATATATATATATATATATAAATGTATATATGTGTGTGTGTGTGTGTATGTGTGTGTGTGTATGTGTGTGTGTGTGTGCGTGTGTTCGCGCGTGTGATATAGTGAGATGTTAGAGGCCATCAGTTTGTCCAAGGAGGACGGAAGAGTAAGAAATGACGCGATCAAAAACTTTTATTTTCGATGACGTCAACAGCGAACAATTCCTCGAAAGATGGAAAGATAGAGTAACCGTAGGCCACAGTATGAAATTAATGAAATAACTTGTAGAAATGATAAAGAGAAGTACTTTTACAGTATACAAGCAGGTCTTGGCCTTATTAGCCCTCATCAGCTCGTCACTGCAGAAGAATGGCGGAATGGCTTTGTCCGTTGGTATAATCACGCATTTGTCTTTTTTTTTTTTTTATCTTTATTACCTCCCCCCACATTGTCGGCAAAACCTTCCCGTTCAACAATTATACATTTTCCCGAAAATATATCACTCCAACAACCCACAGTTTCTATTCTATTAAGGAAATTTATAAGTTATTAGCACTAGAGTATGAAGTTGAGTCGTCACGAGTTTTCCAATTTCTTGATTTTTTGTAGCTTATTTTGTATATACTACAATACGGCATAATATCATGATTATATATATATCTTTTTAAAAACTTGTCACCCCCGGAGCCAGTGATTTTATTCTGCCAAAAAATATTGAATTTTTGGCATCTGTGAGTGGGGATTAGTCATCGTGAGTCTTACTTCCTCTGCGTATCCACAGACAGATAGGATCGTCTTTTGAGAGAGGAATAGTGGATGAATGGAATAGATTGATTGATGAAATTTAGGATACTGACAGCACATAGAGGTTTTTATAGTTGTATGATAATTTCAAATGATGGGGTCCCCATGAAAGTAGAACTTCCTCCTCGTACAGTACATATAGTAGACCGTAACAACACTGTAGCAAAAATGAGGTGTTTCTACTCGTTTAGCGGTCGTTCTGTAATGCTGAGGATGGGCCTCCCGAAACGTAAGCACTACAAAATGAGCCAATGTTTGGACCAACACTTTAGGCAAAAAATCGCAAAGAAAATTGTTCAAAATTTAGAGAATATATTTTTTTTTTTAAAAGAAAAATAAGTTCTTTAAAATTTGAGTGATAATAATCTTTTTACCTTATAATGAAAGATTGTGTGTGATGTTTTGGAGGGCTTTAATATCCTGTTGCTTTTTAAATACTCAACATTGTCTCAGGTTGACAGTAATGGAATAAATCGCCCTCGTATTTAGTATTATCATTGTTTAAAAATCTATAAAGACTATGCTTTGGTGCGGGCTCTTTAATAGGACGGCCCGCTCTGAGTGTGCCATTACTGCCTGGGGTCTGGTGTGTGTTCTCGGGGTGCCATTACTAAGTGTGATAATTGCGTGATCAAGGCTTCGGTCCATCGACTTTTTGTTTGTAAACAAGAACGAAAAAGATACTTTTCAATATGTGTCAGTAAGTGCACACAGTTGTTGTGTGATACCCTACTCTTATAATGTCACTGGGCTTCGTAAGAAAGTACAGTGTGTTGTTTGTTAAACATGTGAGTGAATTGCTAAGTCTCATGGAAGATGCGTGAATTTCATGCTCGATTCCAGTTTGCACAACTATTTATTACATGGCTATTGTCCTGATATATCCCTAGTGTTTACATGAACCCTCAGACTCCACATATCCCCAACTCCATAAATATCCTCAAACCTCGGCATGCTCCTCCAGCCCCAACACCGTTCCCGCAGGCCTCAAACCCACCTAACCCCCGACTCAACACCACACCACCGATCCTCAGCCCTATAGTTCACCTGTTCGTCTTGCAGATGGAGAAGATCGTGGATCAGATGCAGAACGAGGAGATGGGAGTGCCGGTGAGGACAGTGAAGAGCTTCATGACCAAGATCCCCTCCGTCTTCACCGGTGTCGACCTCATAACCTGGATGATGAAGAACTTGGACGTGGAGGACCAAAGTATGCTATGCTGAGCTTTCTCTTCTGTCGGCCACCTATAGGGCCACCGTGGTCCTCTCACTGCTTTACTAGTCTTTATTGATTCACTTCTTAGTCTTTATTGATTAAATTCTTTGTCAATGAATTTATTAGCTTCTTAGTCTTTATTGAGTAACTTCTTTGTCTTTATTAACTTCTTAGTCATTAATGATTGACTTCTTTGTCAATGAATTTATTAGCTTCTTTGTCTTTATTGAGTAACTTCTTTGTCTTTATTAACTTCTTAGTCTTTAATGATTAACTTCTTTGTCAATGAATTAATTAGCTTCTTAGTCTTTATTGAGTAACTTCTTTGTCTTTATCAACTTGTTAGTTTTTACTGATTAACATCTTAGCTTTTATTGATGAATTGCCACTGTTGTTCCCTTTGACCACCTGCTGGTTAGGTTAGCCTGGGCCAGAGGGTTGTCTTAATGTTGGTTGATGGCTCTAACGCCTTTAACGACGCTGTGTTGTGTGCCAGTCTTACGCTCAGCAACTGTGCCACTCTTCAGTTATGTTTTCACGTATACAAGGATTTTGTCCATAACCTCCAGCTGTTGATAGGCATTAAATACAGTATGTCTCTACAAAACTGAACCACAAAGCTTTACCAGTACATCACATTTCCGTTTTCTGCGTCGAAACCAACCTCCCTTTTCTTCATTCCCATCTTCCTTCTGGTATTTACTCCTGTGTAAACTTTCCATCTTGTTGTTCCTCATCATAATCTTTTCGAGTAAGTTTTTCCATTCTTCCTCCGTTGGGTTTGTAGCATTTGTTTGTCCTAATGCTTCAGAAAACGAGTCTTATCACGACATCCCCGAGATTCTTATATTTATATCGTCATTAACAAAGATATTGTAATGTGTCGTCTATAAAAGAACTATAAAATATAGTGCATCAATATTACACTATCATTACTCGAGAGAGAATGGTCCCTATTTTTCAGGTAATAACCGGGATAATATACAGTAGTAAACATAACGTGCACTTTTTACTGCTTCGCTAAAGACCTTCGATATACGTAAGAGTACGTTTTCTGTGCTGTGGGAGTGACCTTCCTGTTTCACTTATGGTTTAGTTGCATCACTTCCGTCAGTTAGGGCCTCGGTAGAAACTTGCCATAATTCCACTTGATTGCTTTAGAACGATTGGAATAGAAAGCCACGCAAGTCCATCATCAGTAAGGAGCGTAATTATGTAGTATACTAATATGTACTGGTGGAGGCTTCTGACAATGTTTGTGTTGATTAATAGACAATAATAAGGTAAAAAAAAAAATATGGTCAGTTTAGTTGTGGTAGGCTTGATGTAAGGATGTGAAAGTGAACCGCAAAAACAATTCAAAATAACTCAATTTTCACAATATTGTAAATAAGGAGAAAAAAAAAATAAAGCCACAAGAACCTTAGAAATATTAGATTCGGCTTCTAGCAACTACCGTCATATTGATAACACTACAAATTATAGTTATGGTACTTGAAAGTATTCATCAGCTAGATTTCAGAATTAGCTTTCATGAGAAGGAAATTCATTCTCTTTCCTAAACAGGGATGATTTCATTTAAACCTTGCTCTTTTCCTCCATTTTCCTGTAAAGAATGGCCGTAAACTGTATATATATATATATTTTCGACCGATTTTATAGCCTATTGACTAGGGCCGTGAATGACGTTGCTAACGCGTCGTCCTTATACACATTACTGGGGAGTGACAACACTGCTCTCGAGGTATGATGGGTTATTGGCCACTAAACTCTTGGTGGCAAGACGTCATCAGGTGCCTAGACCAGCCATAAAATAAGACATTTGTTAGCCATCTTCACACTACCGCGTCCTCCCTCTTGTATGACACTTACTTAATCTGATGTGCTCTCGCTTGCTTACTCGATTTCTAATGCTAGTCATTACTCTCTTTTTGTATATTGGTGTTATCTTTTGTGTGTTTGTCCTTATTTGTTTTGAATGATTAGTCCTTAAGCTTACGTTGTGTCACTCCCTGCTTTTGTGTGTGTGTGTGTGTGTGTTCCTTTTAACACTCTCGTACTGTCCTTGTTTTATGTCTTCATATCTTACCCTGACGTTAACTTTAACACCTACCTGTGTGTGGGATGGACGGGCTGTTGTTGGTTCTATCTGCGTGTTTTTCTGTGGCAGCCGTAATCCAAAGGTCACTTAACACGATACTCTCCGCTGCCGGCGGTACACAGATTCTTGTCGGTGTTGCCCCACATCAGGGTGTGGTGTGGCAAGAGCGCGATATCCATGTCTCAGCCGCAGGGTCAGTTTACACTTTGCCCAGCCCATCCTTCCTTCAGTTAAAAAGAGAAAAAAATGAACATTAGCATTAACCAGTCTAGAGGTGAGATACCAACTGTTTAAACAGGTAAAAAGAACGTTATCGGCACAGAGGCTAGACACCAAGTTTGGCGTGGGTGAACATCTCTACCAAGTGAACTCATATTTTCGTGTGTTTTATACTTACCATAATATTACCTTTACTCCTGTCCTATGCTGGTTTCTCTCTATGTCGAAAGTCTTGTGACGAAAGTAGCGATAATATTTTGATTTTCCTCTTTAAGTTTACGATATATTAAATGATTGTCCTTATTGATAATAACGGCAACCTGCAAAACGAAAGAGCGATATTGATATTTTAGATAGGCCTTGGCCCCAGCCACAGGTCGACCCTTGCTGTGACACACACACACACTCCTCTCCTTGACACAGATTAGATTTTATATACCTGTTTATAAGCCTGTGAAGAGGACTTGATGAGACTTTTAAGGCTAGTCGCTTCACCACCACAACCACCTCAGTCTATCACCTCGCCTACCCAACATTGTTCCCTCCTCCCTCCCTCACTCCTCCACATCACCCTGGCACGGCTGCAGAACTCCACTCTTCTCGAGCCTCTACGTCACTTCCTTTTGTATTATTAACTCTTGACATTTTCTAACTTTTGCTGTTTTTTTTTTTTTTCCTTCCTTGCTAAGTACACTGCCATTGTTGAGACATCTACTTTCATTATTTCATTATTCATTTTTTCATTTTCACAGATGTTTGATTTGCACTGGATTTTCTCTGCTTCAGTTTTCATCCCGAGTCTTTGTATTACTACACAGGCGTTATTTTTCCCGTTATTTTTTTCCTCACCTAATTTTCATACTGAGGGAGGTAAATGAGTTCAAATTGTGACCCTTAAACACCCCCTAGTGACTTAATATATCCTTTTACCAAGCGAGGAGATGAACCATGTGTCTGCTTGTTGTACTGTGACCACTCCATATGCCACACGTGGGGGAGGATGGGTTTGTAATGTGTGTGTGTGTGTGTGTGTGTGTGTGTGTGTGTGTGTGTGTGTGTGTGTGTGTGTGTGTGTGTGTTCTGAGTAAAGAGATGATGTGAGGTCATCGGTGTGAGGCTGTGTGGTTACATCAAGGGTTCTAGTGACGGGAGACCTTGACAAGGGTTCGTAACCGGAGGTGTAGTGTGTGATGGTGGTGCGTGTGTGTGTGTGTGTGTGTGTGTGTGTGTGTGTGTGTGTGTGTGTGTGCGGTGCTGTGGGGGACAGACAACCATGGACACCTTAGCCCTTGACTCTACGACCGCCTTGGGGTAAGGAAGATAAGGTATTCCCGGCGGAATAATTGGTAACTTGTGATGCTTGAAATAGGGACCTTAATTGTTGCCATGACCCTTAGGGAGGAAGAGGAGGAGGAGGGTTGGGGCGCCGTGTCTTCAGTGTTCAGGGTCTCCAGCACGGGGCCCTGACTGATGGTTACGTGCAGGATTGGTCGTGGAAGCTGAGGGTAGGCAGAAATTTAAAGAGAGAAAGAGAGAGACGGAGGGAGGGAGATGCAGTTAAAGACAGATATATCCACAGAAGAGTGAGGGGCAAATAGACACAGACAGACAGACATTATCCAGTATGACCTCTTCCTTACTCCTGATGCCATGACCTGTGACCTGACCTCCCTTAGGAGGCTTCAGCTTTCGTGGCCGTTGCCAGTGACCTAGTTTGGACATACTGGCCAGCGTGGACCTCCCCCCCTACCCCCCTCCCTCGGGTTTTTCGACCTGTCTTGACCTGGGCTTCAATCTTGGATGAGGCCTGGGTCGCGGACGGTGGCGGCCATGACTTATATAACCTAGCTTGACCTTATACCCGGAGGGAAATGGTGAGAGGGGAGTGGGGGGGGGGGGTTCGAAGGTTACAGGACCACTAGCTTCGATCTCTGGACATATAACTTGAGGGGATTTTGGTTGCCGTCTAAGGATAGTGTTAGAGTGAAGTCGCGATTCGCCCTCACACCCTGCGGAAACCAAACACATACATAAGATCGACCAAATGCATCACATTTCATTATGATTTAGGATTATTACATACATCAAACATCCGAACACACACACACACACACACACACCCGTTCATACACATTACGACGCCTCTGGCAGAACAGGTTCCACATATTCGTATGTTTCGTGTTGATAGACACCACGTCCCCCTCAGTAGGACTGAAAATAATCGTACGTGCTTTTTATTTTTCACGAGGAATAAGACGTAAAGTCAGGTCGAGGGAGGGAGACGATGTGTAGATTTATTGTCTATGCGGAGGAAGTTGACTCTGGCGGCTCCCAACACTTCCGCCTTGATGCAATGGTAAGGCTTTTGCCGCTCCCAGCCCACCTGACCCCCCCAACCTCACCTCGCTTTCCCTCCCAGACTCTGACCCCTTGCACGCAACACTACGACTTTTCATGACGACGGTACGACCTCTTTTTGAACATTACGACCCTTGAGCACGACCCTGCGACCCTTAAATACGACGGTACGACCTAAGAAGTACTGCGCGTCGGTGCGACCCTTGAGCACGATGGGGCGATCCTTGAGCACGTCGGTACGACCCTGGAGCACGACGGGGCGATCTTTGAGCACGTCGGTACGACCCTGGAGCACGACGGGGCGATCCTTGAGCACGTCGGTACGACCCTGGAGCACGACGGGGCGATCCTTGAGCACGTCGATACGACCATGGAGCACGACGGTACGATCCTTCGAGGGTCAGGTTAAAAAAGCTACGCTATCATACCTAAGGGGAACGATGTTTCTCAAGGGGTTAAGTTGTCTACAGAACTCCAGTGCTTCTTGCCCTTCAGTCTCAGAACATCCACTTGATCCGAACCTGCAGCGTTGGAACTCTAGAACATCTTAGTTTACGTAGACCAGCCACACCTGAGGGGGATGAGCGATCTGTTCTGTTTTACGTGTAATGTTAGATGAAGACAAGACTGTGGATCAGGTGCAGGGATTTTAAGGTGGCGTAACTCTCCTTAGAGGGGGCCTCTAGAGTGTAATAACTTTACCTAGGTGTAAACACATGACTTAAAAGAGTGCTTGGGAACGTCGTAACTTTACTTAAAGTAGTCTTGTGTGGTGTATCTTTACTGGTCTTGTTTGGTAAATCTTTACTAAAAGCAGAGTGCTCTTAAGTGACATATCTTTACTTACAATGCTCTTACAGTGCTCTAAAAGTAACACATGTTTATAGAGCTCTCTGAGTTAACACACCATTACTTACTGTGCTCTAAAGTCACATATCTCTATACTAACAGTAGCGTAGAGTTATGACCTATCATGACCTAACGTTGACCTCTGACCCCCCCTACAGCGGAGGCGCTACACCTGGCGCACCTGGTGGCGGCGCACGGCTATTTCTTCCCGATCGACGACCACGTCCTCACCGTCAAGAACGACTCCACCTTCTACAGATTTCAGGTGAGACGACCAGGTGAGGCGGGAGGGAGTGAGTGACAGAGAGAGAGAGAGAGAGAGAGAGAGAGAGAGAGAGAGAGAGAGAGAGAGAGAGAGAGAGAGAGGATGCATGTGAGAGGCGAAGGTGGGGGAGGGGGGACGGTAGTGTGTGTGTGTGTTTGTTTGTGTGTGTGCCTGTGTGTGTGTGTGTGTGTGTGTGTGTGTGTGTGTGTGTGTGTGTAATGGGGAAGTAATATTGGGGAGGTACTACGCCTATTATGAAGCCAATTATGTATAGGAGGAAGAACCGCTGCCAGTTATATAACTAAGAATGTAGACGTTATCGTGTTTGAATGTATTAATTGCTTTTATGAATTATCATATAATGTGGAAGTACTCACAATTACATAATTGGAAAGTACAACAGCCAGATCTATGATGGGGAAAGTACCTCAGTCAATTACATAATGAAAACCTCCATATTTAATGGGAACATAACAGACCTATTTATCTCTTGAAAAAAGTCTCATATTGGGGTGCCACTAGCGTCTTTGGTATGACTCTCACACCAGGGTAATACCTGTGTCTTCATTTAAGGGTCGTCTCGTTTGAGTGTACGACGTATACATTCTCGATGTATAGGTGCCACATAAAGGTTTACCCTCTATCTCTTGATGTAAAAACAGACTGATAGAGATAATACAGTTTGGTGTTCTACAAAACAGACTGATAGAGATAATACAGTTTGGTGTTCTACATAAAACTGATGACAAAAGTCTTATTTCTTCAGTGCGCGTCTCCCACCATTCGTTTGGTGACGACCTGGATTTAAAGGGACACGACGGTACGACCTTTGAGTATATGACAGTACGACCTTTAAGCACGACTGTACGACCCCTAGGGTATGACTGCCTACAAACACCAGTCTATCATACCCATGGGTCGTGCTCAAGGATGGAGCCCTCGCTTGTGGGGTAACAGTACAAGTTACCATCACATTGCTGGCGTTAGGTTAGGTTAAACCTCATATTCTGTTGCCCACCACAACCCCACGCGTGTTCGAAAGGAGGCCCCGCTTGTATAATTAACATCCTGTCTTAACCACTAAGGTCACGTGAAGTCTGAAATGCGTTTTCTATTAACCGAGGAGGAACGAGGAAGGATTCTCGTCAACATTTTCTGCTTGTGTTTGATATTTACAAGAAACTGTCGACGGCATGTTAATTGGCTCGAAAGCAGCGCCATATATGTCAAACACACTCTACGAAAATCAGATTATGGTATATAACGAACTGGGAGCGTGTGCACTTGCGCCAGCACACTAGGTTGGGTATGACCAATATTTTCTGTAAAATTGACTTGGTGTGTTTGTGCGTTGCGGAGAGAGTGATGTACATGTGTTGCCCAGTCTCAACCTAGTTATATATATATATATATATATATATATATATATATATATATATATATATATATATATATATATATACATATGTGTGTGTGTGTGTGTGTGTGTGTGTCAGTGTGTATACTGTCCCTCCCTCCCCAGCTTATAAGCCAGGCTTCCAATACCAATCCCGAGGGAAAGATGAACAGCTGGGTTGGCTGTGGGCCGATTGCCCCGCCGAGGACACGAACCCGAGCGCACACGTGCGCGATTCATGATCAATAACGCTCACCATGGAAGTCCAGTGTGTGTGTGTGTGTGTGTGTGTGTGTGTATTTCCCATAAGGTCCAGAATTACACTTGATATACAACAAATTATAATGCTCATAAAAAAAATGTTCGTGTGGATGTGTGCGTGTCGCTGCTAGACGTTGGCTGCGCTGCCAAAAGTAGTGACTGAAATGTTAAGAAACAAATCACTGACCTTAAAACATTTCCTTTTTTTTTCTGGATTCCTTTACGGAACTTTGAATTTTAGAAAGCAATTTCTCGACGATCGTTGGCGAGCTCCCGCGTGTCACCAGATGGCAAACATTTCCGGGAAACCTGAATATTTGAAGAATTTTCATGAAAAGCTTTTGAGTTCGCCTCCTGGTCCTGTGTTTACCGCTAACCTTGCACGTGTCATGATAGATTTACAAACCTGATTGTACGATATATGGGCAAAATGTTTATATCTATAAGATCTCGATAAAAATTAGCTTTCGTATAACAATAAGGCGCACTCAATCCCCCTCCTGAAATGTAGGCTCCTATCTTTTCGTATTATCCACTTGATTTGTAACATTTAATGTGAAGCATCTTATTGTTTAAACCTTTCCACCAAATGTTTTTACGTTTAGATTTATTGCTTGATTTAATATATATATATATATATATATATATATATATATATATATATATATATATATATATATATATGCAGGAGGGTGAAAGGAGGGCAAGGAATAGAGTGAATTGGAGCGATGTGGTATACCGGGGTTGACGTGCTGTCAGTGGATTGAATCAAGGCATGTGAAGCGTCTGGGGTAAACCATGGAAAGCTGTGTAGGTATGTATATTTGCGTGTGTGGACGTATGTATATACATGTGTATGGGGGGGGGGGGGGGGTTGGGCCATTTCTTTCGTCTGTTTCCTTGCGCTACCTCGCAAACGCGGGAGACAGCGACAAAGTATAAAAAAAAAAAAAATATATATATATATATATATAATGTGTGTGTGAGAACCATTGTTAGCTAATTACTTTTCCCTCCCTCAGACGCCTTACTTCTGGCCCTCCAACTGCTGGGAACCGGAGAACACGGACTATGGTAAGTGTTGGAGAACTTTAGTTATGCCGTGAACGGCCGTGCAGTTGCTCCTGTACCTCCCCTGCCCACTACCACTAGTGTCAGGAGGTTCTGTACCTGCTTTAGTCCTCTCCCTCTAATTGAACTGCCTCTAGAACATATGGAGCCAACCTTATTTGTTCTTAATGAACTCACCTTCTCTCTGATTAAATGCCTGGCCCCTTGGTTAGAGTGCAAGTTGTGTTGTATATATATCTTTTTAAGCTTGAAATTAGAGAACCCTTTTGAATACGACCCTAGAGCGCGAAGATAACAGCCTATAGGCACGAGACGGCCTTTGGGTATGATGGCGGGGTTTCTTGATCTATCCCTGTCGGGTCATGTCAGAGGTCACGCCATCATACCGTGGTCGTCCTGTCGTGTTTGAAATGCGTATCGAGAGGAAGAGAGTTTTATCATGGTATGATTTGTAGGAAAGAGTATTTTAAACGATACATTTAGTGTGCAATGTATGCGAACTTGTTATCGTAAACAAATAAATAGTTAGCGAAACCGTTGGTAATTGTTTTAAATTGTTTGTATTTTCTATAGATTTCATATACATCCAATTTTGTGTTAGTGTGTATGCATTGCATACGTGGACAGTGCTAACACATGCAAACACACTTTGACAAGATGGTGTAAGTTAAAGTTAGGCTAAGTTAGATCACTAGAGATGGAAATGTTGAATTAGCCAACTTGATTATAAAACTTATCTCTCTACTTCTTTAGCTAACTTGATGAACTGTCAGTGTTGTAAACTTACTCTTGCGTGAGGCGGGAAATGCTAAGTGATATAAACTTTTCATTTGATAAGTTGGATCCGCAGCAAGGTTGGTTTTTATTAAACTAGTTTATCGTGTAATTTAGGATGTCTTATGGATTATATATTCGTTTTGCCACTTGTATACTGAGTGATTATTTAGTTATTCTTTAGGACTTATATAAAGCCATGAAACTGGGCCTCCTTTTGTACAACCAGACCCCATAGACCTTTTCGTGGTTTCTTCTGACTGCATCGTGGGCCCTAGTTCTGTCCATTCACGGCACGTCGCCCCCCACGTATACCCGACTCTCTACGCACGCCACACACCCTTCTGCTCGTTCTCAAACCGTCTTTAACTCCATCCTTGCTCTTCTTTTTTTGGTTTCCATCCTTTCATTGTTTCCTCTGATTCTAACATGTAAACCCTCTTGGGCATCCTCTCTGTTTGTCTAAACCGTTTCTACATACCCACTTCAACTCTCATACGTACTCCTCTTGCTACTACACCTCTCTCTTTCACTCTATCATTCATTATTCAGTCAATCTTCCTCACACTGCATACTGTCCTAACAATATATAGATAGTGAATGAACTTTACATCTACAGGTTTTTCTTTAAAACATTATAAACTTGCCGAAAGAATTTAGGTTATCTAAGCTAGTGTGATTTTTTTTTTCGCATCACATTTCTTGGAAATACAAGCGATTCAATTGTTTTGTCATTTCCCAAACCACGAGAATAACTGCTTCATGGAAACGAGTCAGCCAAGGACAGCAACACACGGCTTTGCCTGTGTTCAGAGTACACAGGGTAGAGGGGTGTAGCCGGGGAACGCACGGGGTGTAGAGGTGTGGCCGTGGAACACACGGGTGTAGAGGTGTGGCCTAGGAACACACAAGGTAGAGGGTTGTTGCTTGGCAGAATGGTTAGCTGCTTTATGTAGATGTATTAACTTAGGCACGATCCCCCGAGTACTACAGTACGACCATTGAGTACAACAGTACGACCCTTGGGCATGATGGCCTGACCTTTGACCTGACCCTTACGAGTGGTCGTACCTAAGATTAATATCGTTTTATCCGAGGAATTGATCATGGTGGCACCAGCCAACTATGGTCATTACACTGGAGTCGCATGTCGACATGTAAAATTACGCAAAATAAAACTTCAACACCTTCGCAAACAACTCTTTAGCAGTTAGATCGTTGAGCCCGCGAGATGACGGGCGTGACAGAGGCGCGGCGATACTGTCACACATGCTGTCATAACTGTGACAGTAACGTGATACTTGAGGAATAAGCACCTCAGGTCTTGTTGCCATCATGTGCTTCCTTGAGTCGCTCACCTCGACGCACCCATGACCATAAACACGTTAGGGTTTTTTTTGGGATGATTTACGTCGATATTGTAATATATTAACAACGATAATATAAGTAAGAATTATTATTATTATTGTTATTATTATTATTATTATTATTATTATTATTATTATTATCATTATGTTATCATTATTATTATTATTATTATTATTATTATTATTATTAGTATTATCATTATTATTATTATTATTATTACTATTATTATTACTATTAATATTATTATTATTATTATTATTATTATTATTATTATTATTATTATTATTATACACTACATGACGAGTGCACATGAAGTCATTGTTTGTTGATTGCTAAGCTGACAGGGTCCATACAGCGGGAGCGACTGGTATGAAAATTGGAATCATCAGCATAAGATTGATGAGACAGATAGATAGATAAGTAGATAGATAGACAGATAGATAGATAGATAGATAGATAGATAGAGAGAGAGAGAGAGAGAGAGAGAGAGAGAGAGAGAGAGAGAGAGTAGGTGATAGGAGAGAACCCTGAGGAACACCACAATTGATAGGATTATAAGAGGGGGAAACCGCTTAAGAGGAAGCTTTGAAATGAGGAACAGAGACAAGCAGAAAAAACTTTAAAAAGTAGTTTATAAAGTCAAGAAATATACCAAAATCCTTTCAAATGAATGGCTACGACAAAATCCATGAGGGAGGAGATCAAGAGGAGGTGAGTCATATATGAGAGATCAACAAAGCTCTCTTCTTTCTTCCTTCTCTCGCAAAAACCAATGTGTGTGTGTGTGTGTGTGTGTGTGTGTGTGTGTGTGTGTGTGTGTGTGTGTGTGTGTGTGCTACACACTAGCCTTTGTCACTGCAAAATCACATTGTATTTACTAGTGGATAGGTAAGTAAGTGCTACCCATATCCCACCCTACCCACCTTCCTTCTCTCCTCCATCTGTCCTACCTCTCTCCATCTGTATATCCATCATCTTTCCCTTCCTCCTCCCCCCTCCATCTATGTACCGTCCGGCCCTCACGTCTGGCCTGGCTTCTGGGTTTGTTTACATCGGCGGTAGCCTTGGGCAATCCCTGTTTTCTGTTCTTGGAGAGAGAGAGAGAGAGAGAGAGAGAGAGAGAGAGAGAGAGAGAGAGAGAGAGAGAGAGAGAGAGAGAGAGAGAATAGAGGGTAAGGGGAAAGAAGTTTGAGTTAAAAAAGGTGTATATATATATATATATATATATATATATATATATATATATATATATATATTATCCCTAGGGATAGGGGAGAAAGAATACTTCCCACGTATTCCCTGCGTGTCGTAGAAGGCGACTAAAAGGGAAGGGAGCGGGGGGCTGGAAATCCTCCCCTCTCGTTTTTTTTTTTTTTTTTTTTTTCCAAAAGAAGGAACAGAGAAGGGGGCCAGGTGAGGATATTCCCTCAAAGGCCCAGTCCTCTGTTCTTAGCGCTACCTCGCTAATGCGGGAAATGGCGAATAGTATGAAAAAAAAAAATATATATATATATATATAAATCAGTTGTGAAACACAAAAAGTTGTTTATAGAGGCATCGAAACCTAGAAATGTTTAACATTAAGAAATATATAATCAGACACTATTCACGTAACACTTGTGTTTCTTTCTAGCTTTTGTGACCCCTTGTGAGCATCGGTTTTGTCAGTTTTGTGAGCCCTCTATAAAAAAATGATTGGTTTTGTTCGGTGATGAGCATCAATACTGCAAATGTTCTAAAGTTTTTATTTTTTTATTTTTCAATTGTAAGCTCTTGTGCGCATTATCCCTGCAGGTTGCCTTAGCTTGAGCATTGGTTTTGTGAGTTTTGTGAGCCTCTAGTCCAGTACGTTTTGTTATCCTCCATCGACAATGGTTCTGCGGTTTCTGAGAGCCCTTGTGAGCTTTAGGTCTGCAGGTTTCGTGAGCTCTTGTGAACACTGGTTCAACATTTTTGTGAGCCATTATGAGCATTTGTTCTACTGGTTATGTGAGGTCTTGTGAGCATTTCTTGTGCAGCGTTTGAGCCCCTGTGAACAGTGGTTCTGTGAGCCCATGTGAGGAGTGTTTCCGTGGGTTCTGCCAGCCCTTTAATAGCACTGGCTCTAGTAGTCCTGTGAGCACTTACGAACGGTAGTTCTGGTGGTCACGTGGTTCTGGGAGAGTGTGGTGAGGACCAAGTCATGAAAGGTTCGCTTGGTCGCCAGCTGTGCCATCTCTTGATTCATCCTATCTCTTTCTCTCTCCTCGACCTTCGCCATTCCTCAACAATCTATGCTTTGCAGTCTTTTTTTTTCTTTTTTTTTTTTTGATTTTCTTGTTCTCTGCTGACCAATTTATCTTTCGTCTTCGTCAGCTGAAGACTTCTCTATTACTGAATTTGTCATCCGTGTTAGGATTCTTCTATGAGTCTTCATCTCCATCAGTGTCCCTGGTCTTAGTGTAAGCACTTATTACATTGCAAAGCAAAATAGTTCTGTTCTTATATATATATATATATATATATATATATATATATATATATATATATATATATATATATATATATATATATATATATATATATATATATATATATATATATATATATATATATATATATATATATATATATAAACCTACAGGAAACAGAAGACTGAGACTCCAAGCTTTCGTCTCTTTCTCAAGACATCTTCAGGTCATCTTCAGTTGCCCTGAAGATGTCTTGAGATATAGACATATAGACAAAAGCTTGGCGTCTCTGTCCTTCTGTTTCTTGTGGGTGTATTTGGATTTAATCTCCAAGGTACCATTGAGGTGACTGTAATATATATATATATATATATATATATATATATATATATATATATATATATATAGATAGATAGATAGATATGTGTGTGTGTGTGTGTGTGTGTGTGTGTGTCCATATACTTCCGCGTTGTACAGTTAGGTTCGGTAAAATGCTATCTGCTGGGTGTGTGAGCCTAATGGGAAATGACATGTGTAGACCCCGTTGCTCACCAACGTGAGACGAAAGGTATTCGAGTACATAGTATTCGAATAGTTATTTCCCTATTAATGGCGATCATAGCCTAGCGGTAGCGCTCCCGCCTGTTGCACAGGGGTCCCGGGTTCGATCCTGGCTGTTGAAGGTTTGTATGTTCTATGAAGGTGCGCGTTCATATGCAGTTTGTTCGTATATATATGTGCATATATATATATATATATATATATATATATATATATATATATATATATATATATATTTTTTTTTTTTTTTTTTTTTTTTTCAAACTATTCGCCATTTCCCGTGTTAGCGAGGTAGCGTTAAGAACAGAGGACTGGGCCTTTGAGGGAACATCCTAACCTGGCCCCCTTCTCTGTTACTTCTTTTTGAAAAAAAAAAAAAAAAAAAAAAAAAAGAGAGGGGAGGATTTCCAGCCACCCGCTCCCTCCCCTTTTAGTCGCCTTCTACGACACGCAGGGAATACGTGGGAAGTATTCTTTCTCCCCTAACCCCAGGGATAATATATGATAATATATATATATATATATATATATATATATATATATATATATATATATATATATCACCTGGAACATCGAGGATCTGTAGAACATGTTTTGCCTCTTATTCCTGCGAGAGTTATTTTTTACAAGTGATTCTTAGGGAGAATTTTGGTGTGGTAGGCGAGAGCCATCCGCTCGCTCTCTGGGGCACGTAGCCTCTCTCCCTCCCTTCCTCCATCCCTCACTGAGTACGACGACCTAAACCCCTGAGTACGACGACCATTCCCTTGAGTACGACGACCCATCATCCCCTTGAGTACGACGACCCATTCCTTGAGTACGACGACCCAATTTCTTGAGAACGTCTACCCAACCCCCTCAGTACGACGACCCATTCCTTGAGTACGACGACCATTCCCTTGAGTACGACGACCCATTCCTTGAGTACGACGACCCATTCCCTTGAGTACGACGACCCATTCCTTGAGTACGACGACCTAAACCCCTGAGTACGACGACCATTCCCTTGAGTACGACGACCCAATTTCTTGAGAACGTCTACCCAACCCCCTCAGTACGACGACCCATTCCTTGAGTACGACGAACCCATTCCCTTGAGTACGACGACCCATCATCCCCTTGAGTACGACGACCCATTCCTTGAGTACGACGACCTAAACCCCTGAGTACGACGACCCATCATCCCCTTGAGTACGACGACCATTCCCTTGAGTACGACGACCCATCATCCCCTTGAGTACGACGACCCATTCCTTGAGTACGACGACCCATTCCTTGAGTACGACGACCCATTCCTTGAGTACGACGACCCATTCCTTGAGTACGACGACCCATCATCCCCTTGAGTACGACGAACCCATTCCCTTGAGTACGACGACCCATTCCTTGAGTACGACGACCCATCATCCCCTTGAGTACGACGAACCCATTCCCTTGAGTACGACGACCATTCCCTTGAGTACGACGACCATTCCCTTGAGTACGACGACCCATCATCCCCTTGAGTACGACGACCATTCCCTTGAGTACGACGACCATTCCTTGAGTACGACGACCCATTCCTTGAGTACGACGACCCATTCCTTGAGTACGACGACCATTCCCTTGAGTACGACGACCATTCCCTTGAGTACGACGACCATTCCCTTGAGTACGACGACCATTCCCTTGAGTACGACGACCCATTCCTTGAGTACGACGACCCATCCTCTTGAGTACGACGACCTAAACCCCTGAGTACGACGACCCATTCCTTGAGTACGACGACCCATTCCTTGAGTACGACGACCATTCCCTTGAGTACGACGACCCATTCCTTGAGTACGACGACCCATTCCTTGAGTACGACGACCCATCCCCTTGAGTACGACGACCATTCCCTTGAGTACGACGACCATTCCCTTGAGTACGACGACCCATTCCTTGAGTACGACGACCATTCCCTTGAGTACGACGACCATTCCCTTGAGTACGACGACCATTCCTTGAGTACGACGAACCCATTCCCTTGAGTACGACGACCATTCCCTTGAGTACGACGACCATTCCCTTGAGTACGACGACCATTCCCTTGAGTACGACGAACCCATTCCCTTGAGTACGACGACCATTCCTTGAGTACGACGACCCATCCTCTTGAGTACGACGACCCATCATCCCCTTGAGTACGACGACCATTCCCTTGAGTACGACGACCCATTCCTTGAGTACGACGACCCATTCCTTGAGTACGACGACCCATTCCTTGAGTACGACGACCCATTCCTTGAGTACGACGACCATTCCCTTGAGTACGACGACCCATTCCTTGAGTACGACGACCATTCCCTTGAGTACGACGACCATTCCCTTGAGTACGACGACCCAATTTCTTGAGAACGTCTACCCAACCCCCTCAGTACGACGACCCATTCCCTTGAGTACGACGACCCATCATCCCCTTGAGTACGACGACCCATTCCTTGAGTACGACGACCCATCATCCCCTTGAGTACGACGACCCATCATCCCCTTGAGTACGACGACCTAAACCCCTGAGTACGACGACCCATTCCTTGAGTACGACGACCTAAACCCCTGAGTACGACGACCCATTCCTTGAGTACGACGACCTAAACCCCTGAGTACGACGACCCATCATCCCCTTGAGTACGACGACCTAAACCCCTGAGTACGACGACCCATCATCCCCTTGAGTACGACGACCCAATTTCTTGAGAACGTCTACCCAACCCCCTCAGTACGACGACCCATCATCCCCTTGAGTACGACGACCATTCCCTTGAGTACGACGACCCATCCTCTTGAGTACGACGACCCATCATCCCCTTGAGTACGACGACCATTCCCTTGAGTACGACGACCCATCATCCCCTTGAGTACGACGACCCATCATCCCCTTGAGTACGACGACCCATCCTCTTGAGTACGACGACCCATTCCTTGAGTACGACGACCCATTCCCTTGAGTACGACGACCCAATTTCTTGAGAACGTCTACCCAACCCCCTCAGTACGACGACCCATCATCCCCTTGAGTACGACGACCCATCCTCTTGAGTACGACGACCCATCCTCTTGAGTACGACGACCCATCCCCTTGAGTACGACGACCCATCCTCTTGAGTACGACGACCATTCCCTTGAGTACGACGACCATTCCCTTGAGTACGACGACCCATTCCTTGAGTACGACGACCCATTCCTTGAGTACGACGACCCAATTTCTTGAGAACGTCTACCCAACCCCCTCAGTACGACGACCCATTCCTTGAGTACGACGACCATTCCCTTGAGTACGACGACCCAATTTCTTGAGAACGTCTACCCAACCCCCTCAGTACGACGACCCATTCCTTGAGTACGACGACCATTCCCTTGAGTACGACGACCATTCCCTTGAGTACGACGACCATTCCCTTGAGTACGACGAACCCATTCCCTTGAGTACGACGACCATTCCCTTGAGTACGACGACCCATCCTCTTGAGTACGACGACCCATCCCCTTGAGTACGACGACCCATTCCCTTGAGTACGACGACCCAATTTCTTGAGAACGTCTACCCAACCCCCTCAGTACGACGACCCATTCCTTGAGTACGACGACCATTCCCTTGAGTACGACTACCCAACCCCCTGAGTACGACGACCCATCCTCTTGAGTACGACGACCCATCCCCTTGAGTACGACGACCCATCATCCCCTTGAGTACGACGACCCATCATCCCCTTGAGTACGACGAACCCATTCCCTTGAGTACGACGACCATTCCCTTGAGTACGACGACCCATTCCTTGAGTACGACGACCCATTCCTTGAGTACGACTACCCAACCCCCTGAGTACGACGACCCATCCTCTTGAGTACGACGACCCATCCCCTTGAGTACGACGACCCATTCCCTTGAGTACAACGACCCAACCCCCTGAGTACGACGACCCATTCCCTTGAGTACGACGATCCATCCCCTTGAATACGACGACCCAACCCCCTGAGTACGACGACCCAATTTCTTGAGAACGTCTACCCAACCCCCTCAGTACGACGACCCATCATCCCCTTGAGTACGACGACCCATTCCCTTGAGTACGACGACCCATTCCCTTGAGTACGACGACCCATCATCCCCTTGAGTACGACGACCCATTCCCTTGAGTACGACGACCCATTCCCTTGAGTACGACGACCTAAACCCCTGAGTACGACGACCCATTCCCTTGAGTACGACGACCCATTCCCTTGAGTACGACGACCCATTCCCTTGAGTACGACGACCCATTCCCTTGAGTACGACGACCCAATTTCTTGAGAACGTCTACCCAACCCCCTTGAGGACGACGACCCATTCCCAAGAGCGCGGCGACTCAACCCCCTCGAGGACGACGAATCAGCCTCTCGAGCGCGATGTGCCTGTATGGTCCCGAGTGCGAGCGCAACATGCCTGTCTGCTCCTGGTGTTTTTACGTTAACATAACTGAAAAAAAAATAATCACTATATCCCACTTTGACCTCTAACCTCTCAGAATATTTTCCATCCGCCTGGCCATAAATTTTCTGTAATCCCAGGCTTGTATAGGGAGGTAAAAGAGAGAGAGAACGAAAAGAAAAAAAAAATCTCTAGTAGCTGAGGCTAGGTTTATCCGTTCGGCTAGCGCGTCTTTTTGCAATATTGTGAAAGGGTGTCGGGTTAGGTGGTTTAAATGTAGGTTGGGTTGGGTTAGGCTAGATAGTTAGGTTAGGTTAGGTTGGGGGGCAGGGGGGTGGTGTAGAGTTAGGTAAGACCAAAAGTGGTTATGTTCAGTTAGATCTAGTTAATTCACGCGATTAAAGTCTCAGGGGGGGAATGATAGAAGTTAAAAATGTCGCCCGGAAAAAAAAAATGATAAAAATCATGCGTACTCGGCCACCTCCTCTTACAATATTGCAGGATCCTTACCCTTACCCCTCCGCCCTTCCCTCCCTTCCTTCTCCCACCGGCTCCCACCTTCTCCGGAGGGAGGCTCAGGGGGAGGATGGAGGGAGGTGGGGGGAGAGTGAGGGAGGCAGGCAGCCTCGCCCGGGCTTCAACGTTCCGTGCAGAACAAATTTTTACCTCCACTCCTCCAGCCGTATTGTCCATCTAATTTGGCGATGCACCTGGGGAGGGGAGTTTTACTTCCACGTACTATTTTAGGCTTCCTAATGTGTACGTGTGTGTATGTGTTCGTATTGTGTGCGCGGATCTTTTTGTTTGTGAGGGTGTGCGTGCCTTTGTTTGTGTATACGTAGCCGTGTGCTTCTGTCCATGTTGCGTATGTATGTGGGTAGGTGTTTGTTTGGTCTTACATGTTTGCACGGTTACGGGAAGGAAGTTCTACACACGTTAGGCTACCCCATCTGTTGAACTTTTATCATAAACTTTCTTATACTTCTGTACCCTCCATCTTTCTAAGTACTACATGGTCGAGTTGGTTGTGATCTGGTCACCCCTCACTCTTCTCTCCTCCGTGGCGGCCACGTTTAGGCCTGGTGTCTTTCCCCGTAACCCAGCTTTCTTAATTCTGGTACCATCTTTGTTGCTCTGCTGGATTTTTTTCTTTTTTTTTTTTGTTCTCTGCACTTCTTTTAGTCCGGCGCGTTGAGAATGTTCTGCTTATGTTTGTTTGTGATTACTATTTGTGTGTTACAGGGGGGAGAATTCTACACTTGTTTTGCCTCTTCCCTTACCTTTGTATAGATGTGCTACTTCTTAACCTTATGGATATATACATACATATACACACCCTCCAGCTAACCCAGGTACCCATTCACTGACCCACCCTAAAGGGGAGGATGAACAGCTGTGTGTGTGTGTGTGTGTGTGTGTGTGTGTGTGTGTGTGTGTGATGCATTTATGTATATATGGTTTGCCTCTTTCATATATATATATATATATATATATATATATATATATTGCAAGAGGTCTCAGTGATGTGCGTGATCAAGTATATGACAATAACCACGAGGAAAATGAAACACATTAAGTTCCTAAGTGCACTTTCGTATAATCACATCGCCAGGAGAGATAGAAGAATGAGATAGAAAACGTAGAACAATCAGTCTATATACAAGGACGAGACAGCTAAGAAGCCATTGGTAAACATGCTTTACCGATAACGCTTGTTTACCAATAGCGTCTTGGCTACGTCTCGTCCTTGTATATCTACTGACTGTTCTACGTCTACATTCTTGTATCTCCACTGATGATGTGATCATTACACGAAAGTGCACTTAGGAACTTATCGTGTTTCATTTTCCCCGTAGTTATATACATATATATATATATATATATATATATATATATATATATATATATATATATATATATATATATATATATACACGTGTTTTGAGTAGACAGCAAATACAGTGTGTGTGTGTGTGTGTGTGTGTGTGTGTTTACGGAGGGTGTACAAACGATGGTCAGAATGGGCCATCAGCAGAGACACTGCCACACAGAACGCAAGTAATCCACGTCCTCAATGGTGACGGACATCTTGTTTTGAGTGAGATTTTAAAAAATGGTGAGGGATCGGGGGACGGGAGAGGGAGGCTTGTGTGCGTGTATGGAAGGGGAAGGGGGCGGGGCTCGAGAATTTTTTACCCCTATATATAAGGGGAGAATGGAGAATAGGGGACCCCCATTTTAAGAGGGCCTGGGGTTTGAGCGGTAGGTGAAGAGCGGGTTGGCTTGGTAAGATGTATTGCGAGGACGCGCAGGGAGACGTGGATTCTTAATGATGTGAGGTGGCTTTAGGGAATCTTCTTGGCAAGAGGCTTAAGGGAAGTGATGGGGTGGTGTCTTTGAGAGGAGGACGTAACTGGCGTGATGACATGGGAAGTGCTAATGAGAAAGTGGCTTACAGGAAGTACCTAGTATGTTGGTTTGGGGAAATTACTGGGATAATGAACTGGGGGAAAGTAATGGAGTTTGGTGGTCTACGTTTAGGAATATATTTAGGTGTTAAGGATAGTTATATAACCACATATACCCTCATGGTGTATGTGGCCCATGCTAGAGAGAGATGTAAAGAGGTGCACTTATAGTATAGCATTGTGAATGCTTACAGTATGCGAAAGTTAAAAAAAGGTTGTATGATATTGATGCCAGTTCAGGAGATGGGGCCCGCATGTGTAGAACTCCCTCCCTTTACGATACAGATGGGTGTTTCACATGGCTTATGCTGGCGTACATACGTATATATATATATATATATATATATATATATATATATATATATATATATATATATATATATATATATACTTTAAGGGACGAGGTAATACGAGGGTTTAACTGTCTGTACGTAACCCAGGAAGAGTAACTACACACACACACACACACACACACACACACACACACACACACACACACACATTGAAGTACTAGTGAAAAAAAAAGAAAGAATCAACTGTACAAGCAACTCAGCATCCTAAATACCGCCTGAGACCGTAAGCGTTCGGGCAAACCCATAAAAGCCGGCTGAGCCATATTTTTCCTGCCTCCATGATCGGCGAGTCCATGTTGGGGGGAGGGGTGCCCTGGGTAAGGGGGTGACACGGTCATCCCTAAAGCCAGGTACCCCTGGAGCACGAAGGCACGACTCTTGAGCGCGACGGTACGACCCTTGAACACGACGGCACGACCCTTGAGTACGACGGCGTGACCCTTGTCCATCTGGGTGTGACGACCCAAGGGTCGTGCCGCCGTGCATTTAAGGGTCGTACTGTCGTGCTCAAGGTGTCATCATAGTCATCAAGGTCCGCGTCTTGTGCTTGGGGGGGGGGGGGGGGGTAGCCTGGTCCGGCCGGTGAGGAGGGACAGGGAGGGTGAAGTGAGACTGACTGACAGACAGAAAGACAGGAGACGGACAGACTATTAAACAGACGTCGCAATATGGGATTCCTCCCTTTGTCCGTCACAGGAGAGTCTCCTGTCACTGTACCCGAGGATGGCGGCCAGTCGCCCAGTCCCCGTACAGTCGCTAGTCGTTCAGTCCCCGTACAGTCGCCCAGTCGTTCAGTCAACGTACAGTCGCCCAGTCGTTCAGTCAACGTACAGTCGCCCAGTCGTTCAGTCAACGTACAGTCGCCCAGTCGTTCAGTCAACGCACAGTCGCCCAGTCGTTCAGTCCCCGTACAGTCGCCAGTCGTTCAGTCCCCGTACAGCGTGTTCCCGTATTCTACTCTTAACTGGTACCTTTTTTCGTGGGAGAATCAGGCTATCTGAGCCAGTCAGTGCGACTGTCTTGAAATGTATTGTGACAAACCCTCTCATTTACGATGGCTCTAGTGAATATCACTACTGAGGGCTTAGCTTTGTAAAATATGTAAACAGATGTTAAACACACCATCATAGTCATAGCATGTAGATCGACTGTAAAAGAATCACTCTTTAGTAGGGATAAGATGGACTATTTTTTTGAAGCGAGTTCACTGACAACACTGACGGCGATGCATGCTGGCCAGAGATGACTTTTCACTGGCAGTGTAATCTTATGCAGGCGGAGGAGCCCTGGTAACTCTCTCTCTCTCTCTCTCTCTCTCTCTCTCTCTCTCTCTCTCTATATATATATATATATATATATATATATATATATATATATATACCACTGTCATGTAAACCTTTTTCAAGTGGCACCACCACCACTACCACCACCCGAGGGCCTTGTAAGTCAATACCACCTGAGGCACTTATGCACCCTGCCTTGGGGGTATGTACCCTCCACTAGGCAGGCCTCACTTGCTCTGACCCCCTTTAGCACAGCGATTACCCCCATGGGTATGATGGTGTGATCTTTGACGTGACCATAAAGGTCTCGGGGTCACTGGCCAGGCCATCATGACAAGGATCGTCCTCCTAGTGCTCACGCCAATGTTTAACGGGTCTCTCGTAAAAACCACCACACTGACATGGCGTTACAAGAGTTGCACGACCATTATATAAAGTTTGGTGAAGCGTTTCCTTAGCGTACCCGTAATACATGAAGTTTGATGAAGCGTTTCCATAGCGTGCCCGCAATACTTAAAACTCCGTGTCACTTTAAGAAATGATGCCCTAAAGCAGTTTTGTTAGCGCTACGGCTTAAACAAATAATGTTTGTAGTGCCACGCCTTAAACAAATAATGTTTGTAAGTTGCAGTGGTTCTAAATATAGTTGAAGTATGTAGCCTCTTTTATTATAAGTCACGAAGCTCTTGTCATTCGCCAGAGGAGCAGAGACATTCATCGCAAGAAGCGACACGACACAAATCCTCTTCCCGTGTAGATGTTATCGTACAGCTTCTAGTGTTGCAATATATTGTTTCGGTAACTTCTGTTATGAAATCATTACTCATTCTTCAGCATGTGCATTATGACGTTTGATTAAGCTTCTCTCAGTAGTATATATATGTACCTCAGCGTATTAAAAAAAAAAAATATCTCAATGACTCAAGTTGTATTATGCAGTTGCCATACGTCATCAGGGCGTTATTTAGTTTTGGCGGTAACTCTTACATCTTCAGCGAGGAATGTGACACCACTGGTGGTCGAAGGAGAGAACAATATGGCACATCGTATCACTTATATATTCATGAGAGGAATATGTAACTGATATATTATGGAGGCAACGCGACATTGTTCACGTATGTCCATAACATCATCAGACATCATATTCATGTTATCTGAGTGGGACACTACCATTGTATTCATGTAAAGTCTTTGTGACATCGTCATATGATTCTCGGTATTTTGTGATATCATATTTTGGCATAGCATCATCACGTAATTCACTACTTTTCTAACATTACAGTAGTTGATGTGGCACCATTCACATTTATGCGATACCATCACCATTCACATTTATGTGACACCATCATCATTTGAAAGAGGTTTATGTGGCTTTATAGCACCATTCAACATTAGGGGTCATGTGCCACTTTACGACATGTACTGTAGGTTTTTGTGGCACTAGTACAACATTCACTGTAGACTTATCTGTCACCTTGACACTATTCCCGGTGGGTTTCCGTGGCACTTATGTCCTCAGCGTTCCCTGCCCCCGCCACTCCAGGCTTGCCTCTAGGGCGCGTGCCGGGAGGCCAAGCCGGCGTCCCCCAAGATGGTCGCTCTCGTGTACCTGAACTTTACAGCCGCCGTCTTGACCTTTCGCGCTCGCTAAACCTGAGTCGCCCTAAGGCAGGCGATGACGAATTCTGTCCCACTGGGGTTGGTGCCACGAGACGTTGAGAAATGGAGTCACGACTTGTGAATATGAAGGAAATATATAGTGTTGAGAGCCCGTTCCTGAGAGAAAAAGTTACCCTAAAATGTTTTCGGCCATAGAAAACGTACACAGCATCATTTGGTCCGCAGATTTTTATACTCGCATAAAATCTAATTTTTCAGTAGAGACCTTTTAGAGGTGACCGGGTAGCACTACTTGCAAACGCGTTTAGTTCATCAGTCATATTTGCTGAGGAAACTGCTTTGATTCTCAAAACGTATTGCTAAAAGTTCTAGAGGATAATAAATTGTAATAGTGATTGCGAGAAACATTTTGAAAATGTGGTCGATTTCAAACCATCGTGATCTGCCATTGTGAATGTAATGCTTCGTTACTGATGCCTGATGTGTAGATTCGAAACTTGCGAAATTATTACATGGGAGACTACTAGCTATATAGCCTAGGCGCTCGGTATACCCGATCATAAGACTGGCCTCCACGCGGGCAAACAAACAGCAACATACCAAATGAGGCCTTTTTGAATACTGTGTAAAGACGAAGATGGCGTAAAGATGGCAGCCACCATTGTCTTCTGATGGCATGTGACAACAGACTCTCGTACTTGGATATATATATATATATATATATATATATATATATATATATATATATATATATATATATATATATATATATATCCCCTAGCCAAATCCAAGTGCTTAGTTTATCGACAAACCCTACGGGAGGATGAACAGCTGGGTGGACTGTGAACTGATTGCCACAACCAGGATTTGAACCTATGCAGGCTTTACCCCCGAAAATACCAATTTCTATGAAAGAATCCTTGGGTTACCTAGGACTCTTCCATAGGCTCCTGCTGTCCAAGGTTACGCTACTTCCAATAGCAAGGGAAACATAATCGCCTTGAAAGTGAGAAGTTTTTATGCGTATGTATTGTTGCAAGTGTAGGCTCGGTACTAGCCTCAACCTAGATATACGTCCTTTCCCCATACTCCCACGAAAATTCTATGTATATGTAGACAGTAGATATTCTAAAACCAAAAACTAAATTGATAAAGTCTCTCCAAGGTGACTTCTCTCTTGGTCTAACCTCTTTCGGGCGAGGATGTGTGTATGTGTGTGCGAGCGCGCGCGTGGTATAAACGTAGCGAAAGGATTATAAATATTTTCTAAATAATTGTTACACGATGAAATTAACAAACGGAAGAAAGTACATGTAATGACGTAAAGATGAGTGCTGGTGGGCTTGGTGGCTTGTCAGCGAAGGGCCCCTGTACTGGACCCTTCATGTGGCAGCTGCTGCCCGCGCTACACCGGCCGTGTCGCGAGCTGAAACTTATTAAAATCTAAGTAACAATTAGTGTCGCGCTCGGTGTCCAGCAGGATGTCAACAGTTCCCTGGGAGCGTAATGAGCTGGGTTGAGTTCGGGCCAGCACGCAGACCAACACGATATCAACAGTTAGTTTCTCGGGGGGACGTCATAAACAAAGCTAGGCTAGGGGCGTATACACAGCGCCTAGCACAATGTCAGCTGTCGCTTCTGAGGTCACTGAAGAGTTTGGTTCGCAGTATCACGAGGTCCCTTAATACGGGGAAGGAAGTTACGGAACTAAGTTAGGTTACATTAGATTTAACTAGGTGTCTACCCCTAATCATCCCGAAACTAGTGTAGTACAGAAAACGTGGGGAGGGGGAGATATGAATTTTAAGCCCAAACTGTTTAGGACGATCGTACCTTCCACGGTTTAGTGCGATGGTAGCCATTGCTTCGTTGGTGCACAGGCTGAACTTAAAGGGTAACTGGTGCTGGTTCCTAACATCTCGCAACCGCCCTGCTACTCTGCTGCATTAATAGTTTAGCATGAAAATTTCGGAAGAAATAAGTTTATATAATCTGAAATATGAATGACGCCATTTGTTCCAGACCGTTAAATTGCTCCGTACATTCGTATGACCTTGTGAGTTTTTAATGTACCCTGTGAATAATATGTCATATGTTTTCCTTCCTATTGCTGCCCTACCTGTATGTCCCATACAGAAGTATAGTTGCTGCTTATAACGAAACTGATAATACCTCTTTATCGATCTGACAGTCTTTACTTTCAAGATTAAATGCCGTGTAGGTTTTGCTTCTTCCATCACATTTCTCCCTCAGTGTTAAACACAATATTCGTTGTATATTGGACATCCCCCTCCACAATCGGTAAATCCATCTCCCCACTTAGAAATGTGATCTCTGTAAACGAGGCCAGAGTTTTAGTGGATGTGGGAGTGGGGTTGGGGGAAAATGATAAACCTTATTAGGTTATCAGGTTAATTGCAATCAAGACATTGGTAACAAATTTGACGGGTTGTGAGTTGGACAATACCGAGATAATAGACTAGACCAGTCAAGAATAACGTTGTGTAAATCAACCGATTAAAGTACAATTGATAATAAGGACCAAGACATATTATGCCAGGCCATTATCCCTAAAAGTCTTAACAGTCGCGCTAAAGGGTCGTACCGACTTGCAAAAGGGGTTAAGAAAACAAGTACACCGAGCTAAGCATTAACGAAGCAAACCTCGGTAGACTGGAGCAGATCTAGCTTGATCAGCTAAACCTCACGAAACCAGAATACCTTGGTATTACACAGCCGCCAGTCCAGGGTAATCAATAATTGCCAGTCTACCACACCAAGATAACCAAACATGTCGTAGCAGTCAGACTAGTGTAACCAATCACATCCTAGCAGCAAATTCAAGATAACCAATCATGTCTTTTCAGTCAGTCTAGGGAAAACCAATCACAGATAGCAGCACACCACGATAATTAATCACAACCGTACAATCATACCAAGATAACCAATCAAGGCTAAGCAATCGGGCTATCATTGCCATGCATAAGCCAAGTCATAGCAAGATGACCAAGCCTGACTGCTGTACTTGTTCAACCCTTATCGTATTGCCAATAGGGCTTCGCAAAAACATCACCTTGCCAGACTTCGTCTAGCTAGTCAACCCATCTCGCAGGCCATGATTTACATCATAGTGGTTTATATTTACCCTATTTATCTGGACTAGACTAATTACCGTTAAATTGGATTCTATAAAGTTTAAGGCAGTGGACGTTGCACAACACCAGCTGGATGAAATGACAGATTTAAGTGTTGGCTTTGCATAAGTAGGTGTATGTATACAAACATTCATATTCTCACTGAAAACATACCATTTTGTAAGTTGTATAATTATCATAACAATAACGGTATTTTTCAGTACGAGAGAGAGAGAGAGAGAGAGAGAGAGAGAGAGAGAGAGAGAGAGAGAGAGAGAGAGAGAGAGAGAGAGAGAGAGAATGTTTAATGATAATTGCATGTTATAAACGTAGCACTTCGAAGCAGAGGGCCAAGACGGCACAATATCTGGTGAACAAATTAAAAAATGGTGGTAGGGGGAGGGGGCGAGGAGACGGGTAATATAAATGTGTATATAAAAAAGGAAAACGCTGCAAAATACTTTCAAATGATCATTTCGCTATTTGTAAAATTCACACAATTTTACAGGAGAGAGTATAAAATTTACATTTTTTTTTCTCTTTTTCGTGAAGAATGAGTTGTGTGTGACGGCCATGGAAGGTTGTGGGTATATATATAGGCTTAGGTTGTGGCGACGATGGGTCCAAGAGAAGACGCGGCCATCGCAGCTTCAGGTGTGACCGCCTGGCCAGCGATATACGGCTGGCAGCGAGGACTTTTCTGTTGCCAAGGGTACGACGGTTTAGCTGAGCTAGTTTGGGGTTTGCAGTTAGGTAGTTTTCCACTGCGGTAGTGCATTCGTCGAAGGATGACGAGGTGTCTGTACTGATTTTAAAATGTTATGAATTCGCCAATGTCGCCTTGAAACTCAGATAATACATCATGCTTAAAGTTAACTTGATTTGTTGAGTTTTAGGATGATATAGTTTAGTAAACAGATCTGTCGCTTTGTACCTTGATTGGACGAGTAATTTCAGTGAAATGGGTAATCATTAAAGAACAAAGAATGATATTTCGATTGATTAAGAAACCAGGGTTAAGTTTTCGGATGACTGAAAGTCCTCGTGTGTAGTGTGAAACGTTTTGTATCTTCATTAGGAAGTTCATGAGCAAGTCTCATGTACAATGTGCTTCCTACATTCATTTATATACATAAATAGGCTACAGAAGACCCATGGGCCATGTTACTTGCTGAAGTAATTTTTTGTTTTTGTTTTTAGTCGTCCAGATATTTGTAACATACAGACTTGGTATGTATATCTGATCCCTTCTGGAATGAGTCTCTTGCTCTGGCATTAAGGGTATAACTAGCAATTTATACCAGTTTAGTTAAACTGGGAAAGAGGTATTTTCCTGTTTCAGTACAAAACCTATTCATCTGGGTTTTAACCCATTGCTTCTTAAGTAATACTTGAGTACCTCTACCAGTATTACTATAATGAAGCGATGTTGTATAAGTATCATCAATACCATTAACACGGACTCAAAATTCTTGAAACGGTTGACTTGCAGTGCAGTAACGAGAAAGAGGTCTTTTGTAATGAAGGTTACGTTGTAATATTTTGTTTTATTGATATTTTTCAGCTGTGTTAATCTAAATGACAAAATGTATCCTTTAGATTAATTCATCGCTATAAGAAGACTGCCGAAACTGTAAGAACCTTGTTCGTTTTGGCAGTAACATATTGCTTTGATTTCTGTTGTATTCATGTTAGATTGCTTGAAACGTCAATTAATCCGATCCGTATTGCACTGGTCAAATATACCAGCTGTTGTAACCGTCCTTGTGTAACGTGTTGCGACACGTATAATAACGAGCAATACAGGGAGGGGAACAGAACTCAAGGTTCAATGGGGGGTATTGCTTGTTGGGGAGAGAGAGGGGGAGGGAGTGCATCCCTCAGAGACTACCCAAATCTAAAGCACGATGCAAGTTAGCGTAGCTGCCAAATCCTGGCGCGAGAAGTTTGGCACAGTGGTGCTCAGGAGCGTTCGATTTGTGCTTAAAGGAGACACAGCGAGCCGTTCGGTTGACGACCTGCTGATGGCAACACCGTCCAGTCTGGGACGGGGGGACACTATGGACATTTCGGGTTAATTTGGTAGCCAGAGCAAAGCCGCGGGATGGTGGGGTGATTGTGGGAGATCATAACATTTGAGGTGACGACCTGCTCGTGTCAACACCGTCTGTGGGGGTAAGATGCGTGGCTGAATCAATATTACATGCGGAGGTTGGCTTCTTCCGCACCAGAATTCCCCACCAACTCATGGCGATAATTGTTAAAAGTCTTATACAAATTACTCGTAATTGAAGATGAAAACCACCTTTCATCGCTGTTTGCTATGGCGGTTCTGTAATTTGGTGAACCATAAGATAAAGTATGTTTGGATTATTGGGTTAATTAGTTGTTTCAATGGGATCTGAGCATGTGATCATGGAAGAAGGAATTTTGGTACAACACTAAAATGACGGCAGAGAGGGCGGTTGCCTGCGGCAGACTTCACCAGCCTTTCAATATTGAGAGGTAGGTAAGGACACAGGCGTCAGGGAGGAGTTTTGAGTCAAGGGGGAGAGAAAAAGATTCATCAGAGACACCAACGTACCTAACTCTACGAGAGGAAGATTTGCGATAATAAAGACTTATGTCGGTCATGCCTGTTGTACTGAAGTGTGTGTGTGGAGGTCACAAAATTTAGGAGGCAGTGATATCATTCCGTGATTTTTACACGGCATCACTCGGTTAAAAGAACGAAGAGCGCGATCGGGATATTTTTTTTTCGTAATGTACTAACCTAACCTGGTTTTAAACGTTTATGGAAGAAAATCCCAGTTGTGCTGTTTTGAAGAAAGAACCACTTAGTATGTACAAATGTTATTGATAGCATGTTACCGGTCTAAAACCAGTTAGATTTAGCTTCGTCTATTCAATAAGGTTACCGAAAGTCATGAGAACCACACACACATATATATATACATATATATATATATATATATATATATATATATATATATATATATATATATATATATATATATATCGGTGCCAAGCCACATCAGAGATGTAAACTGAGCAAAAAATCATATTTAGCTACGACTCCAGTAACATTATCTGCGCTGACGTATCAGTTATCGCGCCAGTGCCCAGGGAAGGATAACCGAGTCACCGCCAAATATCATGCAGCTAATAAAGCACAATTACATTTAGTAACTGGAAGACTAAAAAATTTGTTTGATGTAAAGCAGGGACTTACAAAATCGTAGTATAACATATACATTCACAAGTAATCTGCATGAAATTTATTTATATGTACCTACCCCCAGACGACCTTGCAGCCCAGTGCAGCGTGCTTTTAGAAATATCGAAAAGTGAACTTTTTTTTTTTGGGGGGGGAGGGAGGAGTTCTTGACAAAGCTGTTAGGGTACTACCTGACACCGAGTGAGGAAGATTTGCGTCCGAAAGACTTGTGTCTGTCATTCCAGTGGTACTGAAGGGTGTCATAAAACTCATATATCGCCTAATTCACAGCCGCATGAAACAAAAAATTCACAAGGCAGTGGATATCATCCTGTGATGTCTCAACCATAAGTGACGTTTCACTCTTAACATGTGAAATCCGGTAGCACCATATACATCGCTTTTGTTTAAAGACCAATAAAATCTTCCTCAAAATACATTTCCTAATTAGCTATAATACTTATGAAAAAAACTGGTAAAAGTATTAGAAGATGAAGTATGAGATCGCATCCATTATACCAAGTCTTTTTTGTGACTTTCCAAGCTAGGCTGTATTGTGACAATCCTTTGACGACAGAGTCGTGCTTCTAAATACCTAAATCATGTATTCAAAGTATGGGGGGGGGGGGGCAAGAATTAAGATCCGTTAAGTCATGGGAATATGTAAATCAGACGTCTTAGACGACTTGCAAAATTATGTACCAGCCTGATCCAGAAAATTTGCGAAATTACGCATCGGATTTTAATTGAATGGTTAAAGTGTGAAATAACGTGAATATATTAAAACTAGCAGCGTGCTGATTGCTTTGGTCACGATAGAGTTCCACATCAAATTGCCTCATTAACATAATGGTCAAGTGATTTCTTGGCGGGGCAGTTGGATCCCCGTTTCCCTACCTCTCGTTACCGAGTAACGTGGCTCGGTTGGGGACCTACCAGTCAAGATAGACATACTTCATTGTTTAGCAGCCTTCTGTGTTTAACCCCTCCCTTGCATAAACATCCCATGGACACTGCCTACCGTATTGGATCACTTTAATTGTCGCCTGTTTACATTAGACATCAGCGGCATTTCTCACTCCACTCGTTACCTCAGTGACGCCCTCCCGCCTAGGTTATAGTAAGGGTTGCTGATGGTGGCGTTGTGAATCAGCACTGCAGTTGGCTCTCACTTTCCCCTCCTGAGCCCAAAGTTTTGTATTTTCCTTCTATTTCAACCACAATGTGGGTTGCTTGCGTTCAGACGCGCTCTTCAACTAACACACGACACTTGAAAATTAACTCGCACAAGTTTATTCCTAGCTTAGAATTTTTCTACGGTGAGCACTACGCCATTGCCTTGCCAATTGAATAAATCACCTCGTACGTTATTGTAGACAGTTTGTACTCCGTTACATACGCTCACTCCAGACCTGAGGGTCCAAGTCTTCATCTAGAGCTCTACCACTTGATATTTCTTTGAACAGCACCATAGCACTATTCACAAAGGTGCGTGAACATGTGTTACTTCAACCTGTGAACTAGTGACGGTAAAATTAGCGTTTTGGATATACATCAGTTTGGAAGTTGAAATTATGCTTTTTTTCCGATGGTTTTTGATGTTTTGCATGATTCCGACCTTCATTTCAACTGCAAGTCACTACTTTTTGATATTCCCTCTTTATCCAACGATAATGGGGGACCCCCAATGGGAGCCAGGGTTTTGGAAGGAGAAAATTACAAAAAGTATGATATGCGATAGAAATGAAGGTCAGAGTCGTTCAAAAGAAATAAAAAACTATGGGATAAACAAATTTTATCCAAACCAACCTAAACTTTACCTAACGTAACAAACCCAACATAACCTTCGATGTATGTCCGAAACGGTTATAATACCATAGTGACCATTTGTGTATAATGACCATAGATTTGAAAAAAAAAATAGTGAACATTGAATCATTGGCCGAGAATGAATATATCTAGTACTACAATAACTGACAAACGTCGAGGTCATGCGGAAAATACTCAAAGCGGAGACGCCGTGTCAACTGAAAATGCAAGTCGGGTATGGGAAACAACTTCAACTTTGTTACAATGTGATACCTGTATATCTATGAAATACGACAAACTTACGTAACCATCAAACAATTCATTTCCATGAACGAAATAGCGTCAGTTATGTAACTGCCCAGTGTACGTACTTTTGGACGAGTAATGGAGAGAAAATAAATCATGGCATGATACAGGCATATCTTTTATGAAATCTTTTACAAAGCTCAGCCTCAGGTAACATACCTGCGGATTTAAATATAAAGTTAATCAATTCATTACTTACGGATGATGAGGATATCTGGAAATAATGCAGGACATTGATGAGAAAGTAAGGGGTTCTCCTCGTAAGATCAGCTGGTGTTCGTGTTTGTGTGTGTAGAATGTAGTTGCCGTTCTTGCCGCCAGAGCGAAGACACCAGAATCATCCTTAGCGCACAATTCAAATCAGATTCTTGGTCAACGAAAATCTTTTGCTGGTACCATCGCTGGAGAATTGGGCAATTGGTTCTCCTTACCCACATGCTACTGACAAAGCCTTAATGTACCACCAGCGGTCCATGTACACCCCAGATTGTGGAAATCTGCTCTGAACATCCGCGTTTTCTCCAATATCCGTGACATAAGCAACTTCCGGTATTTATCGTTGTTTTTATGTCAGTAACATTTTCAGCGTCCCTCACAGCGTTTTCATCCCTGGCTTCCCAGGATGTAACATCTTGTTCCGTCTTTTTATTTTTTTTTCCTGATTCATTCGAAAAACTGGTTTCTCTGTTTCCGCAAAGAAGTTTTGAGTACATGAGATTCTGTACATATCTGCATTAAAGTTACGGATTTTTTTATTTGTATTTTTACAATTGATAACTTTTTGTAACTGATGTCAAGAAATGTTCAAGGAAATGCATGCTAATGAATAGCCTTTATTCAACAGCATCCATTAAGTATACTCTTAAATTGTCTCAAAATTTAAGCAGTATCTGATTATCCAGAATATAGCACGATTTTGCAGAATTTTGTTGAGCTGAACCTCATATTTGCCTCCCTACAGTACGCCATTTATAGAGCCATTTCACCTGATTCTATCTTTTATGCACCCTGCCTTTTCCCTCCATCCAATGTAAATACCACAAAATCGATATTAATTGGATGTAACCTGTTTTCCAACAGCCTATCAAATACATCGGCATTTTACAAACCGGTTCTAATCTTTGGTTTGGAAATGAAACGAATATGAAGCGTACTCTAAATACAGAAAGAAGACATTGATACAGAGAATACCAAATTATATAAACAAACAAGTGAGCGAGCGTACGGCCACAGGGAGCAAATATTTGCTCACAGCAGATGAGGCACCATAGCGTCCCCTTTCATCATTTTTCGTGTGTGATGAGGAATATGAATGGAGCTAACAAATTGTTGAAAAACTTTCTGTATTCAGCTCAGTTACATAGTAACCATGATATTAACTTAAATTGTCGAGCCCCAGCGATAGTACGAAGTAGATTTTTCAGTTTAAACACGTGTAAATTGTGTGGTGAAAAGTCTTGGGATGGTGTTCGCTTGTGGCCACTTCTTTTGTCAATAGAAAACGGAAGCTGCTAGGCGGGGACAAATTACAGGCAATTAGTGGGGGAAAAGATGCTTTCGCCTGTTGGCCTTACTTGCTTGCCTTGTGTTACCTTTCTGCTCAAGTGAGGTATGTTATTTTTCTTGTCCGGTCAGGGTCTGTGTGTACGGCGATGGTGTTGTTAGTCAGGAGCTCAAGCATGGTACAAAGGTACTCTGAAAAAATATGTCTGTTATAAACAGATAATCTATTGGAGGACTAATGGTTGATCAGAAAGACGGACTCCTTGTAGTTTCGCCATATAGAAATATTTGTTAGTGTGTAAGAGAATTCAGTCGATATTTTTAGAAGCTCAGACTCTATTGGTGTCCTTTTCGCTGAGTACTTTTACTGATTCATTAAATCTTTTACGCATGTTCCTGAGCATGAAGCATTCATGGGTGCCCAGGGTCGAGCGAATAGGTTCGAAATCTGGTTGTGGCAGTCAAGCCAGCTGTCATCCACCCCTAGGAGTTGGTCGATAAAATGGGTATCTGGCTTAGGCTAAGGTTCTCAGTGAATGTAGGTTTGCGGCAGGGGTGTGTGATCTCTCCATGGTTGTTTAATTTGTTTATGGATGGGGTTGTTAGGGAGGTAAATGCAAGAGTTTTGGAAAGAGGGGCAAGTATGAAGTCTGTTGTGGATGAGAGAGCTTGGGAAGTGAGTCAGTTGTTGTTCGCTGATGATACAGCGCTGGTGGCTGATTCATGTGAGAAACTGCAGAAGCTGGTGACTGAGTTTGGTAAAGTGTGTGAAGAAGAAAGTTAAGAGTAAATGTGAATAAGAGCAAGGTTATTAGGTACAGTAGGGTTGAGGGTCAAGTCAATTGGGAGGTGAGTTTGAATGGAGAAAAACTGGAGGAAGTGAAGTGTTTTAGATATCTGGGAGTGGATCTGTCAGCGGATGGAACCATGGAAGCGGAAGTGGATCATAGGGTGGGGGAGGGGGCGAAAATTCTGGGAGCCTAGGGATGGCCTAGCTTAGGGCCTTAGCTGCCCGTGCCGTCTCAGCTAACAAAAAAAAAAAAAGGTCACAGATGTCATGAGAAGGGAGAATCGTACGTCTGGCATATCTCCCTGCTGTTTGAATAGAACGCGGGCCGGGAAGTCGTGGTATTGAATACCGGACGGGCAACAGAAGCAGATCAACCGGTGGCACTGCTGCTCTTTGCAACATACGGAGAGGTCGCAACAGTTTCAAGAATCTGAATTCCCTCCATCGCTACAATAGCCTGCCATACAGCGACAGGCTTTAAGAGCTACAAAATTATCTACAATTACATATTAACTATTTCATATTTTTGATATATGCAATAGTAATTCAACTTGTGGGCAAGCGTAGTTATTATTAATATTCCATACATCATTTTATTTATTTCATTCTCGGGGATGATAGACGTTTTGGGTTCTTCGTCCATTAGTAGTGACCACATCAGTTATCTAAGTTAGGGATCTGGTTAGATAAACGATTGAAATAAACTTAAGAATTGTTAGTATTTACTCTTGTAAGTTACAGTTTTGGTTCTTTTCCTGTCATAATTAATGGGGTTCTTAAAGAGACTTTTACGATTATTGCAAGTCTCTGGGAATGGATGAAAGATAAATCGAAATGTTTGATAGGTATCCCAAATTATGAAATAAAGAAATTGACCATATATATATATATATATATATATATATATATATATATATATATATATATCCCTGGGGATAGGGGAGAAAGAATACTTCCCACGTATTCCCTGCGTGTCGTAGAAGGCGACTAAAAGGGGAGGGAGCGGGGGGCTGGAAATCCTTCCCTCTCGTTTTTTTTTTTTTTTAATTTTCCAAAAGACGGAATAGAGAAGGGGGCCGGGTGAGGATATTCCCTCAAAGGCCCAGTCCTCTGTTCTCAACGCTACCTCGCTAATGCGGGAAATGGCGAATAGTATGAAAGAAGAAAAAAAAAATATATATATATATATATATATATATATATATATATATATATATATATATATATATATATATATATATTCGCTCTGATGAGCGAAACCTTCATCGAAGTCAGTCCTTGGTTAAAGAGGTTCGAGGAAATGCAAAGTTTGCCTTCCTAAAGGGACGCACTGCACTTGCGAGGAATGACAGAGGCGGCAAAGAGAACCAAAGCCTTGTGGCGATGGGCAAGAAACAGATCCCATAACGGCCCATCCTCGAGTTGCCAACGGCCGCTCATTCGTTATATGCCCGCGAAGCAACACCAGACTGCGACCATTGGCGGATCCAGGCTTTCTCTCGATGGCTTTTTCTTTCCGTTAGCCGCCAAGTTCTAAAACTTTCTCCCACTTCTTCCTGTGAACCTGCCACCAACCACCATCTAGTCCACCTCAAGAGAAAAGTCATTCACTGATATATATATATATATATATATATATATATATATATATATATATATATATATATATATATATTGTCCTTGTTCCCCATCTCTCCCATTCAAGTCTCAGCCCGACCGAGGCCGCCCCCCGTCCGTGTCTGGAGCTCCCGCCATAATATAGCTCATTCCATGACAAAAGCTCCAGTCACGGACACAAGTCCCCTCCGAGGCCAGACTCCAAAAGAAAAGGAAAATGGTAGAGAAAAAGGAAAAGGATTATTATAAGACATGAAAGGATAGCAAAATGGAGATTGTGCGAAAATATAAGAAAATCGAAGAAAAATAAAATAGATAGGTTTATGATGCTTGAAAAGGAGAGATGTTCAGTTTTGCCCGGTAGCTTAGTTTTAATGAAAAAAAATAGTACGAGCCGTCATGAAATGGGGGATTGCGAGATGGTTTTGGGCGTCACTAAACCTCAATGCTTGTTGGATGTTAGGTGGATGAGAACGGTCTCTCGCCACACATACTGCATATATCCCAGAATCTACTTTCATGGTGCTGCTGCAGCGTTCAAGCAAGCTAGCCACAACTATATGAGATACTTGTCGATGTTGATACAAAGCTTTGTATTTTCTCAAGTGCTTATTGCATTTTTTTTTTCTGTATTTTACTTACGTGGAACATTTAAGGAATGTACGTACTATAAGTCCAGCTACAGTAACGCCTAAGTAGATTTCAAGTGATTACAATGCATTTCCCCAACTTTGACAGGAATAGAATCATCAGATGTTTTTGGGGATTCGAATCTACCTTGGAAATCACTTCTTTTTTTTTGATGTCAGTAAGATAACTTTCAACTTCCCAAACACTGTTAGCCGAATTGACGTGAAGGTTGACGTGGATGTACCGTGGGGTTGTCTCAGTAAAAGTTTGTTCAGGGTCTGGATTCAGTTGAGGAAATATTTTCTTGCAAAAAGGTTTTACACAAGGTATTACTAAAGTTCTTGATAACGGTCTTTAGAATCGACTTTTGAGACGATACTCTCGTTGTCGTTCAAGTTTGGCCAGGTCCCCAAGCCTGGCATGGACTCCTGCCTTGATAAGGAAGCCCGTTCCCTGGAGGAATGGCTCGGCACGGGCTCTTGTCAGTGACAGGCCGATCTCTGGTGTGCCATGACAGACACAGGTCAGATGTGTGTGTGTGTGTGTGTGTGTGTGTGTGTGTGTAGGCAAAATTTCGATGGATGTGTGTTTTGTGTCTGAAGCTGAAAACAACAACACCTCTTGCTGACGAATTATCGTTCCAGTATTGGTTCTTTTCAGTCGGTACCAGAGAGGAAGGCCTCGTCATGGCTCAACACTGGGAGTAATGATAGACTTTATCTTGTATATATTCGTGAAAGTGCAATATATATATATATATATATATATATATATATATATATATATATACATATATATATATATATATATATATATATATATATATATATATATATATATATATATATATATATATCGAATTTTCTTATCATTTCCTTGAGATAGCTTCCAGAAAAAACAAAAACAATAAACATTTTTTCTGTAAGATCAAAGAAAGCCTTCCAGTTGGGTATATATGTTCCATGGGACTGTATAATTAAGTTCAAGGAATCCCAATCTCGTTTTCTCTATGGTGCTACTTAAGGTACGAAAACCCTCGTTAAGATTGTCTTGATGATGTTACCCGGGGACCTTAATATGTTACACGAGTTTCAAGGCACTTAGGCACCGTCGTAACTTGTGAAGTTATGGGCAGCATTGAAGTCAGGGAACAGTGAGGCCATAGGGAGTGAGTGAATTAGTGGGAGGAGTGAAATCTGTGGGAATAGTAAAGCCACGGAAAGAAAGTCGTGAGGGTATGGAAGACTTGAGTGCCTAAGTCAGCCTGGGATTAATGAAGCCATGGGGTCAGTGATGAAGGTAAGGGATTATTGCCTGTGTCTCAGGTAGTGGTGAAACCTTTGGTCGTGGGATTATTAAAATCATATGGATTAGTGAATGTATGGAGATAACGAAGCCATGGGGATTTATAAAGGTCATGGGAGTAGACATTGAGTAATGAAGCAACGATTGTGCGTGTAAAGTCACGGAATAGTGAATTCATTAGGATTGTGAAGTTATGAGATATGAAATCATAGGGGTAATAATAGTCATGAGGTACTTAGTAGAGACACCGTCAGTCGAATCCATCTGAAACTTCGATGTTGTTGGTTTAACATGAAGGAGTCTTTCTGTGGCTTATTCACATGTTGCCTTCAGACAAAGGTTGCCAGTCTCATAGTCCCGGCAAGTGCGCCGAATGAAAGAAATGATACTTATCGTAAAATCTGTAAAACGAAATTTTCAGAAATTTATTTCACTTATACCATTTAAGAATGGAGATGTATATATATATATATATATATATATATATATATATATATATATATATATATATATATATATATATAGTGATATGTGGTATGTTTAGAGAGTTAGATAAAAGCATCTCTTCTGCCAGCAGCGTTGTAATGACCTGCTCCATATTGCCCGTTTGAATGAAAGCGGAGTGATGTGTTTGACCTCCCACATCACACGGGAATCCCACTTTATCACGGTATTTAAAAGGGGTAAAAAATAACCCTGGATACACACGCGGCTATAAATATACCCATATAAAGCCACAAATTCATTGAAAGACCCACGATCACTGCCTCATTGAATAACAAATGAATTTGGTTGCACGGGCCATAAATCTTTCTCGAAATATTAGAAAACAAGATTGACGTACACAATTTTCTACCCCCCCCCATATTTTACTGGACTCATTCTTTCACCTTTAGTTGTGTACACACACGCTACTTTAGTATTCAACTTAACAGTAATTTGTGTAGTTTAATTGTTAGGGTCGTTTATGGCTTGTGTTAAGATTTGCTGGTTTTCGGAGTGACTTTCGAAAGTCGTTTGCTGCTTTGTCATGTATTGGACGTATGTATTGTTTGTTGGCGATGTTAGATAGTCTTGTTTGGCTGTACAGTGATGGAATTGTGTATTCTCTACGCACTTCTGGGTTTCGTTGTTACAGAGTATTGATGTTATAATGATAGAATTGTGTGTATCAAATATCGTTATTGAGGTGTTTTTTTTTTTTTGGCTTAGCTTACTTGGATGATAAGTCTGCGTCGGCTTGTATAGTTCGTTGGGTTTCTATGACATTTCCTGGCTTATTTTGATAGTTGGTTCATAAATATGTTGGTGGTTAGCTGGGTTACCATCTTTTCTGGTTTGTTCAGTTTATACGGGCAATTTATTTTTCTTTTGGGTTTATGATGGTAAGCATTTGGAGCCTGTATCACCAGTTGCTATTAATTCACTGGTTTTGATATTGAACCATTTTGGAAAAAAAGTATCATGGTTATCGGATTATCTTTTGAAGTCACCATAAGGGATTAAAAAACTAGAGAAGATATAATTTTCAAATTTATGCTCTATTATATTTTGAGGGAATTTCTTATTGGGAGTTATTTCTTATTGCCGAGTGTTAGTGGATTTGTTATACAATGGTTTGTCACTTGTTATGGATTTGTTTGTGGGTTTGTTATCAATTAACTTTGAAGCTACAGGTTTTATTGGGGTTAAGTACTGGTTTGGCTTGTTTAGTCTAATAATTGTAATGCTGTTTGAGGTTCTAATTTTCATTTAATTTGTTTTTATAGTAGTTTTGTTACTTGTAACGATTCTTTTTTTGTGTGTGGGTTATATACGCTTGTACTCGTTATGGATGCTTTTGAGATTTAGTTATATCTTTATGTGTTACGTTTATGTCTTGATTTCTTTCTTGCTACATTTCTTGTATTTTCCATAACCATTTTAGATGTTTGCATGTGTCTATGTTTGTCTGGTGTTGGATAAGTCACGAAGATTATCGAAAACGTTTTTTGAGGTGATTATTCTGTCGCTCTTCTTTTCCTCACATAGCCTCCTAATCAGTTCCTCCTGCTCACACACACCCTCCACTGTCTGTTAACGTCACCCACAGGGAGGGAAATTCTTCCCTCTGTCAACATTTAATCTTTCTGGCGGTGCAGGTTGAGTGACTTGCAACTTATTTCCATTCTTAGGCCGCGAATAGCATAGCCTCACATGGCAGCCTTCAGCCAGTGACTTTTGCATTGGAACCACGGTGGACTGAGTTGATGGGGGAGAGGGAGAGTTTCCCTTTGCCCTCCTTCCCGCTATGACTACCTTTGTCCTCTGTAGGTTAGGCAGACTTTGGTGTGACCTGTAAACTGGTTTAACTAGATATAAACTGGTGTAAATCGGTCTTAACTTTGTGGACATTGTGTTTGGTCCCATGGTAATGAGGCTGGTGTAATGTGACCCGGTGCGATCATGGGCGGCTTGATGTGGACCTATATAAAATAGAATAGTGTTGAACCTGTCGTGTAGTGACCCGGGGTTGGGGCTGAACCACAAAAAACAGATATTGCCCTCACTCCCAGCTGTGATTCAACGTGCCTTACATGTTATTATTATTATTATTATCATTATTATTATTATCATTATTATTATTATTATTATTATTATTATTATTATCATACAACCCCAGGACACCTTTTATTGGGCTCCTGCAGCTTTGAGGCTGATCTTCACACAGGAGCAGGGGAATAATGGACTCCTTTCAAGGAAGATGTTCTCAACAAGATTATGCTCCTTTCCTTTCCTGTATATATATATATATATATATATATATATATATATATATATATATATATATATATATATATATATATATATTTTTTTTTTTTTTTTTTTTTTTATACTTTGTCGCTGTCTCCCGCGTTTGCGAGGTAGCGCAAGGAAACAGACGAAAGAAATGGCCCAACCCCCCCCCCATACACATGTACATACACACGTCCACACACGCAAATATACATACCTACACAGCTTTCCATGGTTTACCCCAGACGCTTCACATGCCTTGATTCAATCCACTGACAGCACGTCAACCCCTGTATACCACATGACTCCAATTCACTCTATTCCTTGCCCTCCTTTCACCCTCCTGCATGTTCAGGCCCCGATCACACAAAATCTTTTTCACTCCATCTTTCCACCTCCAATTTGGTCTCCCTCTTCTCCTCGTTCCCTCCACCTCCGACACATATATCCTCTTGGTCAATCTCTCCTCACTCATTCTCTCCATGTGCCCAAACCATTTCAAAACACCCTCTTCTGCTCTCTCAACCACGCTCTTTTTATTTCCACACATCTCTCTTACCCTTACGTTACTTACTCGATCAAACCACCTCACACCACACATTGTCCTCAAACATCTCATTTCCAGCACATCCATCCTCCTGCGCACATCTCTATCCATAGCCCACGCCTCGCAACCATACAACATTGTTGGAACCACTATTCCCTCAAACATACCCATTTTTGCTTTCCGAGATAATGTTCTCGACTTCCACACATTTTTCAAGGCTCCCAAAATTTTCGCCCCCTCCCCCACCCTATGATCCACTTCCGCTTCCATGGTTCCATCCGCTGACAGATCCACTCCCAGATATCTAAAACACTTCACTTCCTCCAGTTTTTCTCCATTCAAACTCACCTCCCAATTGACTATATATATATATATAATGTGTGTGTGTGTGTGTGTAATTATGTATGTGTTACTGTGTGAGGTAAACAATTGTGTTGCCCCATCTCTTAATCTTGTACATGTTCCATGTCTTATGTGTGTGTGTACACATACACACCTTAGCATAATCCAAGTATCCATGTATCGACCGTCGAGGATTCGAAACAGGGCGAGTCGCTTATGTGAATCATTGTCAGCGACGCTTACCAAAACACGGAAGCTTGTGTGCGATTACTATTATGTATGTTACGAGGAGAGAATCTTACACTCATGTTGCAACATCTCTTAGGTCACAATTGTATATAAGTACCATATACCTTGTATGTATGCATCCCCTTTACACACACACACACACACACAAACACCAGACTAAGCTAGGTACCCATTTATCGACCAGCCCGACCATGGAGACCCACGTTTGTGTTTTGTGTAACTACAGTCTTGACATAATACTGTTCTCATTTTTTTTTTTTTTATTTTTAACTGAAACGGCACGGGCAGTTGAATGCACCTAATCAAGCTCATCTTATGAGCACTATGAGTGTGAACGAATGGGGCCTTTGTTGTCTTTTCCTAGCGCTACCTCGCACACATGAGGGGGGAGGGGGATGGTATTCCATGTGTGGCGAGGTGGCGATGGAAATGAATAAAGGCAGACAGTGTGAATTGTGTGCATGGGTATATATGTATGTGTCTCTGTGTGTATATATATGTGTACATTGAGATGTATAGGTATGTATTTTTGCGTGTGTGGACGTGTATGTATATACATGTATGGGGATGGGTTGGGCCATTTCTTTCGTCTGTTTCCTTGCGCTACCTCGCAAACGCGGGAGACAGCGACAAAGCAAAATAAATGAATGAATATATATATATATATATATATATATATATATATATATATATATATATATATATATTCTACCTTAAGTCAGGTACCCAATTTATCGACCAACCTCAAGGGGAGGATGAACAGCTGGGTTGACAGTGGACAGACTGCCGCTCGACCCCGGCGTATTCCCCATGGCCATGTCGTGTCCCCGGCCCTCTTCTCATCTTCGCCTGCCACCACCCGTGGTGTAGTAGGTTTGTTTACCTACGGTTATGGTGGCACGCCTGTCTGTCGGTTGTAGGCTTGGGGAGGTTGGGGGACGGGTTAGATATACATGTCGCTGACTGGCTGGAAACAGTCATGATTGATTAACGAACTTGAAACAAGATGAACACGATGCAGGACTTACCGGCTGCAAGATGAGGCGGGACAGACTGGCAGGAACATGAGGCAGAGCTGACTGGCAGGAGCGAGGTCGATACCAGAGAGGAGTGTTGGGGGTTAGGGAGGCAGCAGGCTGTCTGATGACCAGCTTGCGTGCTGCCCCTGACCCCGTCATGTCCGTCTGTTGCTTCGCTCTCTTTCTAGTCTAGGCTTTCTCATTTACTAAACTTTTTCACCTTGAAGATTTGTGTATTCATGAATAATTCCTTTGACTACTTACGCCATCCTTGTAATGTAATGTGAGATTTATATTTACATTTTGAATCCACGCCAACTTTTCTAGCGTCAGCTAGTTTTTTATTTTTACATGGCGATGGTTAACGGTAGCGCCATCGAACTGCTGCGCAAAAATACAACGAACGCCATCTGTCTCTGACGTTAGTGACTCTTCGGTCTTTAGTGTAAGCTGGTTGATCTCGGAAACCTCAGCTTAGAAGTCAGGAGCTTCATTCTCACATTCCCTTGTTTGTCGTTCATGAAGTAAAAAGTTCGGTGTCCCCAGTTCGAAGTAAACTGAGAGTTCTATCGTTTCTCAAACCGATTGTGGTTAGGGTTGTAACAAGACGAGTAGATCTTTGATTTGAGCATCTGAAAACACCGTTATCGATGTTTTAGGGATCTAGGATACAAGTTCCGCATACATTGTTTGTAGTTGCGGGTATTGGGAGTTGTCTTAATTTAAAAATGTTCAGGCACGTCTTGACTAATTGACCTCATAAGAACGAAGGAACGATCCTCTATTCCTGACAGTGCGACCTTTCAGCCTAACCCTACGACTCGAGCCTGGCGGTACGACCCTTAGATATTATGGCCTATTTCTTTTTTTTTTTTACTTTATGCCACTCAAGATAAGGTTAAGGGCCGGACCTTCACACATAAGGGTCCTGTGGTCGTGCTTCAGTGTCGGATAGTCGTGCTCAAGGAGTCGCGAGTCTGGTGAGTCGCCCTCGCCAGACATGCACGCTGGTGATGAGGACTCTAGAAATGGAAGAACCTGAGCTGAGTTGAGGGTCAGAAGACCTCTTACTTCGAGGAGGCGAGGCGTGTCGTCCCCAGTGAAGCCTGGACGACTCTTCTGAAACGCTCAGGCGCTGGTGCCATGTGTTGTGAAGGTATAGGTTGTGCTCTGCTCCTGATACTTTCGAGGGAGAAGACACGGATTTTTTTGTTCCATAGGTGGCTTCTCTTTCCTGCTTTTAACCACTTGAGTATAACACCTTCTTATCATATCTTGGGTTCTCTGAGAGGCAACGTTCCATTGCGAACTTCCTGCGTTATTAAGGTTCATATCGGCTACTGATTGGTCGTCCGTCCGATCGTGCGAGCACTATATCAGTCATCGCCATATTGGCGAATTGGATCAGTGTATATAGTTGACAACAACGACGCTTGTTGGTCTCCGCAAAGTGGTACAAGAACCTTTCCTTGGAGTCCCAAGAAGCGTGTTGGTTTCTGTTTGCCAATGCCTGGTGACGCCTAGGCCAACTCTCAACAAGAGCACCTCACTTTCTGTTGTCAGACTTAGCTCACCTGCCAAGTCCTTAAAGACATCAGACTTATTTAGTTATCCATGTACCTGTTTCAGTTATGTATCTCCCACGACCGTGTTTCTCTTTAACATATGTGTATCCCATGCAGCTTTGCTACACATATTATCCCCTCATCTGTCATGGATTCTTAAGTCGTGTGACTTTCGCAGCTGTGTATCTGTGCAAGCGAACCATGCAGAACAAGGCGCGTTTGGAGCTGGCTGACTACGAGGCCGAAAACTTAGCGCGGCTGCAGAAGATGTTCAGCAGGAAGTGGGAGTTTATCTTCATGCAGGTAAGTCCAGGTGGTGGTGCAGGTGGGTGTATGTAGTGTGGGAGAGTGCACATGGGGATAGGTGGGTGAACGTGAGGTTTAGGTGGATGTCATTAGTGATGTGGTGGATACGCATGATTCAGGTGGGTGTAGATAGGTATTTTCACCAAACTAAACACTTCAGTAATAATATATATATATATATATATATATATATATATATATATATATATATATATATATGATTGTTTCAAGGTGAAATTTGTTTTGATTGAATTTACTCGGAAGAAAGTAAGGCAGGCAGAAAGAGCCAACATTCTCTGCCATTGGGTTTGATATAATTGTAATACCTAGACCAACATAGTTATTGTCATCATCTTGATTAAGGTAAGAACTCGGACTAGGCTAGAATCAAGCCTAAATTGAAATGGGCACATAACTATGATGTAAGAAAAAGCTTAGCATGCTATAGCTGTATACTATAGCTAGTATACAGTAATCCCTTCATTGTGTCTATTGTACTTTTAAATCACGTTTCAGTACATTTTACCAATCTCATACACGACTGTAATACATACCTGACTCATCCAAAACGGAGATACAAATCAAGTACAGTGATTTTCCTTGTACTGTATGCCTCATTAATAAACAAGTCTTGCAAGAATGACATAACAGTTTAATGCTCATGCTAAGATGCTAGATGTTTTTTAGAGTGTACCAGACTGCATCTCCCCACACAGGCAGAGGCCCAGAGTAAAGTGGACAAGAAACGAGACAAGCTGGAGAGGAAGGTCCTTGACTCACAGGAACGGGCATTTTGGGATGTACACAGACCTATGGTGAGTATCTGCTGGTTCATTCTCTCTCATTTATTTTCTTTGTGTGTGGTTACGTTTTGTGGAGTATGATTAGGGAGTCGTACACTCTTAAGTGCTTGATATATGTGTGTGTGTGTGTGTTTGATTATCATTTTATTTTTTACTTATTTGCACATTGCTGTCACACAGTTTTGTCTTACATGATTCTCTTTTTCTTTACATCATGATTACTTCACCTTGATATCCATTGATGGCTCTGTCAAAAGCTGATATATCTCTTTATTATCTTATGTATTTTTCTCCTCTTTTATGTCTGTGTTTTGGTTGCATCTCTCCCTTGCTTTCTGGAATTGTTTTCATATTGTCCTTTGAAAGTGTCTCCCAATTTTGTCTTTTGCAGTTGTGTTTTCTCCCTACCTTCTGTAACTATCTGTTCCTCTATTGTAGGTTTTTAACAGCTGAATATGTCAAAGTAACATCTGAATCACCATATGTCTCTCCTTAGGTTTTGTAGTTATTTTAAGCTCTCTTCAGTCCCATAACTTTCATGTACTTAATGCGAATTACATTACCTCAGTATTAAAGTTTGATACCAAATTGCTGTAGTTCATGGAACAGATACATCAATTGAACTGATTTTTTAGTCTACTTATATGTAATATTTATCTCACAACATACATGTGTTAAACCTTAAAAATATCCATTAATTGATAGTCAGATTTATGATTAGGAACTGATGTTTTTTCCTTGTAATGTACTATCATTTTCTTCTTCCACAGCCAGGATGTGTGAACACCACAGAAATTGATATTAAGAAAGCTTGTAGAATGAACAAACCAATGAAGTCCACTAAACATCTAGCTCTTGGTGTGGCTGGAGGGCGAATATCCCCTTCTGTCTCTGAAGCAGACCTCACCAGTCCTGTTGAATCTCTCAAACATGACATTGACCTTTTGAAGACCAGAGTTGACCGGTGTAACTTCAAAGTGTCTAAAGCAGCGGAATCGTGAGTTAAAACTGGATTTCTTTTAAAAGATTTATTTTCATAAATGGATTGGAAGATCCAGAAGACAGGTGCAAAATGAATTTCACTGGGGTTAGAAGCTGCTCAAGAAAAGAGAGATTGGGTTCATGAGAAGGATTGTAAGGTTTTTAAGAAAGGAGATAAAAGCCCTGCATGAATTTTCAAACTGGAGAATGTGGGTTTTAGACAAACTGGTGGTTGTCTTGTACACGAAGCAGAGTCTTCAGGGAATGGGAGGTGAATATAGAGCGAGAGGTTAATTTTGAAGAGGAGAATAATCTGGAAGATATGAATACAGTCACAGTAGCTTGGGGAATTCAGTGTTAATTTTAAGAGGAGAGTAAGAATTTTGAAAAGGCTTAGAAGAGGAGAGTAAGAACTTTGAAAAGGCTTAGAATTCTTTTAAGAGAATAAAAGATCAATTTTAGAAGTGAATTCAATATGTGATGAGTTTTCTTTATGTTTGTTGTGGTTCCTTTTAGAAAAAGAGATGGCTCATACATGAATGTGAATGAATAGTTCTGCAGGTTAGGGATTCCTTAATATCTTCTTGACAGGGTAAAATGGTGTCATGAGAGTAGTTATATGATGTTCTAATTCGAGACAAATGTTACAAGGATATAGGATTTTCATAGAATGTTAAAGAACCTCATTTATGGCTGGGGTGTTGTCTAGAAGTTGAGGATTTCTTCATAGGGTTAGACACTTTTTTTAAGGTATCAGTTGTCTTCATAATTTCACCCTACAGGCTGATTGCCCTTTGGATGGACTAGCATTTTCTTAACTTTGGAGAATCAGTAAGAGGGATTTAAGGTTCCTTTGGAATTATTAAATGTTCTTTCATCAGTCTTCAAGATTCCTTAATAGCTGCTAGGGATACTTTTATAGGCTTCAAATGTTCATCAAAGAGGGTTAGAAGGTTTTTTGAGGAGGGGATTTGATATTTCTTTATTTGGACTCGGTTTTGTATGGGTGTTGGTATCCTTTTGTGGGGGTTCCTAGAATGAATGTAGGTGTTAGTGGGACAGGTCTGACATACAAAGAAGCATTAATAGAGATACAAATGATAATACTCAGCAGTCAGAAGCTATCAGCCAGTGTTAAAAACAAGTTTTATTAAAATATGAGAAGATAGGGTTGCACATTATATGTATGGTTACTACCAAAAGAAAACTTCAGGAAATTGTAAATGTTATTGATTGAAATGTCTCATGATTAGCTTACATTCTTTAGTCTGTTTTGTTCATTAGAATAAAATCAGACCAGCCTGCTCCCTCTTGGAACTCCCTAAAGAGGGTGGCCACGGCACTAGAATCTCCATGAATAGTGAACAGCTTTAAATGCTGTTTTATTTCTCATTCTTTGATCTTTGTTCAGACATAAGTCCTAGGAATCATCCTGTGATGGTTTAAAGGTATATCATTATTACATTTTGTCAATGAACTCCACTTTAATAATGTCTATATTTCCAAGGATTAGTAAGTTACTTGATAAGACTTATGGCTTATTTGAGAAGAATTGTCATCTCTAAGTTAAGGTCTCAGTAGGTGATCCATGAATTTGAACTCTTTAACTGTCATCAAACATGAGTCTTTAAGTTGATAATAAATGCATTTAATCTCCTCTTAACTGTCTTATTCACTGGTTTCTTGCTTAACCTTATGTCTGTAATACAAAACATCATCTACAGGTTTATCAGCTACTGGGAGCAGTACCAAGAGTATGACCCCTTCATCACACCAACAGACCCACCCAATCCCTGGATTTCTGATTGTCCAGATTTTTGGGAAGCAGAAAAAGTAGCGTAAGTATTGTGTTGTTATATGCCCATAAATGTCTTCATCTTTATAAAACCCCAGGATCCTTTTTTTAGGGGCTCTTGTAGCTTCAAGGCTGTGCCACTCTCACTAGCATGGACTGGACGGAGTCCTTTGAAGTGAGAAGTTCTCTGACAGGGCTGTACTCTCACCTGAAGTGTAACTTCAAGCAGGTGGACTCTGGTAACAGCATTGCCCATAATGAAGTGTTTTAAAACTTTGTGACCTCTCTATCTTCTGTCTGTTTAATAAGATTTATGTATTTACATGATTAAGTGTCAGACACCTTTATCATTTTTATGTTCACTCTCTATTCAGCATTTTGTAGAATAATTCATATGTAGAGACTGATATTGATATACAGAAATACTAACTATGCTGTTTCTTCTTAGTAAGGAAATCCCAGGAAAGCGTGTAAGGCGGTGGGCTTTTAGTGTACAAGAACTACTTAAAGATCCAATTGGACGTGAGCAGTTCGTCAGATTCCTTGAGAAGGAGTTTAGTGGAGAAAACCTAATGTAAGTTCACTTCCACACTAAGAATGATTGAGCATACAGTCATAAATCATGTGATGTACTTTTCTTTTTAGCCTTCACAATAGTACTTGTACCATTTCTACAATATTCACAGTAGAGGATTTGGGGAGGAGCCATTCTTAATTTTTTTTTCATAATTGGTAATGCTATTGGATGATGGTATAGATGCAAGGGTTAGAGAGGCCTGTTTGCACAAAATCTCCATCAATTTTCTCTGACGTATTGTAAAAGACATTTAGGGCACCAGCGTAGCTTTCAAATGAATTTGGTAGTCACTTAAGGGATTGTTAGTGGACACATGTAAGCATTGTTATATCTTGTTATTCACCACTGTATCTGATTGTAATGAGGTTAATGAAATTGAATGTAGAATTAAGGCATTTTATGCTTGTCTCTACTGTGCTTTACTAGTTCAGAAATCCTAGCAGAAAAATTTGTGGCATTGGTATTCTGTGTGCAAGAAATTTTCAGAAATATTATTGGAAGTAAGAAATTTTTCAAATTTCCAGAGAAACAAGCTTTTTAATGGAGGAAACTTATTATAAAGAGACTTCATTACTGTAAGAACAGTGAAGCCCACTGAGAGTAATTGATAAACTAATTTTGTATGTTTATAATCATACATATGTCTGCATTTTGACTACAAAAGGTTTCAAGTTGTGCCATTCTTAAGATATCTTGCTCATGTACATATCCTTTGAGGAAGGGGGTAGGGGTTTTGCTTCTGAGTACTGATAGCAAACTTTGCATGGAAAGTTACTATATCGTAAAGATGGAAACAGTAGAATGACTATCAACTTTTAAGAGGCATATGAACTTATTAGCAGGAACCTTTTCTGGAGATTCAGCTTAGAGAGTTATATCCCCTGATTGCAAATTGATATCTGATCCATGTGATCACTGCTTGATACACACCCTGTTTACTGTAGAGTAGTGACTCAAGATGTTTCAATGTCACTTTAGCTTCTTCCTAATCATGATATATTTTTGGAAAAATATAAGGTTCAAACAAAAGGCAAATGAAGATTGAAACACTATGCTATTCTTTAAAAAAAATCAGTGTTCATTAGCATGCAGATCATTACATGCCTTCTCTATTGCAGTTCAGAGTTTAATTGGAATAAAACAGATTTCCAGAGTGAGGTTGACCCATTTTGGATGTTGCTATATTTGTTATATTTTCAAATCATTTATTGGATATCTGTTTTTAGTTAAAAAGACATTATAAAACAATGTACTATCACAGCCAGAAACAAGCAACATAAAACTGGTTGTGAGACTATGAAGGGAGGGTTGAAGAGGCAACTTTGTGCTTATCCTTTTCCCATAAATGTTAGCATTAGTCATAACTGAATCATGATCAGTTGAAATAATGAAATCAAAGGAGCTTAAGATTTTGCATAAAGCCCTTCATATCTCTCACACCTGTTAACAAGCTGATAAGATTTTTAAGGGATTTACTTAACTTTAAATCTCCAAGAAATCTTCAACATTTTTAAAGTTTCATGAACCAAGCACTAAAAACAACACTTCATGAACACCAGTGCATGCATATTTTTGTGCTAATGATTCATTCCGTGATCACTAAAACTTCTACTTGTGAACACCAGTGCTGACTTATTATTGTGTTAATGATTCATTCCATGATCACTAAAACTTGAGTGAATGGTATTCTTTTCCAGGTTCCTTACTGCAGTTCAGGAACTAAAGTGCCTCCCACAAAAGGACGTCCATGATAAGGTTCAAGCAATATGGGATGAGTATCTTGCTCCCAATGCTCCTGTGCCCGTAAACATCGATTCCAAGTCCATGAATATCACAAAGAAAAACATGCAGAACAGAGATCGCTGGACCTTTGATGCAGCAGCTGTGAGTCATTTTTTTGGGCAGCTATTTTTGTGTACAGGGATCTGTTTGTACAAAGGTTCCCATTTATATATATTTATTTATTTTACTTTGTCACTGTCTCCCGCATTAGCGAGGTAGCGCAAGGAAACAGACGAAAGAATGGCCCAACCCACCCACATACACATATATATACATATCATGCCATATCATTTACAGTTGCAAATAGGAGATCACTGGACCATATTTACCACTAGTTATGGAAATTTGGAGGAATGTCCACCAAATATAACCTCAGAAGAGCACAAAAAACTTAACACTTCTTTTAGCAATGCTACATTTTTACCATATCCTATCCTTACTCCCTCCAGCACCACTCAAGAGTCCTATTAGCCAACAATTTAGCTGAAGTATTAAGTAGGGCTTCACAGTAAAGCATTTTTACATGTAGGATGTTTGCTTGTAAACGTGTATTATGTAGTACTTTTCATGAAGGAACGAGCACTGCATGTTTTCATTTGTGATGGATGTGATGATTGGATGACAAGAATGCTTCATGTTGGTATTTTTTTAATGATATTTGTTTGCTGTTTCCTGCATTACTGAGGTTGCATCAAAAACAAGCACATTAGTGAGGTTTTACCAGGAACAGAAGAAAAGGCCTCATTTGCTCACATCCATTCTTTAAGTGTCATATGTAATGCTGCAAAACCACAGCCCCCTGTCCACAGCCAGGCCCCACAGACCTTTCTGTGGTTTTCCTTGGCTGCTTGATATGCCTTTGTTCATGTCATTGACTGCATGTTTCCCTGTGTACCACATTGCTCCAGTTCACTCTATCCTGTGCACAGCTTTCACCTTCCTGCATGTTTAGGCCTCAGCTACTCAAAATATTTTTCACTCCAGCCAACCATCTTCAGTTTGGTTACCCCAGAAGGGGGGTAAACCATAGAAAGGTCTGTGGGGGCCTGGATGTGGAAAGAGAACTGTGGTTTCGGTGCATTACACAGGACAGCTAGAGACTAAGTGTGAGCAGATGTGGCCTTTTTTTGTTTTTTCCTGGCACTGCCTTACTGGAGGGGGGGATGCTATTTCATGTGTGGTGGGATGGCGACGGTAATGGATGAGGGCAGCAAGTATGAATATGTATATGTGTATATATGTATATGTGTATATATGTATATGTGTATGAATATGTATTTTTTTTTTTTTTTTTTTTTTTTATACTTTGTCGCTGTCTCCCGCGTTTGCGAGGTAGCGCAAGGAAACAGACGAAAGAAATGCCCCCCCCCCCATACACATGTACATACACACGTCCACACACGCAAATATACATACCTACACAGCTTTCCATGGTTTACTTCAGACGCTTCACATGCCTTGCTTCAATCCACTGACAGCACGTCAACCCCTGTATACCACATGACTCCAATTCACTCTATTTCTTGCCCTCCTTTCACCCTCCTGCATGTTCAGGCCCCGATCACACAAAATCTTTTTCACTCCATCTTTCCACCTCCAATTTGGTCTCCCTCTTCTCCTCGTTCCCTCCACCTCCGACACATATATCCTCTTGGTCAATCTCTCCTCACTCATTCTCTCCATGTGCCCAAACCATTTCAAAACACCCTCTTCTGCTCTCTCAACCACGCTCTTTTTATTTCCACACATCTCTCTTACCCTTACGTTACTTACTCGATCAAACCACCTCACACCACACATTGTCCTCAAACATCTCATTTCCAGCACATCCATCCTCCTGCGCACATCTCTATCCATAGCCCACGCCTCGCAACCATACAACATTGTTGGAACCACTATTCCCTCAAACATACCCATTTTTGCTTTCCGAGATAGTGTTCTCGACTTCCACACATTTTTCAAGGCTCCCAAAATTTTCGCCCCCTCCCCCACCCTATGATCCACTTCCGCTTCCATGGTTCCATCCGCTGACAGATCCACTCCCAGATATCTAAAACACTTCACTTCCTCCAGTTTTTCTCCATTCAAACTCACCTCCCAATTGACTTGACCCTCACCCCTACTGTACCTAATAACCTTGCTCTTATTCACATTTACTCTCAACTTTCTTCTTCCACACACTTTACCAAACTCAGTCACCAGCTTCTGCAGTTTCTCACATGAATCAGCCACCAGCGCTGTATCATCAGCGAACAACAACTGACTCACTTCCCAAGCTCTCTCATCCCCAACAGACTTCATACTTGCCCCTCTTTCCAGGACTCTTGCATTTACCTCCCTTACAACCCCATCCATAAACAAATTAAACAACCATGGAGACATCACACACCCCTGCCGCAAACCTACATTCACTGAGAACCAATCACTTTCCTCTCTTCCTACACGTACACATGCCTTACATCCTCGATAAAAACTTTTCACTGCTTCTAACAACTTGCCTCCCACACCATATATTCTTAATACCTTCCACAGAGCATCTCTATCAACTCTATCATATGCCTTCTCCAGATCCATAAATGCTACATACAAATCCATTTGCTTTTCTAAGTATTTCTCACATACATTCTTCAAAGCAAACACCTGATCCACACATCCTCTACCACTTCTGAAACCGCACTGCTCTTCCCCAATCTGATGCTCTGTACATGCCTTCACCCTCTCAATCAATATGTATATATGTGTATATATGTTAAGAGTAAATGTGAATAAGAGCAAGGTTATTAGGTACAGTAGGGTTGAGGGTCAAGTCAATTGGGAGGTAAGTTTGAATGGAGAAAAACTGGAGGAAGTAAAGTGTTTTAGATATCTGGGAGTGGATCTGGCAGTGGATGGAACCATGGAAGCGGAAGTGGATCATAGGGTTGGGGGAGGGGGCGAAAATCCTGGGAGCCTTGAAGAATGTGTGGAAGTCGAGAACATTATCTCGGAAAGCAAAAATGGGTATGTTTGAAGGAATAGTGGTTCCAACAATGTTTATGGTTGCGAGGCGTGGGCTATGGATAGAGTTGTGCGCAGGAGGATGGATGTGCTGGAAATGAGATGTTTGAGGACAATGTGTGGTGTGAGGTGGTTTGATCGAGTAAGTAACGTAAGGGTAAGAGAGATATGTGGAAATAAAAAGAGCGTGGTTGAGAGAGCAGAAGAGGGTATTTTGAAATGGTTTGGGCACATGGAGAGAATGAGTGAGGAAAGATTGACCAAGAGGATATATGTGTCGGAGGTGGAGGGAACGAGGAGAAGTGGGAGACCAAATTGGAGGTGGAAAGATGGAGTGAAAAAGATTTTGTGTGATTGGGGCCTGAACATGCAGGAGGGTGAAAGGAGGGCAAGGAATAGAGTGAATTGGATCGATGTGGTATACCGGGGTTGATGTGCTGTCAGTGGATTGAATCAGGGCATGTGAAGCGTCTGGGGTAAACCATGGAAAGCTGTGGAGGTATGTATATTTGCGTGTGTGGACGTATGTATATACATGTGTATGGGGGTGGGTTGGGCCATTTCTTTCGTCTGTTTCCTTGCGCTACCTCGCAAACGCGGGAGACAGCGACAAAGCAAAAAAAAAAAAAAGTATCTGTGTATATAATATATATATATATATATATATATATATATATATATATATATATATATATATATTATTTTTTTTCTGTTTTTTTATTTTGCTTTGTTGCTGTCTCCTGCGTTTGCGAGGTAGCGCAAGGAAACAGACGAAAGAAATATCCCAACCCACCCCCATACACAATGTATACACACACACACATCCACACACGCACACATCCACACACGCAAATATACATACCTATACATCTCAATGTACACATATATATACATACACAGACACATACATATATACCCATGCACACAATTCACACTGTCTGCCCCCATTCACTCATATATTATATATTTTATTTTGCTTTGTCGCTGTCTCCTGCGTTTGCGAGGTAGCGCAAGGAAACAGACGAAAGAAATGGCCCAACCCACCCCCGATTGCTCAAAACCTTTTTCACTCCATCCTTCCACTTCCAATTTGGTCTCCCGCTTCTCCTTCTTCCCTTCACCTCAGACACATATATCTTCTTTGTCATTCTTTCCTCATTCATTCTCTCCATGTGTCCAAAGCATTTCAACACACCCTCTTCTCTCTCAACCATACTCTTTTTATTGCCATACATCTCTTGGTCACTTGGAGAGAATGAGTGAGGAAAGATTGACAAAGAGGATATATGTGTCAAAGGTGGAGGGAACGAGGAGAAGTGAGAGACCAAATTGGAGGTGGAAGGATGGAGTGAAAAAGATTTTAAACGACCGGGGCCTGAACATGCAAGAGGGTGAAAGGCATGCAAGGAATAGAGTGAATTGGAACAATGTGGTATACTGGAGTCGACGTGCTGTCAGTGGATTGAACCAGGGCATGTGAAGCATCTAGGGTAAACCATGAAAATTTTGTGGGGCCTGGATGTGGAAAGGGAGCTGTGATTTTGGTGTATTATACTTGACAGCTAGAGACTGAGTGTGAACAAATGTGGCCTTTACTGTCTTTTCCTAGCGCTACCTCGCGCGCATGCGGGGGAAGGGGGTTGTCATTTCATGTGTGGCAGGGTGGCGACGGGAATGAATAAAGGCAGCAAGTATGAATAATGTACATGTGTATATATGTATATGTCTCTGGAGGGATGTCTGATCATTATCTTGTGGAGGCGAAGGTGAAGATTTGTATGGGCTTTCAGAAAAGAAGAGAGAATATTGGGGTGAAGAGGGTGGTGAGAGTAAGTGAGCTTAGGAAGGACACTTGTGTGAGGAAGTACCAGGAGAGACTGAGTACAGAATGGAAAAAGGTGAGAACAAAGGAGGTAAGGGGAGTGGGGGAGGAATGGGATGTATTTAGGGAAGCAGTGATGGCTTGCGCAAAAGATGCTTGTGGCATGAGTAGCATGGGAGGTGGTTTGATTAGAAAGGGTAGTGAGTGGTGGGATGAAGAAGTAAGATTATTAGTGAAAGAGAAGAGAGAGGCATATGGACGATTTTTGCAGGGAAAAAATGCAAATGAGTGGGAGATGTATAAAAGAAAGAGACAGGAGGTCTAGAGAAAAGTGCAAGAGGTGAAAAAGAGGGCAAATGAGAGTTAGGGTGAGAGAGTATCATTAAATTTTAGGGAGAATAAAAAGATGTTCTGGAAGGAGGTAAATAAAGTGCGTAAGACAAGGGAGCAAATGGGAACTTCAGTGAAGGGGGCAAATGGGGAAGTGATAACAAGTAGTGGTGATGTGAGGAGATGGAGTGAGTATTTTGAAGGTTTGTTGAATGTGTTTGATGATAGAGTGGCAGATATAGGGTGTTTTGGTCGAGGTGGTGTGCAAAGTGAGAGGGTTAGGGAAAATGATTTGGCAAACAGAGAAGAGGTAGTAAAAGCTTTGCGGAAGATGAAAGCCGGCAAGGCAGCAGGTTTGGATGGTATTGCAGTGGAATTAAAAAAGGGGGTGACTGTATTGTTGACTGGTTGGTAAGGTTATTTAATGTATGTATGATTCATGGTGAGGTGCCTGAGGATTGGCGGAATGCTTGCATAGTGCCATTGTACAAAGGCAAAGGGGATAAGAGTGAGTGCTCAAATTACAGAGGTATAAGTTTGTTGAGTATTCCTGGTAAATTATATGGTAGGGTATTGATTGAGAGGTTGAAGGCATGTACAGAGCATCAGATTGGGGAAGAGCCGTGTGGTTTCAGAAGTGGTAGAGGATGTGTGGATCAGGTGTTTGCTTTGAAGGATGTATGTGAGAAATACTTAGAAAAGCAAATGGATTTGTATGTAGCATTTATGGATCTGGAGAAGGCATGTGATAAGAGTTGATAGAGATGCTCTGTGGAAGGTACTAAGAATATATGGTGTGGGAGGCAAGTTGTTAGAAGCAGTGAAAAGTTTTTATCGAGGATGTAAGGCATGTGTACGTGTAGGAAGAGAGGAAAGTGATTGGTTCTCAGTGAATGTAGGTTTGCGGCAGGGGTGTGCGATGTCTGCATGGTTGTTTAATTTGTTTATGGATGGGGTTGTTAGGGAGGTGAATGCAAGAGTTTTGGAAAGAGGGGCAAGTATGCAATCTGTTGGGGATGAGAGAGCTTGGGAAGTGAGTAAATTGTTGTTCGCTGATGATACAGCGCTGGTGGTTGATTCGTGTGAGAAACTGCAGAAGTTGGTGACTGAGTTTGGTAAAGTGTGTGGAAGAAGGAAGTTAAGAGTAAATGTGAATAAGAGCAAGGTTATTAGGTACAGTAGGGTTGAGGGTCAAGTCAATTGGGAGGTAAGTTTGAATGGAGAAAAACTGGAGGAAGTAAAGTGTTTTAGATATCTGGGAGTGGATCTGGCAGCGGATGGAACCATGGAAGTGGAAGTGAATCATAGGGTGGGGGAGGGGGCGAAAATCCTGGGAGCCTTGAAGAATGTGTGGAAGTCGAGAACATTATCTCGGAAAGCAAAAATGGGTATGTTTGAAGGAATAGTGGTTCCAACAAAGTTTTATGGTCGTGAGGCATGGGCTATGGATAGAGTTGTGCGCAGGAGGGTGGATGTGCTGGAAATGAGATGTTTGAGGACAATATGTGGTGTGAGTTGGTTTGATCGAGTAAGTAATGTAAGGGTAAGAGAGATGTGTGGAAATAAAAAGAGCGTGGTTGAGAGAGCAGAAGAGGGTGTTTTGAAATGGTTTGGGCACATGGATAGAATGAGTGAGGAAAGATTGACCAAGAGGATATATGTGTCGGAGGTGGAGGGAACGAGGAGAAGTGGGAGACCAAATTGGAGGTGGGAAAGATGGAGTGAAAAAGATTTTGAGTGATCGGGGCCTGAACATGCAGGAGGGTGAAAGGTGGGCAAGGAATAGAGTGAATTGGATCGATGTGGTATACCGGGGTTGACGTGCTGTCAGTGGATTGAATCAGGGCATGTGAAGCGTCTGGAGAAAACCATGGAAAGTTCTGTGGGGCCGGGATGTGGAGGGGGAGCAGTGGTTTTGGGCTTTATTACGTGGCAGCTGGGGACTGAGTGTGAACGAATGAGGCCTTTGTTGTCTTTCCCTAGCGCTACCTCACACACATGAGGGGGGAGGGGGATGTTATTCCATGTGTGGCGAGGTGGCGATGGGAATGAATAAAGGCAGACAGTATGAATTATGTACATGTGTATATATGTATATGTCTGTGTGTGTATATATATGTGTACATTGAGATGTATAGGTATGTATATTTGCGTGTGTGGACGTGTATGTATATACATGTGTATGGGGGTGGGTTGGGCCATTTCTTTCGTCTGTTTCCTTGCGCTACCCCGCAAACGCGGGAGACAGCGACAAAGCAAAATAATAATAATGATAATAATAATATATATATACATATTTACTCAAAATTCTTTGGTTATATTATATCTGTTGCACTTCGTGCATGCATCAGGTTAGTGCGGTGAGGATACTTTTTGATTAGATTCAACATTACCTTTAATATGCATGTACATTAGTTTGTCAAATGGATAAGAACTTACCGTGTAACATATATGTAGATCAGTAAACTGCTGTATTTCATCTATTTTTTTTTTTTTTTTTTTTTTGCTCTGTCGCTGTCTCCCACGTTTGCGAGGTAGCGCAAGGAAACAGACGAAAGAAATGGCCCAACCCACCCCCATACACATGTATATACATACACGTCCACACACGCAAATATACATACCTACACAGCTTTCCATGGTTTACCCCAGACGCTTCACATGCCCTGATTCAATCCACTGACAGCACGTCAACCCCGGTATACCACATCGATCCAATTCACTCTATTCCTTGCCCTCCTTTCACCCTCCTGCATGTTCAGGCCCCAATCACACAAAATCTTTTTCACTCCATCTTTCCACCTCCAATTTGGTCTCCCACTTCTCCTCGTTCCCTCCACCTCCGACACATATATCCTCATGGTCAATCTTTCCTCACTCATTCTCTCATGTGCCCAAGCCATTTCAAAACACCCTCTTCTGCTCTCTCAACCACGCTCTTTTTATTTCCACACATCTCTCTTACCCTTACGTTACTTACTCGATCAAACCACCTCACACCACACATTGTCCTCAAACATCTCATTTCCAGCACATCCACCCTCCTGCGCGTAACTCTATCCATAGCCCACGCCTCGCAACCATACAACATTGTTGGAACCACTATTCCTTCAAACATACCCATTTTTGCTTTCTGAGATAATGTTCTCGACTTCCACACATTCTTCAAGGCTCCCAGGATTTTAGCCCCCTCCCCCACCCTATGATCCACTTCCACTTCCATGGTTCCATCTGCTGCCAGATCCACTCCCAGATATCTAAAACACTTTACTTCCTCCAGTTTTTCTCCATTCAAACTTACCTCCCAATTGACTTGACCCTCAACCCTACTGTACCTAATAACCTTGCTCTTATTCACATTTACTCTTAACTTTCTTCTTTCACACACTTTACCAAACTCAGTCACCAGCTTCTGCAGTTTCTCACATGAATCAGCCACCAGCGCTGTATTCATTTATAGTATTCATAATTTACTCATGAAAGAGTATCTATTCAGTGATTTTTCTTACAGGCACATCTATATCACCTTATGAAGTCTGACAGTTATTCGCGGTATCTGCGCTCTGAAATGTACAAAGAATTCCTCAGTGGTAGTAGGAAGAAGGTAATTATACGTACTTGACTTATCTTTCTTAGAGTAAAAAAGAGAAAATTTAGACAACATGGCCATCTAAACTATACTGTTTGTCAAGGTCTGACAGAAAATTCTTTTAAAAGTTTAATATTATGTATATATTTTACACCTTTATTAAGATACACAAAGTTTTCTGTTGTACTAGATAATGTGGTGGTAACTATTTTTATGAAGAGATGGTTGAGGTCATGCTATGTGGTTGAGAACATTTGGTAATCTTGAAGTCTCTTGATTCTGGATTGTATAAAATGGGACCTGAGATCCTAGAATGGTAAAAACAAAACTTAGATCCATACTTAAAGTTGTGAAATATCAAGAGAACTTGACTATCCCCACTTATGACCTCAATTACCTCCATCTTACTGAGCTAAGACAGAAATATTGTTACACTAATGCCTTTCAGAGTAAATTCCCTTTGAAAAACAATGCTTCACAAATTCTTATGTTAAAGAAGGTTTATTTTCAGTAGATGTAAAATTTTCATATGTAATTATTGACCTTCAGTAGTGTTAGTGAGGCATAGCTTAAGGGATGTATGGTTTAGTAGAAAATGTTGTATATTTCCTCACTTTGTTTCATACGTGTTTGCTGTTTCCCATGGGTGCAAGGATGCATCCAGAATAGATGACTGAGTTTTATAGGAAAAGAGATTCTCATTTGGCTCTCTCCTCTGTTCCTGTTTTTAGAAAGAAATACAGGAGGGGAGGATTTCTAGACCTGCACTCCTGTCCTTCTTGGATATCTTCTATGACATGCAGATGATACATGGGCAGAATTCTTTCCCCCTTATCCCCAGGGATGCTGTTTCCTATGGGGTGGGGTAGCAACAGAAATTGATAAAGGCAAGCAAGTTTGAATATGCACATGTGTATATGTATATATAAGGGATAGGGGAGAAAGAATACTTCCCACTTATTCCCTGCATGTAGTAGAAGGCGACTAAAAGGGGAGGGTGCAGGGGGCTGGAAATCCTCCCCTCCCGTTTTTGGTTTTCCAAAAGAAGGAACAGAGATGTGGGCCAAATGAGGATATTTCCTCTAAGTCTCACTCCTCTGTTCTTTACACTACCTCGCTAACACGGGATAAGGCAAATATGAAATAGCATCCCTTCCCCCATCAAGGTAGTGCCAGGAAGAGACAAAAATGGCCACATTTGTTCACACTCAGTCTCTAGCTGTCATGTGTAATGCACTGAAACCACAGCTATCTTTCCACATCCATGCCTCACAAACCATTCCATGGTTTACCTCAGACGCTTCACATTCCCTGGTTCAGTCCATTGACAACACGTCAACCCCCGTATACCACATTGTTCCAATGTACTCTATTCCTTGCATGCCTTTCACCCTCCTGTATGTTCAGGCCCCAATCGCTCAAAATCTTTTTCAGTCCATCCCTTCACCTCCAGTTTGGTCTTCCACTTCTCCTTCTTCCCTCCATGTCTGTCACATGTATCCTCTTTGTCAACCTTTCCTCACTCATTCTCTCAATATGTCCTAGCCATTTCAACACACCATCTTCTGCTCTCTCAGCCTCACACTTTTATATCCACACATCTCTCTTACCCTTTCATTACTTAATCAAATCACCTCACACAACATATTGTCTTCAAATGTTTCATTTCCAAAACATCCACCCTCCCCTGTAGAACCCTATCTATAGCCCATGCCTTGCAAAGATATAATATTCCTTCAAACAAACCCATTTTTGCTCTCTGAGCTAATGTTCTCTCCTTCCACACATTCTTCTTCACTTCGAGAACCTTTGCCCTCTCCCCCACCCTGTGACTCTTTCTGTTTTTATAAGTATTTCTCACACACATTCTTTAAAGTAAACACCTGATCCACACTCCTCTACCACTTCTGAAACTACGCTGCACTTCCCCGGTCAGATACTCTGTAAATGCCTTCACCCTTTGAATCAGTACCCTCCATACAATTTCCCAGGAATACTCAACAAACTTATGCATCTGTAGTTTGAACACTTACCTTTATCCTCATTGCCCTAGTACTTTGGCATTATGCATGCATTCCGTCAGTCATCAGGCACTTCACCATGATCCATACATACACTGAATATCCTTACAAACCAGTCAACAACACAGTCACCTTCTTTCTAAGTAAATTCAAATGCAGTACCATCCAAATCCGCTACCTTGCTGGATTTCATTTTCCAAAAAGCTTTCACTACCTCTTCTCTCTTAACAAACCATTTTCTCTGACCCCTCTCACTTCGCATACCACCCTACCAAAACTCCCTACATCTGCCACTCTATCATCAAACACATTCAACAAACCTTCAAAACCTCACTCCATCTCCTTCTCACTTCATCACTACTTGTTATCACATCCCCCTTGCCCCCCTTCACCGATGTTCCCATTTTTCCTCGTCTTACACACGTTACTTACCTCCTTCCAAAACATCTTTTTATTCTCCGTAAAGTTTGATGATACTGTCTCACCCCAACTCTCATATTTCTTAACTTTTTTAGTGAAAGCAAGGTTTGTTTTAGCCCAAGGATTTATTTCCATCATGAAATTTATATTTTCCAAATCTTGATTCAAGTACAGTTTGGATGGCCACTGTATCAAGAATCTTACATTAGGCTTAGGAAGTCGCTGTAAGATTATACAGGAAGGTCTTTCATTCCAGTTTGCTATTTTGAAAAGGACTAACTTTACACTTGTACATATAGTAATTAATTTTACCAGGTGTTTGGCTTGTTAAATCTTGAACTTTTAGGATATTATATTTTGAAATATGTGCAGTGGTGCTGTCATGATTTATTGCATGAAAAAACAGGAAATTCATCTTGCAACTGCATATCAAAATTCAATATCCTTAATAATCAAGTGTAAGTTAGAGAAGATGCTAGCTTTCTGAAGCCTTGCTTGTAGCTTGTAGCTTAATTATGTTCTTATAGTGACTATCTCTTTGTAACAAGCACAACAGGAAAAAGTAAGAAATACCCAGCTAATAATTATGGAGATCTTAAGGACAGTCTACCAAAATTTTACTGTACTTTGCTTTACTGAGTACACTCACTTATTAATGTCAGTAGCTAACAGTGTTTTGCATTGTTTCAAATTACATCTCAGGGTTACATCTAACCAACAAATCAGAAAAGAAACTGTGAAATAGCTTCTCCTTACTTTCATGTAGTATTAAAAGACTTGCTGGGGTTTAAATTTCATATTTTACAAAGTTTGTGCTTTGATGTTAATATTTTACATCAGCATATTTTTATTGTAACAATGTTTATATTATGCAGTTTATTTAGTACTTATTTTCTATGTTTAATTATGTATTTTTAGTAAGATGCTATTTGACTAATTTTGCTAGTAAAAGTTTTAAATTTACATATTACTGATAGTGCTTTTGTATTAATTTGTACAAAATATTTATAATGCTGGTGTTTAGCTGTAGCACTAATGAGTAGTTTGTTACTCTTGACTGTTGTGTGCACTTAATGCATTGCTTATCAAAAGTATTCAAGTAGATTGATGCTTTCCAAATCATCATCCATCTTTCCAGACAAATAGAGCATAGAGAACAGTACAGTAGGAGACTAAAGATGCAGGCAATTTGTCGTAATTTTGTAAAGTTCATCCCTCTTGTTTTTTGTAAATAGTTGATTGTATTACCATGGATTATCTAACATCAAGTTTTTTTTTAGAATATGATTACTCAGGGATATATTATATCTTGTACTTTTTGATATTGTAGTTTTTTTAATGAACATATTCCCTTGCAGCATAATGTCCATTACAAAAGATGTACAGAACAAATAACAGTGTTTCCCTGTAGTATGATGGCATATAAATCTTAGATCTCATAAACAGATTCTGGATGAATTTCCTAACCGATAGTGGTTTAAATAGTGTATTTTCATAATCAAAGGGAAGATTATTAGTAAAATTACTATCTGAAAATCATAATTAGTATAGGCTCATGAATCTCTTGTTTCAGCTGTGCTAATCAATTTTTCTTCCAGTCTTTGCTTCGCCTTTCAAAATTATAGCAGCTTACACAGTTGCACATTAACAAGAGAAAGGTTGTTGATTTTGTACATTTAAAGATTACATTCACAGAGGGTGAAGTAGGGACATAATTGGAGAGAAATGTAAATTGAGACTACAGTACAGTATTATTTCATTGATATGGTTAGTTATGTCACTCCAGGACCCTTTTTATGGGACTCCTGTAGCTTTGAATCATTGCTTCACGTGGAGAGGGGTGTTCTTTGACGCTCTGTCACTTTCCATCTGCTGACAAATGGTGTTGCCTCATTGAATGTGACTTCCTGTTTGCAGGTTTTACCATTTTCAAAAAAGAAATCTGGAACACCTTTATAATTCTGATTTTGTCATTAAAGTCTTTAAAGTGCAATGTGAAGATTGCAGTTAACTTGTACTATAAATAACTTTTATGAGAAACTTTTCCAAAATTGTAATTCAGAAAGAAAAATCAGTTTGCATAAAGTCTCCGATTTTCAGTATGAAGATGAAGCTTTGATGAATGAGAAACATTCTGTCACTATGGGGAAGTCTCTTGGCCAAAGTAAAGGAGTCCTCATTCTTTTAGTAGGGATAATAAAGGCTTTATTATTCCCACCCTGAGGGCCATTAGTCCTTCAACTAATTGATTGACCATTGTCCATTAAGCACCTTTGGCTCTATAAGATGTCTTCTAATAAGGTTCCCTCAGCAATACCACTGTGAAAAGGTACTATTTTGAATTTGCTTAGATCCGTAAAGAAAAGAAGAGAAGGTAAATGACAGAGATGGACGGTTGGGCTGAGTGTAAATTTGAAGAGTGGCTCTCAAGAATTCTTGTAGGCACAAAATATGTTATATTCTTCATAACTTCATTCCTCTTTGATAGAATCTGTCCTATGAGCATCTCATTTCACCATTTGGTGGGCCACTGTGCTATGAGCATCTCCAGTTTAACAGAACTTAAGGATACCTGGGTACTCCAAACACTGGAAGGTACCATTTTGAATTCTTTCCAACCCACATCAAGGACCCTTTTTATAGGACTCCTGTAGCTTTGAATCATTGCTTCACGTGGAGAGGGGTGCTCTTTGACGCTCTGTCACTTTCCATCTGCTGACAAATGGTGTTGCCTGATTGAAGGTGACTTCCTGTTTGCAGTTTTACCATTTTCAAAAAAGAAATCTGGAACACCTTTATAATTCTGATTTTGTCATTAAAGTCTTTAAAGTGCAATGTGAAGATTGCAGTTAACTTGTACTATAAATAACTTTTATGAGAAACTTTTCCAAAATTGTAATTCAGAAAGAAAAATCAGTTTGCATAAAGTCTCCATTTTTCAGTATGAAGATGAAGCTTTGATGAATGAGAAACATTCTGTCACTATGGGGAAGTCTCTTGGCCAAAGTAAAGGAGTCCTCATTCTCCTAGTAGAGATAATAAAGGCTTTATTATTCCCACCCTAAGGGCCATTAGTCCTTCAACTAATTAATTGACCATTGTCCAGTAAGCACCTTTGGCTCTATAAGACGTCTTTAATAAGGTTCCCTCAGCAATACCACTGCGAAAAGGTACTATTTTGAATTTGCTCAGATCCGTAAAGAAAAGAAGAGAAAGTAAATGACTGAGATGGACGGTTGGGCTGAGTGTAAATTTGAAGAGTGGCTCTCAAGAATTCTTGTAGGCACAAAATATGTTATATTCTTCATAACTTCATTCCTCTTTGATAGGATCTGTCCTATGAGCATCTCATTTCACCATTTGGTGGGCCACTGTGCTATGAGCATCTCCAGTTTAACAGAACTTAAGGATACCTGGGTACTCCAAACACTGGGAGGTACCATTTTGAATTCTTTCCAACCCACATCAAGGAGGAAAGAAAATGAGAAAGGAGAACTCCATTTTTTGTTGAGATTTGTTCTTTTTGGAGAGTGCATGGAAGAATGGTATTCTCCTTTACTTTAGGTGTAGGAGGCTGAAAATGATGTAAATGGAACTCAAGTTTAAGGATGAATTTTCTCTGATCAAGGTGACTACTGAACTCCATAGACCTCAGCTAACAATGTCCTTGAGGGGGAGGTACTTGAGGTAGGTTCTTGCAGCTGAAGAATGTTGTGTCTTTAATATAATTTTCTACACCATTATCATTGTACTTGGCAGTCAGCAATCATATTTTAGACTGAGGATTCAAAATGAATGCCCTTGCTGTTTTTGTGTGTTTTTATAGCCAATGAGGAAATTATGAGATTGTTACCTTTCCATCTTATTGAGGAGGCAGTGATGAGAATGTTACTTTTCCAGCTTTTGAAAAACTTCTCCATTATGTTTCCAGCAAAGAACTTCTGATTAGGTTGCAGTTTTACCCAGTTTAAGTCCTGATGGAAGCAGAGCAGTGCACTGTGCTTTGATATGGCATGTATCTTACTAACTCATTGCCATGAGACCAATGTGATGAGTAATAGGGTCTTATGCAAAAGGTACTCTTCCAAAAGTTGGGAGTTAAAGTTACCCAGGAGTAACACCAGGACTTTTTACAAGACCAAAAAGGTTAAAAGGCTAAGGTGCAGATCATTCAATGAAGAATGATCACTAAAGTTTTCCAGTACATACTTTGTTTAAATCTATACCAAAACCCCATAGCCATAGGCTCTTGAGGAGCAGCTTTATAAAAAGCAGTAGAATTTTTGTTCTACCAACTTTTCCATAGTATTGAAGAGATAAGAAAGATAGAAGAAAGAGGGCAGACGTAAGAATTTTTCTGAAAGAAAGCCCTCAGCATTTGAAACACTGAAATTTTGGAAATCTTTTCAGTATTTTTGATCTTGACTTGCCATAGAAATTCCAAAGAATTATATATGATTTAGTCTGTTGAACTTTGAGGTAATTTCTGTAGGTTTCATTGAGAAATTCTTAGACATGTAATTGGCAAAGCTGTGTTATTACCTTTCATTGGCAGTATGTGGCTGAAGGGGAGAGAGGGATTGATATTGGTTGTAGGCAAAGATTGAGTAAAACTAGTGATTAAGGTCTGTGCTTTCCACTGAGAGGTCACTGGGGTCACTGAATTTCAATTATGACCCAGTTTTTAAAGCACTTGGTAAAATATCATGATTGGATGGAAGAGGTAAACCCATTCCATGTGGTTTCAGTTTACTCATAGGCATTTCCTCTCTGAAGAATATCCTCCTTAAGGGAAATTTAGTTTTTGAATAAGGCATTCTTTTTTATTGCCATCTGTTCTCTCTGGGAAGAGATTCCCTGAGATTTGAATCCACTGATGTACTGTTTCTTTCCCTGAGATCACACATGACTGGAGGTATGTCAACTAAGACAGGGCATTTTTCCATTTGTTACAGATCATATGAGAGATGATTTCTCTGTCCTCTGCTTGATATGAAACTAACTCTGTCATTTATAGTATTGGGAGACGGTCTTTTCTCTTGGTGTAAGAAGGATTGCATTGTTTTCATGTTGTCTTAGTGGTATGATATTTTGAAAAGATTATTGGAATGTGCAGTTTTTATCTTATGCCAAGCTGACTTTGTTTCTTCATCCTAAGGCCCACATTTGTGTCCTTTTGATGAATAGTAATTCCGTCCTTTTACTTAGAGAAGTGGCAAAAGAGCCTTTAGAGGATTTGATGCTTGGAGATAAGAAGTTTCTGTCCATCACAGAAACTTTCGCTGGATTGGATATCAAATCATTGAACACGTCACCTCTTGTAGCATAAGCATAAGTGAATAGTCAGTGACACTTTTGGTGCAAAGCCTTCTCCACCAGTTCTCAATCACTCTTTTGGGGACTATGCATTAACTTCTATGACATACCATGGACATGTGAAGTATGTTAGCTCACATTTTTGCATATATCCTTTACTTTTACATGCATTTCTTTCATTTGATGATGAGAAACAGAAAATATAAATGACACACACACTCCAAAAGTCTTCCTCCACCATTCATGTGAGGGGTATGCATGTTAATTTCAGCATTATGCTATGGATATGTAAAGTAAGGTAGTTTACTATTTTGTATGTATCCTTTCATTTTACATGTATTTCTTTTATTTTATGATAGCAAACAGATAAATAGAAACATGATTTGAATGACACAAATTTCTAGACCCTTCTCTTCCACCATTCCTCTTGGGGATATATGCATTATCTTCAGTGTTATATCATGGCCATAGAAATTGTGGTACCTTTTTTATTTTTTTACTTATTTTTTTTTTTTACTTGTATATATTTCAATTTATATTGAGAAAGAAAGTATGAAGACCTTCTTTTGTGTCCATATTGTGATCGACTTTTCGGGTCGCCCATCATTTAAGGGTTAAGGGTAAGTTGAAGTAGGTAGAAAAAAGAAAGAAGGGTTATTATATTATAGGTAAATAATAAGATATACAGATGTTGGAAGTGTCACTATGAAAGGATAGTATGAAGTTGACAGTGTTTGATAAACAATAGAGTGGATTGCACTGTGTGTTTTGCCCATTTGAGCCACCAGTAAAAGTCATTGTAGTCATATTTTATCTAGTAACCAGCTGATACAGTTTCTGTAACCTGGATAATGAAAGTTGATGATAATGAGAACTTTATACATGATTTGAAAATTTTGGTTTTCTTCTCAGATAAGGGTTAATATAAAATAATGTACAGCAAAAGGGAAAAATATTTGATATTCTAAAAACCAATCACTGACATAAAAACATTGATTTTTCATTTTCTCTTCTTTTATGCCATAAGCAAAATTATATAGTTGTTGACCATGTACTGAGAATCTGCTGTCATATGATACTTATGAATTCAATAATGATAAATGCTAAATAAAGAATTCCTGAATGTCAAAAGGATGCTTTATAATGTTCATTGATATGGATGTTAGGTATGCATACCAGTGTTGAAACAGTTACTCTAGTTCAGTTTTGTTAGTTTATTTTTACTCTAAACCTGTCTGTAGGAAAGATATTCCTGCGTCACATTCCAAAGTTTTGACAAATTTTAGATGCTTAGCCAACGTCCTTATCCTCATCTGTCTTCCTAGACTTCAGTGAAGGGGATCAGATCAATAGTACACTTCAGCAAAGGGAAGGATGCTCCCCCACCATCCTAGTAGTGACTGGAGAAGTAACCTGCATGCTTCCTAACAACCCCCAGCTGGTGAGACATTGATGTTGTGTGTAATGCCATGGGGGTTGGCATCATAGCTATTGCATGAATTTTATTTACATTTTTACATATTGAAATTTGATAGATATCAAAAATCTATTTTGTATCACAAAGATTTCTTTCTGTAAATGTACTAATTGGAGTATGCTTGTTTTGCTGCTATACTAATTTTCTTTTCACTGTCATAATGTTGCTAAATAACCATCTCGCACTCATTGGTGACAAAGCAGGACTCTGTCTTTCACCAAGCAGTCATGCTACATTTGAAGCTTTTGTATATCAGTATATCTAAATCCTAAAATTTGCATGTCCATTCCTGCAACACACACACACATAATTGCATATTTACACCTTGATCAACTTCAAAGTTGGTTTGATAAATGAATGATGGAACTCAATCATAATAAATGCAAAGTAATGCGGATGGAACACAGTGAAAGGAGCTCTCAGTGAGATTATAATGTATTGGGAAATAAGCTATAGGAATCCGTAAGAGAAAGAAAGTAGTTAACGTTGTGCCTCACCTGTTGACTGAATTACGCATAAAGAATTGAAAAGGAGATATACTTTCTGCTGTAAGTATAATGGATAAGGATATGCTTGGTAAACTATTTACAATCTATATATTAGACCAGAACTGGAATATACTCCATAAACATGGCCATCACACATAAGGAAGCATAAAAATTAAAATCAAAGAGTCCAGAGAAAGGCTTGTGAGTTGGTACATAATGTAAGAAAGCTGAGCTACAAAGAGAGAATGAGGTCTAGAAATCTGCATACCATGGAGGAGAGAAGAGTAAGGGGTCAAGTTTCCAAAATCAGTTGAATAATGTTGAAAGTGAACAGTTATTCTTGAAATGTAATGATGATAAAAACAGAGAGCGTGACAAGAAGCTTAGCAAAAAGCTTTATAGGAAGGAAATGAAGATTTAGTGTATGTTGGCAGATGGTTGGAGAAAACTGAATGATGAAACTGTAGATGCTATCAGTATACCATAAAGATGATTAAAAAGCTACTGAATGGTAAAGAAAGTTCAAGATATGGGACCCTGTGAGTCAAATGCTCCCCCTATACTGTACAAATAAGTAATTATAAGTTGCAGTAGTGGTTGAAGAAATGGTTCATGAAATTTCACATTGGAAAATACAGAATCATATAGATAGGAAGGGGCTAAACAGATCAGCTAGCAATTACCATACTGAAGAAACAATTCACAAGCGTTATAATGTGAAAGGAACTCCGGAGTTGAATGAGAATCCTAAACTTGTCATCAGATCATGTGATAAGGATCATGTAGAAAACAAATTATACTTTGGTAAATATCAGAACTTCCTCCAAGTACATGAAAAAAGATGTTTAGGAAAAATACACTTGACATACATTTGTCCAAAGTTAGAATATGCCACATCAGTTAGGTCTCATCAAGTGAGAGGTTATAAGAAAATGCAGGATAGATTTCACAGGAATGCAACAAGAATGGTACAAAAATTGAGTGAGGTGAGCTTTGAAGAAAAGAAAGTTAAGGAGAGATATAACTATATAGAAATGCCTAGGAGGCCGTAGTGCCATTAATAGAGAACATTTCTTTGAAGTCTACAGAGAATCTAAAACAGGAGAGTATAACTGAATGTTGGGCAGGAAAAGTGTGTGGAGAGATGTGATGAAGCATTTTTTCAGGAACAAAGCTGTGGACACAGACCAAATTAAGCAAAAAATTAAAAGAATTATAGGAATGCAAGGATGAGAAGTGAGGTCCCATGAATTTAAAGCTCCTTATAACATAAACAAAGGTAACAACAAATGAGTAATTATGCACACAATGGTATATTGTGAAAGGCTTTGATATGAATTTAGTGTAGCAGGGAATAAGCAACAAGTCTTGTTTGTAAAAGGGATGGAACACCATCTCAGGAGGACTGTCAAGGATGCAAACTCTCTCCTGGCAAATATAAGACTTGCATTTAAGTTCATGGGTAAGGAGAAATTCAGCACACTAAATAAAGTATATTTCAGACATAGAATATGCCTCTCAAATTTGACAGCACATTTAAAGAAGCATAAAGAATTAGTATACAAGGTTCAGAGAAGGACAGAGATGATGATATCTGAACTAAGGTGGCCGAGTTAGAGGAATAGGTTGAAGGGCAGAAATTTGCCCTCCATTGAAAAAAGAAGATTAAGGGACTTGATCACAGACAGAAAGTTCTCGAACCAGATTGACAGTATCAGTAATTAACATTTTATTTGAGATGTAAAGATGGAGAAACCAGAGGCCAAAACAACAAACTAATCAAGGATTATTAGTGGATGAATGAATTAGCTAAGTTATGACCGTGAATGCTAACAGCATACAAAACTTTAAGAAGTTGTATGATAGAAAAAGCTCAAAAGATGGGGTCACAGAGATGTATAGCTCCCTCATACTGTATATTTACCTAATCACACAGACACACACACACACAGACTTCTGCAGTGACTGGACCCGCCTAGGTTTGAATCCTTAGCATGGCACTGGACTGGTTGATAAATGGGTACCTGGCTTAGGCTTGGGTGTGTGAGTGTTTGCGTGTGTAAACATAAGAGTAAAGACATGGCATGTATATATACAAGATTAGGAGATGGGGCATTGAGAGTGTTGAACTTTTTCCGTGTGACACATGAATGGTAATCACACATACATATACACGCATTCTGTTGAACTTCTCTGTGTCGTGGAGGCTAAGAAATTACTCATGATGCACAACCCCAATTGCTAATAGAGCTTTTAGGCATAGTATGTGACTGCAGTTCTTGTATGACACCCTCTGATTTAGACAACTATATCAAAGGGTTCAGTAAGACAAATGTCATGAAAGAAAATGGGTCTACATTTTTTTGTGAAATCAGGAATTATTACAGATAATTTAGAATCCAACATCTTTTACAGCCATATACATACATTGAAAAATAGTTCAATAGAATCTTGATTATTGGTAGGAGGAAAACACACAGTATTGGTCAATATTTTAAAAGATATACAACATTATCTGTCATGTTATCACATTCTGCTTCAGTGGGTGTTTTGGTGTTTTGCTTCATTTTGAATTGGCAGAAGTAGATCCAGAGTATGATACTGCAGTGTTCTTTTTTCTTAAAGGGTACACATGCAAGGACATTTAGGTGTTATGGAGATGACTTTTATAAACAAACTGATTTTATCCATTATGGAGAATATATTACACTACACAGCCTCTCATAGGTTGAGAAGCAGTTGCCTTATTGATGGTACTTGGTTATTGCACATATATTCAAAACAGATTTAGGAAAGCCTAACTGGCATAATATAATAGTTTTTTTTTCAAATACCTGTATCATCCTGCAAACCAGTAAGTTTTTTCGATTTTTTGTTTTTAGAAAATGACTGAACGTCATCCAGTAGTGAGCTGCCAGTAAATTATATTCACATATACTCTGTAAACCTGCTGTAACACAGTAAATCAAGGGAGCCTTATTGAGCTATGAGAAATTTACAGTTGTATTGTCATAATTGTTTACACTTCCCATCAGCCAAGGAAAATTTTGTTCTTAGATTGTTTAATTCTTGTAATATATATCATCACCACAAGCATATAATATCTCAGTATCATCATCCACAAACATTTAATGTCTCCTTGTCTCACATAACACTTGACAACACTTAACTCATGTAGTTCATTCTTCGTAACTAGATTTTCTTGCAGTAGATATAAGTAGTAGGTAGGACATTAGACAGGAGCATTAGGTCGAATCAGTGGGTAGGACCATTAGATCGTAGCATCAGGTAGAGGCAGTAGGGTGGAACATTAGGCAGGAATGATAAGTACATTACTTAGAAGCAGTCAGAAGGACTGGGTGTAATGTTTAGATGTCGAAACTTCTTTTCTTCTGAACAGTTACTCCATTTATACAAAGGATTGATTTGTCCTTGTATGAAGTACTGCTTTCATGTCTTGGGTAGTTCTGTCTCTGTATCCTTACTTGACAGGGTTGAGTTGAAAGCAGTCCAATGTATAAAATGTCCCAGGCTAACTTCCCAACTTGACACTTTTACTCAACACTGCATTGTTGGTTCACTTTCCCTTTTCAATAGGTATCACTTTGGCTTTTGCTCCTAAAAGATGGCTGCTTGTGTACCCCCACAATACTTGGCAAGCTGCTGCATCACATGATCGCTGTAGCCATCAGCAACTTGGGTGTGCTGTTTTGATAACTGCTTCTTTCCCTATATGTTGATGCTTTGGAATTCTACCTTCTCATGTCTTTCCTAATAACTATAACCTGGCACATATTAAAGACTTGTTTTTCACTTCCTCCAAAATTCGTGAATACTTTCCCTTGTCTTTTCCTTTTTTCTTTTCATTATTTTCTCTATTATAATTAAGGCCTGTCCTTGATGTGGACTTTTGTTCAAAACTGGAGCCTTCAACATAAAAAAAGAGGAACATTAGGGAGGAGCCTGAGAAAACACTGCAGTAGAGTTGCCCTTTGCCAGTGGCTTTTAAAGAGTAAAGCACTAAAGGCTAAGAAGCATCACTGGAATTCACCAATTATTGAGATTCTTATGCCATTGCCACCCCCACAATGGAGCTCCTGAAGAGAATGGGCATCAGTGATATAGATAGATAGATAGATAGATTATTAGTGAAAGAGAAGAGAGAGGCATTTGGATGATTTTTGCAGGGAAAAATGCAACTGAGTGGGAGATGTATAAAAGAAAGAGACAGGAGGTCAAGAGAAAGGTGCAAGAGGTGAAAAAGAGGGCAAATGAGAGTTGGGGTGAGAGAGTATCATTAAATTTTAGGGAGAATAAAAAGATGTTCTGGAAGGAGGTGAATAAAGTGCGTAAGACAAGGGAGCAAATGGGAGCTTCAGTGAAGGGCGCAAATGGGGAGGTGATAACAAGTAGTGGTGATGTGAGAAGGAGATGGAGTGAGTATTTTGAAGGTTTGTTGAATGTGTTTGATGATAGAGTGGCAGATATAGGGTGTTTTGGTCGAGGTGGTGTGCAAAGTGAGAGGGTTAGGGAAAATGATTTGGTAAACAGAGAAGAGGTAGTAAAAGCTTTGCGGAAGATGAAAGCCGGCAAGGCAGCAGGTTTGGATGGTATTGCAGTGGAATTTATTAAAAAAGGGGGTTGGTAAGGTTATTTAATGTATGTATGACTCATGGTGAGGTGCCTGAGGATTGGCGGAATGCGTGCATAGTGCCATTGTACAAAGGCAAAGGGGATAAGAGTGAGTGCTCAAATTACAGAGGTATAAGTTTGTTGAGTATTCCTGGTAAATTATATGGGAGGGTATTGATTGAGAGGGTGAAGGCATGTACAGAGCATCAGATTGGGGAAGAGAAGTGTGGTTTCACAAGTGGTAGAGGATGTGTGGATCAGGTGTTTGCTTTGAAGAATGTACGTGAGAAATACTTAGAAAAGCAAATGGATTTGTATGTAGCATTTATGGATCTGGAGAAGGCATCTGATAGAGTTGATAGAGATGCTCTGTGGAAGGTATTAAGAATATATGGTGTGGGAGGCAAGTTGTTAGAAGCAGTGAAAAGTTTTTATCGAGGATGTAAGGCATGTGTACGTGTAGGAAGAGAGGAAAGTGATTGGTTCTCAGTGAATGTAGGTTTGCGGCAGGGGTGTGTGATGTCTCCATGGTTGTTTAATTTGTTTATGGATGGGGTTGTTAGGGAGGTGAATGCAAGAGTTTTGGAAAGAGGGGCAAGTATGAAGTCTGTTGGGGATGAGAGAGCTTGGGAAGTGAGTCAGTTGTTGTTCGCTGATGATACAGCGCTGGTGGCTGATTCATGTGAGAAACTGCAGAAGCTGGTGACTGAGTTTGGTAAAGTGTGTGAAAGAAGAAAGTTAAGAGTAAATGTGAATAAGAGCAAGGTTATTAGGTACAGTAGGGTTGAGGGTCAAGTCAGTTGGGAGGTAAGTTTGAATGGAGAAAAACTGGAGGAAGTAAAGTGTTTTAGATATCTGGGAGTGGATCTGGCAGCGGAAGGAACCATGGAAGCGGAAGTGGATCATAGGGTGGGGGAGGGGGCGAAAATCCTGGGAGCCTTGAAGAATGTGTGGAAGTCGAGAACATTATCTCGGAAAGCAAAAATGGGTATGTTTGAAGGAATAGTGGTTCCAACAATGTTGTATGGTTGCGAGGCGTGGGCTATGGATAGAGTTGTGCGCAGGAGGATGGATGTGCTGGAAATGAGATGTTTGAGGACAATGTGTGGTGTGAGGTGGTTTGATCGAGTAAGTAACGTAAGGGTAAGAGAGATGTGTGGAAATAAAAAGAGCGTGGTTGAGAGAGCAGAAGAGGGTGTTTTGAAATGGTTTGGGTACATGGAGAGAATGAGTGAGGAAAGATTGACCAAGAGGATATATGTGTCGGAGGTGGAGGGAACGAGGAGAAGTGGGAGACCAAATTGGAGGTGGAAAGATGGAGTGAAAAAGATTTTGTGTGATTGGGGCCTGAACATGCAGGAGGGTGAAAGGAGGGCAAGGAATAGAGTGAATTGGATCGATGTGGTATACCGGGGTTGACGTGCTGTTAGTGGATTGAATCAGGGCATGTGAAGCGTCTGGGGTAAACCATGGAAAGCTGTGTAGGTATGTATATTTGCGTGTGTGGACGTATGTATATACATGTGTATGGGGGTGGGTTGGGCCATTTCTTTCGTCTGTTTCCTTGCGCTACCTCGCAAACGCGGGAGACCGACAAAAAAAAAAAAATAGATAGATAGATAGATAGATCATCATCATGTCCTAAAGACCTTTTTCTCACCATACAGGAGATAAGTAAGGTAGAATATCTTCAAAGTGCCTCATTTCTTTCCACTTTCACACAGTAACCATTACTGTTCATATATTTACCTTTACCAATTCCTTTACTTTACCTTTAGTTCTCTCTTTGTTTTGTCTGATGTAGGTACATTTCCTCTGCCATTCTTTCACGCTCAGAAATTCTTTCCAGATTTCTGTACATCACTAATTATCTTATTCTTATAATAATTCCATCAGTAACATCATATCTCCAGTTTTATCACTTCTCATTATCTCCTTTCTCATAAGATTAGTCTGAAAAGACATCTATATTTGTTGCTTTGTTAAGCCATTACATTCTGACTCATTTTACCAACATATATGAAAATGCATTTGATTACTTTTACAAACAAATCTTATCCACACTTCACTAAGCTGAAAAAGTGAGATAATTTAGATAGAATTTTCAACTTCCATTAATTGACATCCTTTCACAGCTTTCACACCTTAGTCTTCATTTATCTATATTATACCCACCATAATTCTTAGCACTGTTTATGTTTATCATATACATCACCTGCAGTCTGCATATTTTGGCATAAGCAGAATCTTCCCCAAACAATGTAGTTGCTGACATTCTTTGATATTTCATTAAATATGATTCAGTTTAATTGATATGCTTTATAACGGTATAGTGGAAGTTGCATTAAAATAGGTTTGCAGGATTAAATTGAAATTATAATGACACTAAAATATACGTTAAAAACACAGTAATGGTTGATCAGTGATAGCTAAGATCTTATGCGGTGAAGAAGAATTAACTTTATTGTCTCTATGTTTAGAAAATACAGAGTAGTAAATCAGGACTCATTGTAAAAAGTTATTAAGCCCTTTCAGGTTTTTCCAGCAATAATTTCAGTTTGCCTTTTGAATATTAATGGTAATAACCTCATATCAAATGCTTCAGCACTGTAAAGTATTGTAGTGCGTTTCCAAATGCATCATCTTATTCCCAACAATGAAGTACAGTAGGGTGGTCATTTGAACTGTAGTCACCTGCATGATGTCCTTTAAGAGTTAAGTGTTGTAACCATACACGGAGAAACTAGTGATATGGTTTACTGATTCCTTCATAGGTGGTGACAATTATGCTTCATGACAAAATTGAGTTGAATTTAATTATACTAATTGAGATGTAAGTATTCATCATATGTTCAGAATTTGGCAGCCAGTAAGAGGACACATTACATATATTACCTTAAGGAATTTTTTAGTTGTATATTCTTTATGTCTTTTATGTCTTCTTAGACTGATTTCATTCTCTATTTCTCACCAAGACAGGTATGGACAACTGATTATTGTGTGCAAGACTTCATAAAACTTTATTTTTCATTTTATTATATATATATATATATATATATATATATATTTTCTTCTATAAGTTAAGACCCTTAAATGAGACTTGATGTATTTAGCAAGGAAGTATCCTGTTGAATTTTTTGCCATTAAATATGCATTTATTGCTTGTAGTAGCAGTCTTTGACAGTTATATAAGATTATGGTGCTAAAAGAATTACTGGATCAATTAATGTACTTCATTCTAACCATGCAAAATGCCTACTGAATAAATGTTAGACAAATGTGACATGTTTACTGCTTGTATTGATCGATATAGGTATCTGGTAGAGAGGAGGGAAGGGTTTTAGAATATATGAGACTGTATGGATTAAGAAAGTAGTTACTGTTAACAGTACAAAATATTCCAGAAGGGGAAATGAGGGAGAGGTCAGATTTAGGGGAGGAGCAAGTGATATAAATGATAAGGTTAGGCAGGGAGTTGCTGTGTCATTTTTCATAGTTCAAGATGATGGTACAGTGAGAGGTTTTGCCAATAGAGAGAGAATTTCCATTAGAGAATCATGAAAGGGGGTGATAACAATTAATGCCATTTATACAAATGATACTGAAATGTACTAAAGATATTGACAAATGCATTACAGGAAAATGTGAATTATCGGAGAAATAGAATTTGCGAGTAAAATAGGATTGTAATAAAAATTGAAAACTAAGAATGAAGCAAATAAGTGACATTGTGTAAAAGAGAAGAATCAAAGCATACATCTTATTTAAGTGGACTGAAGGTGACAAGAATTTAGGTTTTAGAAAATGGATTGCATTCTTAGTAGTCTTGACTGAATGGAGGAAAAAATATTCCAAAGGGTATTGGATGGTAAGCTGGTTGTTGTAATGTTCTGGGATACATTAAAAAAAGCAGTTTCTGGGTGTTAAAATGCTATTGGAGGAGAGTATGAAGGCCATATTTTAATTTTTTTTTTGTGTGGCTTTTGTCTATGTGTTCTGTAGTGATTGTATGTGATGAAACCTTTCCTTCTGGTTATAGACAGAGTGAAGCTGTGATCTGGATTTGTGTGTAACTTAGCTCTTAACTTGCCTGTTGCATAGAACTAGAGGACATGAAAACTACAAGCAAGTAAACAGTTCATACATGCCTGAATCATATATAACTGATAAATTCCTTTACTTCTATGTGTACATCATTGCCTTCTCACTTCATAAGGTAATGTTAGGAACAGATGAACAAACTGTCTCATTTGCACACATCTAATTGCTAGCTGTCATGTGTATATGTATATAATGTATATTTCATATGTATGTAAACATATTGGGTTTGGCAGAGGTATGTTTTGAGAAATGCTAATGACTTATAGTTTGAGTGCTCAGAGTGTTGTATAAAGAGTCAAGATAGAAAGAGAATTAAGAAGTTAGATATATGGAGCGGGGAAAAGATTAGGCAAAATGGTAGGGACACGATAGAAGAGAGGAACAAGAAGTGCGTGCTTTTGTGAGGTGAATGAGCTAACTTAGGGCTAATTTAGGAAACCGGTTTTTAACTACTCATGGAGAATTAGGTCAGTACAGTTTACAGGATTGTAATTCAGTGGATTTAGAAGAATCTGTTAAGTACATCCAGTTGTGTAATGGAAAATGGCATAATAGATACTAATCAGTTGACGTGGTTTATTTTTAAAAAAGAATGGTGGAAAACAATTAGCTTGGAAGATTATTATTATTATTAGTTTGGTATATCAATTTTAGGGGTAAAATGCAGAGAGAGAAAACTGGTAGTACTATTATATTTTCACTAAAAAAAATTTGCATTTATAAGATACATTAATGTATTGTATAGTCTTTAATGAGGTATACCATTTTCAAGAGTAATGCTCATTTTTGTACATCATAAGTGCAGTACATATTCAAAAATATTTTACGCTCTTTGTACAATTTTTACCATAAATGAACTGTGCAATATCCATAAAACAGCAGCAACTGTAGCAAGTTTTTTTTCATGATATATGATCTGATAGTATGCCCTGATTATTTAATAATTAAGCCTAAATGATAATTTCAGCTAATAAAGTTTTTGAGTTTAAATTATCACTATGATACCACTATGTTCAGTTATTTGTTAAGTGGTTATGATGAGCTTACAGTTTAATGGTTGATGAGAGATCCACTACATTATCTTGTTTGTGGGAATGAGTGCATACATCTTACAGCCTTATAATAACTGACAAAATAAATGGGAAATATATAATGGGTGATGAGAGACTCAATATATGTCTTGTTTGTTGGAATCGTTCCATGCATTTTACAGCTTTATAATGACCAGAATAAATGGGAAATATAGATATAGTATATATATTATTAAACAGCATTTTTTAATCATTTCAAAATTCAGTGAAAAAGTTTTTACCCATGAAATTTGTTTTCCTGCTGTGAGATTTATCTAATCATGTCTCAGTAAGAGAACATAAAAGATTTGGTACAAAAAAAATTGACTCGTACATCTGTTTTTGCCATCATCCACTACCACAGGATGTATCCCTTCATGCAAGAATTCTTATGCTTGGATGTTAGTGTGACAAGATGACCAGATCTCTGCTTTTCAGTATGACATGATTGATGTTGTTAAGTATATGAAAGAAACCAAAGTTTGAAAATTTTATAGTACTAGTTTGTGTTCTGAAGATGTGGAGTACAAAAGAGTACATGTGAAGAAACATGTGAATGATTTTTTGCTAAAAAAAAACTTTTTGAACAGCAGCAGTTATTATTATTATTATTATTATAGCATACATATCTGATCATGGATGATGTCTATAAGACTTGTATTGTATCAGATAATACTTAGGAAAGTAAGAATGTTGATAACTAATATTGGTTGAATATTAATACTTTGTTTGGGTCTTGCAGACTGGGAAGTCATTTATGATACCCAAGCTGTCAACACTCAACATTGGAACAAACAGTTAGCTAGATCAGAAACCCAAAAAAGTCTTCAGTGAAAGTGGATGGTCATCCATTTTACAAGTCCACATCAAATCTCAAGTGAGAGTGGACATCCATCACTGCACTGTCGTATGGGTACAGCATCTCCACTGAGAGTGGATGTCTGTTATTGTCACAAGTCCATTTCCAGTGACAGTGTAAACGTCCTCACCAAGGCTCCTGTGAGAGTGGTTGTCCATCATTGCCACATGTTCTTATCATATGTGTGGTGAGAGTGGGCATCAATTACTGTTCATAGCACGTCCCCCATGTGAATGGACTTCTATCACTGTCACATGTCCATGTCAGTTGCTCCACAAGAGTGGACATCCACCACTGTTACAACTTCACACATGTCTGGTGAGAGTGGACATCCATCACTGTACCAAGTCCATGTCAACTCTTCTGTGAAAGGGGATGTTCCTCACTGTCACAAGTCCACATTAAGTTTCCAGTGAGAATGGATGTCCATCACTCACGAATCTGTATTGCATGTACCATGCAAGTGGGTTTATCTCACTGTTATAAGTCCATACCAAGCTTGTGATGAGAGTAGGGTGTCCACAAGTCCACATCGAGTCTTCAGTGAGTGGATGGCCATTTGTCACAAGTTTACATCATGTGCACACTGAGGGGGTGGATGGTTATCACTGTTATAAATTTGCATTATATTTCCAGTGAGTGTGGATGGTTATCAGTGACTGAAGTTTATACCAAAGTAACGGTAAAGTGTCATCAGTAGTGGTCTTATGAAACTCCTGATGGTAATCATATCCACATTGAGTCTGCTGAAAACTAGCACAATAACCTCAGACTGTTGTGTTTGTCAAATTCATATAGAATTTTGGTTATTTGATACATAATCCTCCTAAAAGATGACACACTATGGAAATGCGATCAGCTCAAGTTTCCCTCAAGATGCGACTCTCAAGAGCTAAGCTCATGCAGCAGATCAGAGTCTACAAGGAAATATGCAGTTACAACTCTGGTCCAAGTTCAAAATCTTTACTGAGACATCACAGTGATATGCAGTCTGTAAGATCGGTGATTCAGTTTCTATAAGTAATTAAACAAGGCAATATTAAAGTTGTATGTATCTGATATGAAAGAAAACATGTTGTGGATACTGTCTTTCAGTATTGTTAATCATCGTTTAGAAAAACGAGTTGATGCTTTTCGAAAAAAAATTTACAAAGTGAGAGTTATTACTGGGTATGTAACAGAGATGGATATTTCTTTTATATTTTTAGATATGAAGATGATGGACTGCTGTTTTAAAGTTCTCAGGCAATATCATATACAGTACTTAGAAGGTTATAATTAAATATTTCTCAATTTCCTAAGTTTAGAATTTAAATCTGCTTCTAAAATGACTGACTGAAACGATTGTAAGAAGCTATAAATTAAATATTGAAAGTTGTAGCTGCTACTGCTGAGTGTATGAGTACACTATTAAACTGTCACATGAGTCCATTGAAAAAAGGTGCTACCGTATTGCATTTACCTATGTGCATATCACTTCTTTTTCATCCTGGAGTTAATGATCCTTTATTAGAACTAAAGCACAAAAGCAGATAAAATGTGGATACTACATAAAAATGACTGGACACAAAACTGTAAGTGGCAGTGAAGAAGGTGGTCTATAAGTGAATCTTAAATAAAGCTTTCATTGTAGTTTCTGAAAGTTATCAGAATTACTTCATGTTAACCAGTGATTTATTAAAATGGGTTTTACATTTTGAATAGAAGATTAAATTAGAATAATTAGATAAATGACAAGTGATGTTGACATTTGGATGAGAAAATTATTAGACCAAAAGTTGCTGGCAAAGACTTTAGCAACTTCAATGTTTTAAAGGTAGGCCAGCTCCTTCTAGGTTAATTGAAACAGAAAGAGGATGAACTGTTCCAGTGATAATTCTAGGGGTCTTTTTGCCAGTCATGACAACCTACTTATTTCATTTTCTTTGAGCGGACCAATTTTATTATAGAATCTTAATATTGGGGCTGTAAGGGAGACTATAGCAGGATTTCAGAAGTTCTAGTATCACAGTCAGAACTTTTTTTTAATGCATTAATTCCAGAACAATTCTAAGGACTCCCTTTCTATTTTTGTATTTTAATTTTATCATCCTGGTTGCTCAATGCTTTATATAGTCTGCCTTGCAGCTCTGGCAGTGTTCAATGTTTTACAAATATTTCTCCTTTAAGAAGTCATAAATAATTTGGCAAAGAAAAAACTGTACACTCTTTCTCATTATCACAGTAATTTGAATTGCAACAAAATTTAGTAATATTATACCATTAAGATTTGCCTGTTCAAGAACCAAAACTTCTGGCTTGGTAGTATGTATCACAGTAGAACCTCAAAAATACATATTTGATATTAGATGCATGTGTAGACTGCAGAACTTTGCTTCAGTTTATGAGTTCAGAGAACATTAACTTCTACTAGCAAATGAACTATGGTACATTTGAAATTATTACCTATATTGTCTGTTGTTAATTTTGATACAGAGTTGGTTTTCATGAATATAACTGATACCCATTGATTTAGTTCTTGCTATTCCAATCAGTTTAAAGATTCCTCGTATTTATGGAAAGGTTTTGGATTAAAAATTAAAATTCTATTGTGGTACAAATCATACGTTGTTCACCTTGTTCATGATATCCCAGTTTCACCATGCATTCACTAGCAGAAAATTATGTATATATTATGAGGTTCTTGGGGCAGGAAAGTAAAAATATATAAAAAGATTTTTTCTTACAGTGACCAACATGGTATGGTTAAAACATACCCCAATCCAGGCTTTCTATAGGCATTTGTAGACCGGACTTTTAAATGTAGAAAAGTTATAGAATGAGAATTGCATAGCTTTGCCACTTAAGGAAAGTAGAAGGTTTCACAACAGTTGGTCCTCATGTGGCCGTTTGCTAGAGAAATGACAGTAAGCAGCAGCCACAGGTGTGGCTCTGGCACAACCCTTTGTGGTAGGGACACATTTGATATGATCCTAATCCAAAATCACTTATTAAACATAAAGTTGGTAACCTACTAAATCCATCATTCCTTATCACATAAGCTTCAATATCAAACTCATAATTTATGACTTTGACAAAGCAATAGATTTTTGCATTCATATAAGAATGATGCATGTACAGGTGACATTTTGTTATCTATTGTCATTAGATTCAGTTACATCTGTGTTAAACAGTTTAATCTACCAATACATCTAGAACCTTCAGTTTCCAAAAGTAGCCTGGATATTACTGTCATTGCATTGATTTCATTGCTTTGTCTGTCTTGTACATATTGGCACTTTTGTATGCTGAGATCTATTACAACAATGAATCAGAAATCACTCACATATAATTACCTGTTTGTTAGAATATATACGAACCTCTTCCTTAAGAAGCATGAAAAATATCAAGCAGATTACCAGCTATAATCTTTGTCACTCAAGAAATAAATAATTTAAACATGGTGCTATCAATGTCTTGCTGTATTGGAACTTTGACCTTAGGTCAGTCAATCCATAGCCAGTTCTGATATATTTAACAGGTAAAATAGTACTGGCTCTAAAAACAAAACAATATTAAACAAATCTATGATAAAATCTAATATCAATACATTATATATTTGATTTTGAAATAATGTATATCTCTTGTTTACTTGGAGCAATTCAATTAAAACTTCTCATTAATGGATTTTTCATAGAATCACATTGTATGATAAGTACTTTTTACCCAATATTGTGATTCTGATTACTTTGGTATCATGAACATGTAATACATGTATGTGTTTTAAAGGTTCTACTGTGACATATATTTTACATGGTCTGCACAATAGTAAAAGAAATTCAAATGTAGCCGTCCCACCTTTTCAAAGGCATGGCTAAAGCTGAATGAATCAGAATATTAGATTTTTTCCTTATCTAGTAGACTGCATTACTTCATTATTGGCATAATAGCCATCTTTGTATGTGGAGCATTATATTTGACCAAGTAGGGATAGGAAACTTATGAGAATAATAACTTACTTAAAACATACTTCTTAATTTTACAAGAAATGTAAGTGGAAAGAATAGCATAATATATTTTAAAGTGTCAGAAATATTTGTAAATCATTTATTGCTCGTGTAGATAGATATTAAAGTCATATAGATTCTTGAATTATCATGGGAAAATAAGTTATATGCTATCAAAAAAGTAAAAAAAAAAAAAAAAAAAAATCATGCAGAAAAAGATATTGTAAATGATAGTGAATACCCTGAAAGAAATCTGTTACTGCATATAATCTAATTTTTCCATGCTTGCTTATGAACTGTGAAGGGACTAGGATTCAGGTTCTCAAATGTAGGATTCTGCTTTGAAAACTTTAAACTCAATAGACTATAAAGATTCCATTGTCCCCCCACAGTACCCAGTCGACCAGTCACCGTTGCCAAATCTTCTCTTGTTCATAATAGTCATATAAGTTAAGTTTGCAAGGAGAGAACACTGAAAGGATTCTGATGTTATATATAGCTAGGCTGTAGGAAAGCAACAACTAGTGCAGTTTAAAGAGATGCAATATGATTTTAGGAAATATCATTGTTTTCTCATAGATACTTGCCTCATATAATATGCTTTGTTTATTGTATACTGAATAAAAAATTATTATAAGCTTCATTTATATGACAAATTTGTTCTCTTAAAAATCAAAATTTTATGATAATAGCATTTTTCAATAACATTTAAACTTGGTTTTGTATGACCTAAAAATTGTTGAACATGACCACTAATGGTCCAAATTTACTATCACAGTATATGCCAAAATGCAGTTTATACAAGGCTACGGTATACTGTATGTTAAAAAACAGAAGTTCTTGTTGAATTATATACATACCCAAAGATTTAAACCTTATTTAATGCCAGTATGGTAAAATCCTCACAATCCTGGTATCCATAAGTCTCATCCAGTTGTTTCAACTTTTAAGATAATTGGATTTCAATCTGGCTGAGGTGTAGTGGATAACAGTAATGTATGAAAAGTCTCATTTAGGTTAAGTGGTCAGTTGTGATATGAGCCACAATGCTCTTCCTACAGAACTGATTCATCTGGATAATAAATGTTATGTTTGTTAAAGAGTATATTTTTCAGTTATAGGGTAGAGTGCAAGGATCCTAACAGGGAATGCTGACTGCATTTTTCTGTAATGAAAGAAAAATTCCAAATTCTGTCAGCAGCAGAAAAACATTAACTTACAGTTACTCAGTAGTTATAGATTTTAAGGTTTATATTTCTTGTCAGAAGTTGCTATAATATTTGATCAATAACTTTAACTGTACACGTACAGGTTTTAGAAAGTGGTCATACAAAACCCAATGGTTTATGCAAAGGATTAAGTCTACTTTTGTGCAAATGAAAAACAAAGGCTTGAATAACAAGCACATAATACTGTGAGATGGTAAGCATACAGGTCTATGGAAAACCTGTTTTCTGTGCATTGTTAGTGTCTCAGCTGTTAAACCATGAGCATGCTTTTGCTTCTGAAAGTGTGCTAAAGCTGAACATTGAAATAATAAAAAGAAATTTTTTTTAAAATAAAATTCCATCATCAATAGGAACAAGTTCTCAGTGCTTGTACAACTCTAAATTCACTTGTTCCTCTTCCCAGGAATAATTATGTTTCTCAGTACACCTTTATCAATGTATTCTGCATGAGAATTTAAAAAATAGGAGGAGGAGTGTTGTGGGTGACAGGCATTTGTCAATACTTAGGAAATGAGACACAGCACTGGAATGTTCATTTTAAAGAATGAAAAGTTGCCTCTCTTCGAGACATTATTCCTCAAGCCTTGAGAGAATCTCTAGGATCCATGGGAGTGGAAAACCTCAAGTTCCATGCCTTCTGTTGAGGTAATTGCTTCTTATCCTTCACTAACTATGTACTTGGTGTGCCTCCTTGCTTGGGCCAAGCGTCCCCACTGACCAATGAACAATCTCTACAGGGTGAGAATGTCATCATCCCACTGGCCATTATGTTTGAACTATTTTATTTATTTATTATACTTTGTCGCTGTCTCCCGCGTTTGCGAGGTAGCGCAAGGAAACAGACGAAAGAAATGGCCCAACCCCGCCCCATACACATGTATATACATACGTCCACACACGCAAATATACATACCTACACAGCTTTCCATGGTTTACCCCAGACGCTTCACATGCCTTGATTCAATCCACTGACAGCACGTCAACCCCGGTATACCACATCGCTCCAATTCACTCTATTCCTTGCCCTCCTTTCACCCTCCTGCATGTTCAGGCCCCGATCACACAAAATCTTTTTCACTCCTTCTTTCCACCTCCAATTTGGTCTCCCTCTTCTCCTCGTTCCCTCCACCTCCAATACGTATATCCTCTTGGTCAATCTTTCCTCACTCATTCTCTCCATGTGCCCAAACCACTTCAAAACACCCTCTTCTGCTCTCTCAACCACGCTCTTTTTATTTCCACACATCTCTCTTACCCTTACGTTACTCACTCGATCAAACCACCTCACACCACACATTGTCCTCAAACATCTCATTTCCAGCACATCCATCCTCCTGCGCACAACTCTATCCATAGCCCACGCCTCGCAACCATACAACATTGTTGGAACCACTATTCCTTCAAACATACCCATTTTTGCTTTCCGAGATAATGTTCTCGACTTCCACACATTCTTCAAGGCCCCCAGAATTTTCGCCCCCTCCCCCACCCTATGATCCACTTCCGCTTCCATGGTTCCATCCGCTGCCAGATCCACTCCCAGATATCTAAAACACTTTACTTCCTCCAGTTTTTCTCCATTCAAACTCACCTCCCAATTGACTTAACCCTCAACGCTACTGTACCTAATAACCTTGCTCTTATTCACATTTACTCTTAACTTTCTTCTTCCACACACTTTACCAAACTCAGTCACCAGCTTCTGCAGTTTCTCACATGAATCAGCCACCAGCGCTGTGTCATCAGCGAACAACAACTGACTCACTTCCCAAGCTCTCTCATCCCCAACAGACTTCATACTTGCCCCTCTTTCCAAAACTCTTGCATTCACCTCCCTAACAACCCCATCCATAAACAAATTAAACAACCATGGAGACATCACACACCCCTGCCGCAAACCTACATTCACTGAGAACTGATCCATGGATTAATTATTAGGACATGGACCAGTGGTTTTTATCACTTGTTAGTTAAGTGAAATGTTTTCCAAAGAGGAAGCAAAAATCTTGGAAAACTGCTCACAGGACACTCCTCTGAAGAAAAATGGATTTTTGATTAATGGAAAGTACAAACCAGAAATTCTGCTCAATGTACACTCCCACGAAGAGAAACAGGTTTTCATTCGTCAGAACTTACCATTCCTTCTAAGGTTGGGTCACCATGTGAGCTTTGACTGCATTCCACCTTGGAGGAAGAAGAGGGTTACCAAAGTAAAAAGTGATCATCTGGCTTAATATGGTCCACCTACCCAAAAGGAGGTAACCCTAGCATTACACAAGGTTGATTCTCGACACTGAGTATGGTGTAATCTAAGGAATATGTCAAAAGTGTGTCAAAGACCCCTTTTGCTGAACTCCTCCAAGGGGAGGTTCCTCAGAAAGGCCAGAGTGAAAGCTATATTCCTAACATTATGTGTCCTGAAATTAAGGCCAGTTTGAGACAACAAAACAAATCTCAATCTAGGAAGAGATATTCCTTGCTGAGAGAAGTTATAATCTTCCAGGACGTACAAGTATGTTCCCTCTATGCTTTCTGGTGACTTACATCCACACGAGCTGTCGTGTAATGCACGGAAACCACAGCTCCCTATCCAAATCGAGGTCCCACACCTTTCCATGGTTTACTCTGGACGTTTCACATGCCCTGGTTCAGTCCACTAAAAGGACATTGACCCCAGTATACCACATCGTTCCAATTCACTCTATTCCATGCATGCCTTTCCCCTTCCTGTTCAAGCCCCAATCACTCAAAATCTTTTTCAATCCATCCTTCCATATCAAATTTGGTCTCCCAGTTCTCCTTGTTCCCTCCACTTCTGACACACACATATATGTATTTCAATGTAATATATAGTTCTATAAAGAGTCATATATTCAAGTTGACTCTATAACTTTAAGTATCACAGTCTTATTTTAATATATAATACAGCATCTGCAAAAAACACTGTCCAACCCCCATATATTTTCAAAGATGATGCACAGCTAAGGTTCATTGAGGGTAAAATCATGTAACACTTTCAGGATGAAATCTTGTAAATCTGGTCTCCGAGATTCAGGCCTGATAAGGGTCTAGGGGTTAATGGTAAACTGTGGTATTCTGTTTTGGAGGAGTCAGTGTTTTAATTGTATAATGCATTCCTGCACATTTGTTGCTTGTGTATATAAAAACACCACACCCTAAACAAATCAGAAAAGGAAACTCATCCATGATAGGGTGAAAAAAAAAAAAAAAAACATACAAAAGAAGGCTAGAGTTATTTCCAAGTCCATGACCTTACATTTATGACAGGTATTTAGGAGGTGGTCAGACCTGGTCTGATCGAGAGGGCTGCAAGCACTGAACAAGTTAGTGAGGTGTGAGAGGTATTTATATTTCAAGAAGGTAAGAGGTTTCTACTAGGGATCCTATAGATTCTTTTGAGACTTGTAGGAAGATTCAACCCCGAAAAGAAATACTGAACATCATCTCACATATCCAAGAAAATTTCAAGGCTGACCATAATCTACAAACTGTAGCAATTCTTACCTGCAAACTAATTTCTGTGAAGATTATCAATGTTGTACCATAACTTGGGTTACTTTCCCAGTTAAACTTTTCCATTAGGCCAAAATGATAGTTACACAAATATCAGCACTACCAGTCAAATGATGACAACAGCTTAAACATCGGTAAAGATATTCAAACTCACTAACATCAGTGTCTTTAAAGACACACACTATCTGACCTTGATACTCAAAATGAACTGCATTATTCATTCAGGCCTAAAAATAATACTGACAGTGATCTTTAAATAAACTGTCAAACAGGGAAATATGCATGGGCACCCAGGTGAGTTCACATTCATGCAAAAATTATTTTTACAGGAACAAAATATTTTCATATAGCTGTCAAGACAATCAAGTTCGAATTCAAGTGTACAAATAATGGCATTATCAAGAATGCTAAGTGTGATGAAAGCATCCTGTAATCTATTGCTTCTGTAGATTCTGACTTCATTCACAGAACTTGCAACTTTACCCTGATGAAATGTTGAAAATCTAAAAACCTGCATTTTTGATGGCAGACTCATCTGATCTGAAATGTTAACTCACTGCTTGCAACTCTTGATCTAGCAAAACATAAATGAAGCCGTGTTTGCGGTCCTTGTCACATCACAACTCTCTTCACAGCCAATGGATCCAAACCACATGACACCGACATGGTCAATTGTTCACATGGTTGGTGTTTTTGAGGCTTCTCCAAGTCACCTGATTTTTCTTGTTTTTCTGTAGGTAAATAACTTGGTAAATACTTTGATACTTGCCAATTTAAAAACTTATTTTCCTACATGATTTTATAATGAACTACAAAGCAAAGCTCAATACTGAATGAACTACAATATGGAGGAACAATCATAATGTGTCACAATCTCGGACACGACTCTTTGTAAGTTTTGCTGCCTTGGTAAAAAAGAATCAACCATGTTTTTGAGGAGTATTTCACTGTTAAGCTTATGGAAGAGATGTATTAGGATAAACTCATACTTTGTTTAGGTGGTTGATCTTTCTGTCTGAATTTGCATGATAAGAATTACAGAAAGTATTATGGTCACTTAAAACAATGTTCTTTGTCGATTAACCCTCCCTCTGATGAAAACCACATGATTTTGTGAAAAGAATTATTCTTTAGCATAGGGTACAGAAAATCTTTGTGACAAGTATGACAAACCAGTGACTGACACTGATCTCTAAAGGTTTAATTGGAAAATAAAAGTACTGCTGCCTAATCAAATAAGTCAAATGAGAAACGATTACAGCCATGGTATGAGAATGTTAAGCACATACATTTTATACATTTATCACAGTTGGATTACACTGTTGTCCATTAAAATGTTTTTAATTCTTCCACATACCAGTTTGGGAAATGTTTCTTGTGCCCATTTGCTGTCCCTACTAATAATATGTGTAGCACCTCTACCATAAATCGTGCTTTTTATACTCACTGTATTACAGTCCATGAAAATTTTTCCCAAAAATTTTGATATTTCCTCAACTTCAAGCATTCAAGACCCCCCAAAAAAACAATCTTAATTTTGGCAATGGAATTCATCACATTGGCTTGGGTAACTTATACAAAACAACTGCAAACTGCTTGCTGTACAAATTGATATAAAAACTGTCACTAAAGAGATGGAAATGCAAGAGAAAAAAAAAGGCGAAACATAACAGGGCAAGGAATGATACTGAATAATGTGCAATGTGAAGAGTGTGATAAAAAAATGAACTACTGTAACTGGAAGACTGTACACTTATTTACTGCACACAAAAGTATTGACCAATCTAAAATATATGTACAGTAATAGGAAACTTACTGTATTCTATTTTGTCACAATACAAATATTCTACCAAAGACATACTTGAACCTTTCATATGGGAAAAGAAGACATGCTTATACTGTAAAACAAGATCTATTTGGTACAGAATAATATTGACTGTGTACATAATTTTACATACATCAAGAATGAACATCAAGGAAAAGGTTCATGTTACATATATGCTCAATCCCCACACCATTATTTAGCATGTTCTTTCCCAGAGTAATGAGGTTTGCTTTGTACTTTTTATTACTATGAACTGTGAAAATACATAAGCTCTACAAAGAAGTCCCTGGGAAGCACCTTACAGTGATGTTAGCCATAAAAAATTTCTAAAAAAGTACTAATCTGTTTATGTATCACAGGTAATATCGAGTATAAAATGACCACTTAGTCTTCACAACTCTTGAGCTAAAAACTTTAAAGATTTGAATTTTCCCATGACTCACCCTTCAAATACATTGTGTAAAGAGCTTAATCTTGGTCTTTTAACTGCAACAACTGTGTGATGTGTTATTCGAGTTCTCAATTTACCCTGTATTTATATTTTCAAATGCCAGCAACGCTGCTTAACATTACAACTGGAAAAGAACAAACTACGTCATGATGTAGCCTACAGTACTCTGGGCTGCATATCAAGCATGGAGTCATCTGATATGGAACAGAGTATATTTTCTAAAATTGTATAAAGAGAAAAATAATTTTGAAGTTCTCTGTTATTGAATGATGCATGATGAAGATCCATCATCTTTTAACTAGAACCTTAGAAGAAAGAAACAAGATGACTTAGATATGCTGATGACCAAATCAGTTTTGTTAACTTAAGAAACATCCTTTTGTCCCTTCCTGTTACATGTTCTCAGTGTTAGATAAAAAAAATATTTACATGATACACTTTGGAAGTTTTTAACGAATTCTTCATAAAAACTGCAGCAGTTAGCAAAATGGGCCAACAGAGTAATAAAAACACTGGAAGGTTCATTAGCAACCAAATCACTACATGAAACAAAGAAAATTAAGTAGCAGTTATCACTTAGGGGTACAGAAGGATGCTCCTTTGCATGATGAATGTTGAAAAGAACATTATGGCTCCTTACAAAAATTATTATGTAACATAATCTAGTGTTACCAGAAGATAGACTTCCCAAAATAATGTTAAGGTCAAGTGCACGAAAATGGCAATTAAACCTTATTCAAAATTTTGTGGAGTAACATCACATTCCATAAACCTGAGTACAGCTCCAGTAATGAACTCTTATCAGCCCATGATCTTATGGGTAATTCATTCCTTGACTGTAATGGCCACGTAAAATGTGCCCACAGCTCATTGCAGCACGACACTGACTGTACATTTGTTAAGAAGCCCATTACCTTGGTACAGCAGTAAGGGCCTTATCACCCATATTACTAATCATGAGATGCTTTAGCCACCAAAAACCAGTATAAATTTCTTATTTGATGCTTTAAAATAAAGCAGGTACTTGTAACATACAGGGTCATATTAGAAACCTAGAGCTACTTCAGCATCAAGCTAAAATACACTAATTTTAAAAGAATTCTAATAGAAAAATAAATAAATTTCCAAGAAAGAAAGAAAAAAATGCTTGAATACTGTAACAATTAAGGGGACCCTGCCATCCTTCTCAACTGCCCACTGGTCATGTGCCTTCAACAGCTGCACTTTACCCAACTAATTTTGATACATGGTGGCTTTTTATGGGTGCAGATGCCCAGTCTTTATGGTAAAACACGTGATTTGGTTATCAAAACTTCTATTGTAATAAACACTGTACAGTAGATATATAACTGGAAGATTTAAAATGGACAGGTCAAGTTTCAGTTTGTATAAACGAAGTCTCTTAACAAAATAGTTAATAAATAGCAATTTGATTCCACCACAAAAACTGGGCTCAGGCTCCTCTGCCTAAGCTCCTCTATGAGGATGGTACTGGGCATGGCGAAAAAATGTGGGTGGTCACAGAGTAGTAGAAGTTGGAGTGTGGATGAGTCCGCCAGGGGTGGGTATGTGAGGCCGCTCCTCCAATTTGTCATATTCCAGGTGAAACTCTTTTGGAACCTTCCGCCAATTCTGAAGATAATAGATAATAGTTGGACAAATCTTCCAAACGGGTGCTAAGTACATGACAAATGGAATATAAAATATGAGTCTCCCCTACTGGTGTATGTAAACAAGTTTGAATATTAATTCACTAAAATTGTAATTACCTATTTCTACTGTGCAAGGAGGGAGTTTTAAAATCATGGAGCCCCATTTCTTGAATATTCAATGTTTCTGTTAATCATTTTGTCTCTCGGACTTCTGCATCCAATCTAACAAAATTACTAAATGCGCATTTTCTTCATTCAATAGTTGAATGAAATATCTACATATGAGCTACATTTCATTTTAAAGCTCTTTTATACATTTGTTTCATTATAAGGTATAACATTAAAATAACTTAAGTAGTATATTCCTATGTCAATATTTGGAAAATCAACTGATGTACAGAAACAAATATTTATAAAGAATGGTAAAGATTTATATACTTCAATACCAATATAAACTAGAAGTTTTTCATATACTTGAATACATTACTGAAAAATGATACTTCTTATTTCCCCAGTGTATCCCTTACAGTGATAACACCATCTATTTTGCAATAACTTTTACTGTTCCATAATTTATGTCTTTCAGCAACACTCACTTCACACAGATAAATATTTTGATTACGGTCCACATATTGGCTCATTTTGGTTAACTATTGCCATGTGCCAAACCTACTTGGTACCTTACACTATATTCAAATATAAACCACAGCAATTTTCAACTATTCAATTAACACTTCAGTAAACACTTACTTTTTTCCATAAAAAGTTTCATATTTACTGTCTTTCTCTTCATCTTTTATAAATGACTAAAACAACTAAACCCACAACTCTAAACTCATAAATTAACAAATATAAACACTTCTCAAACAATGAACAAGCATATTTAAAGCTTTCTCTTTTGAAAAATAACTGGCATGAGGCAAACTGTTTACATGTAGTAAATAGCCCCTTCCTGTAAACAAAAAGAGGTAGATGGAAAGATGGACGATAACACGGCAAGTCTTCACTCAATTCAACACACAAGTTTAATAATGTGGAGAGGTGGATCTGGTTGTTACATACAGCTGGTAACTAACTACACCAATAATAATACTATGCTACAGACACTTCACTTTAGAAGATCTTACCCTACATTCTATAATTTGTGAGACAGCATAAACAGAGATGCTTTTCAGTGAATATCTCAGCACTGAAAAATTATCCTGTTTTTGGTATTGATGGGCCGTCATTTTGTAATTACTCAGGCTTAGAAGATACACCTTCAGTAACAGACTTCAAGTGAATCAGCCTGAAGGGTGATACAAGGGGTAATTCTGGGTCTTCTTTCTAACTCTTAAGGCTTTACCCCAGTACTCTTAAAATGCCACATTTTAATTTGACCTGCTTTGCTATCTGGATGAAGTCTCTGAAATGGGATACACAACCGAAGTCCCTGTCTGGAATTCAAAATAATTAAACATGATATTCATCTGGTATTAATGGTATATCTTAATACACAAACTAAGATGATCTAAAAGTATTTTGCATTTAGTTAAGAGAAAATTAATTTTGAATCAGTCATTCTAGGCCTACAGAGAGCAATCATAGGGTATGCACTTCCAGAATTCCTCTGGCCAATCTTGTTGAATGCAGAATGTATCAGAATAACTTCCTATTGTCAAAGAAGCCTTCAAAATTACTAATCACTACATACTCATTATTAGCCATCATACTATAAAATGCATTTTTTTTTGTCAGCTCAGATGGCACAGGCAACTGAATGCCACCATCAAGGCCACCTCATTACTGCTTGATATGCATAAATGCCATAGCCTAAGCCAAATACCCAATCTGCTGATCAGCCCCTTGGGGAGGATGAAGAACTGAGTTGACTGTAGACTAGTGGCAACCAAGACAAATCTGAACCCCAAGCAGCCCATGCATTGTAATGTTAATCACTACACTGCTGAGGTCCACGGCACCTACAAACTTCCTGCTTTCCTTATAAGTTTAAACGACCTTTGGAAAGCATTTATCCAGGTGCACTCTTTAAGTGGTCTTACCATCTCAGTTGGCCAAAAAATCAATTATAACTATAAATGAAGAAACTAAAAAGCTAGATTTTTTCTTTAATATTTCCCTTGCTGTTGAAGTCAATTTCTATCTTTTATCTATTATGAATTATTTTCAGTCTAACAATCAAATATTTCTTAAACTGTCTTCAGTATCTCTTTTTTTCCCTGAATTTTAGGGAATTTCTTTGAGTGTCCCCTCATACACCTTGTATGGTGTAAGGGAGAGAGGTGATCAATATGGTGGTGTCCTTCTGGCAGCAGATTAAGCAGGAGCAATGTGTACCAAGGTTTGTTTTGAGGAATGTGTGTGAACATTTTTTTGGGGGGAAAGCAAGTAACCAGTGTGTGACTTAAGAATCTGAAGAAAGCATAAAATATGACAAAGACTGCTTATGAAAGGTGCTCTGGATATATGAAGGAAATGGAAACATGAGAAGTTTTTTCTACCAGAAGAATAAGAAATGTGAGCAAGTAATGAGGGGAAAAGAGTGAATAATTTCAGGTGAAGTTGGGTTAGAAGCAAGGATTTGTAATCTTAGCATAAGAATGGATGGAAAGATAAATAAGGTAAATGTGAGAGTCAGTCTGTGTAGTCCACAACTTACTCATACCACCCCTCTCCCTTAAACCTTACTATGTAACAACCAGTCTGCACTTAAGGGATTCACTTTTCTTCTCCATATCTTTACATATGGGCCCTACAAATGCAAAATGCCACTCCTCAGAAATTTCACCTGGGACCACGCAAACAATGATTAACCCAACTAACCACTGACCAATGTCACCACCTTCCAAGAGAAACTTAGTTGCAATCCTATATACTTTTGCTAATGTGCTACACTTCACCTTAGGAAGCTTTCACTACTTTCTTTCTCCTCATCATAACATTCACTATGACTCTCTCACTCTGAATACCATCTTACATCAAACACACCACATCCACAATGCTATCATCTAAAACACTAAGTGAGCCTTCAAAACACTCCATCTGCTGCCCCATCTCTCTTGACCATCACTCCTTTTGTTCTCTCATTCTCCTTACACTATTTCTTACATGAGTATATTTTCATAATTGTGTGCCTTTTACCTACCATAGTCAGGTAGCATCAGAAAAAGACAACCAAGCCCTTGTGGAAAAATACTCACTTGAATACTCCTCAAACAGCAATTTTGTACGACGGTTTCTAAAGTATAATAATACATACAACAAAATTTTAGTCAGTCCTGCTGACAAAGAATGGAGGCTAAAGAAATATAAAGAATTACCAATACTACAATTCCAAACAACATTCAGCATGTACATGTCTAACAAACCATGTAACTGCTGGGATTTTAAGTAAAACCTAGGGTAGGAATTTTCGTCTCACCTGGGCATCAAAATAAAAATATGTGCCACGTTCATAATTTGGACCCTTGTCTACTGGCGCCATTCCTGGAGCTCTGGTTATCCACACACGTTCCTCTTTGTGATATCTCCAATCCCGATTGTACCTGTAGACATAAAACTTTTTTGAAGAAGTGTACAACAAAAAATTGACTATTATATGATATTCATATCTACATCATCTACCTAATTCCTGCTCGTCTACTCTTATTCATTTCTGTAATTAAATACTTCAGAAAACTTTCTTCCAACATCCCTCTCACTGCACACATTCATTTCCTACTTCTTATCTATTCCTCTTCAGTAATATCTTTATCTTAAACTTTCCTTTCATGGTTATTTATCGTTTCCCACAATGCCAAGTAGCATCAGGAACATACAAAGAATAGCCTCAGTAGCTCACATCTAAATACTTTTTATTTGTCATTTATAAATGCAGAGAAACCATAGCTCCTATCCAGAGCCATGCCCTACAGACCTTTTCATTGTTTCTACCTAACTGCTTCATATGCCCTGGTTTAGCCCACTAATAGCACACGCACACACCATGTGCCACTTCACTTCAGTTCACTCTATCCTATGTACACCTCACATCCTCTAGCATGTTCATGCCCCAAACACTCAAAGCAACTTGCATTCCATCTCATCCTCTGTTTACCCCTACTTGCTTCCTTGAATTTTGACATGTATACCTTTCAAATCATCTCATGTCAAAACCACTAAATTTCCCTCTCCTCAGTTCTCTCGTACATTCCCTTCTTCCTAACATACCTCTCCCTTACCCTGTCATTTCTTATTTGATCTGCCTTCCTCACACTAAATATCATCCCTATATAATTCATTTCCAACACTTTCCCCTCTTCCATACACTCTTATTTATAGCCTTTGCCTTGCATCCATATAACACTTGGAACTATTGTATCTTCAAATATGCCCATCTTTGCTGTCCCAGACTGTGACCCCCTTTCCGGATCCTGTCTGCCTGTGTTTACACTGCGAAGAAAAAGTCATCTTTGATGAGACTGTATCACTGTCTGTTGAAGAAAGGAGTACAGGCTCTTTGGTAAGTCTGTATCATTGTCTGCTGGTGAAAGGAGTACAATTTTGTCAAAGAACTTACTCTCAAAATGAGTCAGTTCCCCTGCTACTGGAAGTAGTGAAGACCAAAAACTGAAGGAGATCTCTGATAAGGGGCCCTGAGGAAATTATATATATATATATATATATATATATATATATATATATATATATATATATATATATATATATATATATATGATACCCTTGCTGTTCAGTCTTGGATGCACCTGACCTCCATTTGGACAGTAACTTGTTTACTAAATGGCGTCCTAGCTATGTTTCTTTGTTGTACATCAACTGACTTATATATCTTTCTTGTACCTCCCTTGATGATAAATAAATAAATAGATAAAATAAAAAATAATTCTTTTTGCTATACTTAATCGCTGTCTCCCGCATCAGCGAGGTAGCACAAGGAAACAGATGAAAGGGTAGCCCAACCCACCGACATACACATATATATAAATAAACGGCCACACACGAACATATACATACCTATACATATCAACGTATACATACATATAAATACACAAACATATACACATATACACATGTACATATTCATACTTGCTGCCTTCATCCATTCCCATCACCACCCCGCCACACATGAAATTGCACCCCTCTCCCCCCGTGAGGTAGCACTAGGAAAAAGACAAAAAAGGCCACATTCGTTCACACTCAGTCTCTAGCTGTCCTGTGTAATGCACCGAAACCACAGCTCCCTTTCCACATCCAGGCCCCACAAAATTTTCCATGGTTTACCCCAGATGCTTCACATGCCCTGGTTCAATCCACTGACAGCATATTGACTACCGTATACCACATCGTTCCAATTCAATCTATTCTTTGCATGCCTTTCACCCTCCATCAGGCCCTGATCGCACAAAATCATTTTCACCACTCCATTCTTCCACCTCCACTTTGGTCTCCTGCCTCTCCTTGTTCCCTCTACCTCTGACACATATATCCTCTTTGTCAATCTTTCCACACTCATTCTCTCCATGTGATCAACCATTTCTACACACCCTCTTCTGCTCTCTCAACCACTCTTTTTATTACCACACATCTCTCTTACCCTTTCATTACTTACTCGATCAAACCACTTCGTACCACATGTTTTCCTCAAACATTTCATTTCCAACACATCCATCCTCCTCCACACAACCCTATCCACAGCCCATGCCTTGCAACCATACAAGATTGTTGGAACCACTATTCCTTCAAACATACCCATTGTTGCTCTCCGAGATAATGTTCTCACCTTTCACACATTCTTCAACACTACCAGAACTTTTGCCCCCTCTCCCACCTTGTGACTCACTTCTGCTTCCATGGTTCCATCTGCTGCTAAATCCACTCCCAGATATCTAAAACACTTCACTTCCTCCAGTTTTTCTCCATTCAAACTTACCTCTCAATTAACTTGGCTCTTAACCCTACTGAACCTAACAACCTTGCTCTTATTCAAATTCACTCTCAGCTTTCTTTCCACACAAACTTTACCAAACTCAGTCACCAACTTCTGCAGTTTCTCACCCGAATCAGCCACCAGCGCTGGATCATCAGTGAATAACAACAGACTCACAAACCATCTCTCAACATTACAAATAACAGTTTAACATATAAAACCCCGATGCCCAAGATGCATCTTCCATACAAAGAGGATGAACACTTAACTGTTTTGCTCTCACCCCACAAAGACATACACATGCATCATGTTTCCAAAGTGATGCAATATCCAGAAAGATCCTGGGACATGAAGGGAATGTATGATGTACTTGAAATATGAGGGAATAATGTTCAAAACAGGTAATAAAAGGTACGGTCTATGGTTTAATGGGAATTTGAAAATAATAAAAAATTCCCTCAATCAGGAAAATCAGTTTTTTTTAGAATATTTTCTTTAAATGGAAACAAACATTACAACCTTCACTTACAAGACAGCAAAATAAAAATGCAAATGAAATCCATTTATGTTCTAAACTTTGGCATGCCTATTTTCTCAACTAACTGATAAATTTACATATCAACTACGTTTTCATGTATACATAATTAATACACAAATGGAAGTAATCGTTGTAATACTTACAATTCAGAAGCTGCAAGTATTTGTAGCAAATCCCCTGCATTAGAGTAGAACATATAGAAGAGGAGGTCTTCTCCATATCTATCAAACTTAACTGGCGCTAATTTCCCTCTGAAATATCATATAATTTTCTTTAAGTCCTCACATAAAGTTGAACGAACAGACAAATCATGAACAACTTAATAAACATATGTGAAAAATGAGTTAACAACAGTTCTTCCAGATTTTTGTATAAGAGATAAGATATTCTATCTATGTATTGATACAGGCATTTGTGGCCCTGAAGAGAGTGTATGATATAGCTGATAAAAAGGATTTGTGGAAGGTGTTATGAATATATTGTGTGGGAGGAAAGCTGATAGCAGAAGGGAAGAATTTTCATCAAACAGCAAGGATGAGTAGTTCCTTGTAAAGGTGGTTCTGTGGTAAGGAAGTGTGATGTCACAATGGGCATTTCATTTATTCATGGACAGGATGGTAAAGGAAGGTAAATGTGTGGGTCTTACAAAGAGAGGTAGGTTGGTATAACATTTTTAAGGTGTGGGGGTAAGGGAGGGAGGAGGGGGTCTGGGAGGAGAGTCAGTTACCATTTGTAATTGATACAGCAGGGTAAAAAAGAAAAAAAAAAAGCCATGCTCATAAGAAAAGTATGTACGAGAGTGCTGATGAGGATGTGCTGAAATGGTGAGGTCTTATGGAAAGGATGGGCGAGGATATTCTGAGCGAGTATTCAGGACAGAAGTGGAAGAATCAAGGAAAAGGGGGAAAGTAAGGAGGAAGTGAAAGGATGGAGTGAAAGAAGATATGAGTGTATGGGGCTTCAACATGCAGGAGTGTGTGAGGTGAGCATGGGATAGAGTGAATTAAAGGGATGTAATACACAGGGGTGACATGCTGTCAATGGGCTGAACTAATGCATATGAAATGGTTAGGTGAAACCACAGAGTGGTCTGTGGGGCTTGGCTGTAGATAAGAGGCTCTAGTTTTAGAGTATTAAATATAACAGACAGTTGTGGATGTAAACAAATGAGGTTAGTCTTCATCTGTTCCTAAGGCTAGGTTGCTATATGGGATACAGCAAACAAGTATGAAAATGAAGGCTCCTAAAGCTTCAAGGCTGCACTCTATAAAAGAGTAGGAGAATGATCGACTCCCATGAAACAAAATGGTCCTTAAACCGCTTTCCTCCTTTCTGTCTATTCATGATGAAACATCATCACAAAAGGAGACTTCTTGCATGCAGGAAGAGTCTGGCAACTTAAAATACAGTACAAAGAAATATCAGACAGGAAAACATATAAAGACAGAAAGAAACACACTAATTATCCAACAGCATTTTCATCAAGATAAGTATATTAACTTTTCATGAAACTCGTAAAGAAAAAAAATCCCAACTTACCTTATCTGCTGATTTGTAAGATACTCTTGGGGTACATGATAATCGATATCCTGTGGTCTGCATGGTGTTTCCGCCCAGGGGCCAGCAAAATTTGGGTAAAGATTTTCAGGAGAATTCAAGTTAAGACCTAATGTGGTTAGATCAGAGCCTAACGCAAGTGAAACAAGGTTGTGGTCCGTTTCTGCTGCTCTGATAAATGTAAGAAGACCCACCATTCCAAACTGATCCGTCACCATACCCCCAGGAATGTTCGTTACCTTACCTGGAAGGGGCAAACATTTCAAAATCAGATGCTATTCATTCCTATCAAAAATATATGATCACATTATTGATACAAGTCTACAAAACAAAGTTCAGGCAGTCTTGTTAGCATAAAAAAAAAGAGAACCTAGTACAAACCATCAGGTGATGTTTGAATCCCTCTTTTCTGAGACTGATTCTTGTCTGCTGCCCTCAACACCAATTCTGAAGAAGTTTCTGTGCCCGTCGTAGAATTAGATTTCTTTTCACTATTAGAGAAACTGTCATCTGAAAACGGTGAAAAAACTTTCTTTTGGTTATTATGTAGGCTACAAGAACTATAATACATGGCACAAAATTATCAGGCAAATATTTTGCTAACCTCCCAAGTACAATACTTGAACTAAATGAGAAATAAGCTTTTGTGTACATTAAAAGGAAAAAATTACTTTACCTTTACTGCTGGTTAACAATAAAGAGGTTGATGGTCTGCTATCAAAGCATCAGAGAGTATTAAAAGCACCATATACGAGACATTTTTCAGTAACCTGACAAACAAAAATCATACAAATGGTCCATTGTTATCAGCTAGTAATGGTAGTTAAGGGAAAAAATATCAATCCAATCTGTAATTACCTATTTGTACAGTATGGGTAGGGAGTTTTACACTTGTGAGACACTATCTTGAGCATTTTCTATAATGTAAATTCAATCTATGTGGGCTGTATGCATTAACCATTTCTATTTCATTCATCTACCACTCTTACTTATGTAACACTAGATCTGTATAATCTTTTTAAAATCACACTCCCAGAATTTAAAACTATAATTTTCCTCCCTGACAATACACAGCAAAAGCTCATTTCCATTTTCAGATGATCATAAGGTTTCATAAATCTGTAACACTATATGCATAAACATAAAAAAATCCTTTTCATTTCATTTACAAGTATGTGGAAAGAAAGCAAGATGGGAAGTTTACAAGGAAAGTGTATGACAGAATGATTAAAGGGTTCGTGTCAGAGGAAGACCACCCATGACATGGGGAAATAAGTACTGGAGGGATAGAAATGGGGGAAGAATGCAAGAAATGGTGTGTGTAAGGGAGGATTGTAAGGACAGGGAATTGTGGAGACTTTTGCCATGGCCATCCCCTTGAAGGGAGTTCCTGAAGGGAATGAGTGTCAGAGACATAGATAGATAGATATACCATGATATCTGAAAATTAGCACTCATTAGAAGCATAATTCTTCCCAAATATCCATGTGCCAGAGGAACACCACTTACTTTTACCCGTAGAATTCGCTTGAGAGCCTGGTAACGCTGGGAAGTCTTCATTGCTCATGGTGAATTCTGAGGTCTCTGGAGTTGGCTGCTTTACCATACCCACTGTGGACAGACACTTGATATCAATATTTCTGATAGGAAAAGGGCATATTTTTGTGGGAGTGTAGTTCTAATACACCAATTTGTTGTCTGTGATGAACAAGCTTTAAACTCATGCCAGTAAACAGCAACTTCTACACACAAGGAAAATGAGCTTCATATGAGGGATAATGGGACTAAATGGAATATATATGAATATAACTAGTAGGGTTGGATGGGGTTGTTAGGGAGGTGAATGCAAGAGTTTTGGAAAGAGGGGCAAGTATGAAGTCTGTTGTGGATGAGACAGCTTGGGAAGTGAGCCAGTTGTTGTTCGCTGATGATACAGCACTGGTGGCTGATTCATGTGAGAAACTGCAGAAGCTGGTGACTGAGTTTGGTAAAGTGTGTGAAAGAAGAAAGTTAAGAGTAAATGTGAATAAGAGCAAGGTTATTAGGTACAGTAGGGTTGAGGGTCAAGTCAATTGGGAGGTAAGTTTGAATGGAGAAAAACTGGAGGAAGTAAAGTGTTTTAGATATCTGGGAGTGGATCTGGCAGCGGATGGAACCATGGAAGCGGAAGTGAATCATAGGGTGGGGGAGGGGGCGAAGATCCTGGGAGCCTTGAAGAATGTGTGGAAGTCGAGAACATTATCTCGGAAAGCAAAAATGGGTATGTTTGAAGGAATAGTGGTTCCAACAATGTTGTATGGTTGCAAGGCGTGGGCTATGGATAGAGTTGTGCGTAGGAGGGTGGATGTGCTGGAAATGAGATGTTTGAGGATAATGTGTGGTGTGAGGTGGTTTGATCGAGTAAGTAATGTAAGGGTAAGAGAGATGTGTGGAAATAAAAAGAGCGTGGTTGAGAGAGCAGAAGAGGGTGTTTTGAAATGGTTTGGGCACATGGAGAGAATGAGTGAGGAAAGATTGACCAAGAGAATATACGTGTCGGAGGTGGAGGGAACAAGGAGAAGTGGGAGACCAAATTGGAGGTGGAAAGATGGAGTGAAAAAGATTTTGAGTGATCGGGGCCTGAACATGCAGGAGGGGGAAAGGCGGGCAAGGAATAGAGTGAATTGGATCGATGTGGTATACCGGGGTTGACGTGCTGTCAGTGGATTGTATCAGGGCATGTGAAGCGTCTGGGGTAAACCATGGAAAGTTGTGTGGGGCCTGGATGTGGAAAGGGAGCTGTGGTTTCGGGCATTACTGCATGACAGCAAGAGACTGAGTGTGAACGAATGGGGCCTTTGTTGTCTTTTCCTAGCGCTACTTCGCACACATGAGGGGGGAGGGGGATGGTATTCCATGTGCGGCGAGGTGGCGATGGGAATGAATAAAGGCAGACAGTGTGAATTGTGTGCATGGGTATATATGTATGTGTCTGTGTGTGTATATATATGTGTACATTGAGATGTATAGGTATGTATATTTGCGTGTGTGGACGTGTATGTATATACATGTGTATGGGGGTGGGTTGGGCCATTTCTTTCGTCTGTTTCCTTGCGCTACCTCACAAACGCGGGAGACAGTGACAAAGCAAAATAAATAAATAAATAAATATAACTAGTAGAGTTGGAGAGTCCACTGAATCACTTGGTAGTGAATATTGTACAAGCTAGAGATACTCATACAATCTAACTACATTCTAACATATATCTGACTCGTACAGTCTAACTTTTTATTTACGGTAGCTGAGACAGCACACAGGCAGCTGAGGTCCTAATCAAGGCCATCACATTAACACTATATATATATATATATATATATATATGCACGCATTCCGCCAATCCTCAGGCACCTCACCATGAGTCATACATACATTAAATAACCTTACCAACCAGTCAACAATACAGTCACCCCCTTTTTTAATAAATTCCACTGCAATACCATCCAAACCTGCTGCCTTGCCGGCTTTCATCTTCCGCAAAGCTTTCACTACCTCTTCTCTGTTTACCAAATCATTTTCCCTAACCCTCTCACTCTGCACACCACCTCGACCAAAACACCCTATATCTGCCACTCTATCATCAAACACATTCAACAAACCTTCAAAATACTCACTCCATCTCCTTCTCACATCATCGCTACTTGTTATCACCTCCCCATTTGCGCCCTTCACTGAAGTTCCTATTTGCTCCCTTGTCTTATGCACTTTATTTACCTCCTTCCAGAACATCTTTTTATTCTCACTAAAATTTAATGATACTCTCTCACCCCAACTCTCATTTGCCCTCTTTTTCACCTCTTGCACCTTTCTCTTGACCTCCTGTCTCTTTCTTTTATACATCTCCCACTCAATTGCATTTTTTCCCTGCAAAAATCGTCCAAATGCCTCTCTCTTCTCTTTCACTAATAATCTTACTTCTTCATCCCAACACTCACTACCCTTTCTAATCAACCCACCTCTCACTCTTCTCATGCCACAAGCATCTTCTGCGCAATCCATCACTGATTCCCTAAATACATCCCATTCCTCCCCCACTCCCCTTACTTCCATTGTTCTCACATTTTTCCATTCTGTACTCAGTCTCTCCTGGTACTTCCTCACACAACTCTCCTTCCCAAGCTCACTTACTCTCACCACCCTCTTCACCCCAACATTCACTCTTTTCTGAAAACCCATACAAATCTTCACCTTAGCCTCCACAAGATAATGATCAGACATCCCTCCAGTTGCACCTCTCAGCACATTAACATCCACAAGTCTCTCTTTCGCGCGCCTGTCAATTGACACGTAATCCAATAACGCTCTCTGGCCATCTCTCCTACTTACATACGTATACTTATGTATATCTCGCTTTTTAAACCAGGTATTCCCAATCACCAGTCCTTTTTCAGCACATAAATCTACAAGCTCTTCACCATTTCCATTTACAACACTGAACACCCCATGTATACCAATTATTCCCTCAACTGCCACATTACTCACCTTTGCATTTAAATCACCCATCACACTAACCCGGTCTCGTGCATCAAAACCACTAACACACTCATTCAGCTGCTCCCAAAACACTTGCCTCTCATGATCTTTCTTCTCATGCCCAGGTGCATATGCACCAATAATCACCCATCTCTCTCCATCAACTTTCAGTTTTACCCATATTAATTGAGAATTTACTTTCTTACATTCTATCACATACTCCCACAACTCCTGTTTCAGGAGTACTGCTACTCCTTCCCTTGCTCTTCTCCTCTCCCTAACCCCTGACTTTACTCCCAAGACATTCCCAAACCACTCTTCCCCTTTACCCTTGAGCTTCGTTTCACTCAGAGCCAAAACATCCAGGTTCCTTTCCTCAAACAAACTACGTATCTCTCCTTTTTTCACATCTTGGTTACATCCACACACATTTAGACACCCCAGTCTGAGCCTTCGAGGAGGATGAGCACTCCCCGCGTGACTCCTTCTTCTGTTTCCCATTTTAGAAAGTTAAAAAATACAAGGAGGGGAGGATTTCTGGCCCCTCGCTCCCGTCCCCTCTAGTCGCCTTCTACGACACGCGAGGAATGCGTGGGAAATATTCTTTCACCCCTAGCAGCAGCAGGTTTGGATGGTATTGCAATGGAATTTATTAAAAAAGGGGGTGACTGTATTACTGACTGGTTGGTAAGGTTATTTAATGTATGTATGACTCATGGTGAGTGCCTGAGGATTGGCGGAATGCGTGCATAGTGCCATTGTACAAAGGCAAAGGGGATAAGAGTGAGTGCTCAAATTACAGAGGTATAAGTTTGTTGAGTATTCCTGGTAAATTATATGGAAGGGTATTGATTGAGAGGGTGAAGGCATGTACAGAGCATCAGATTGGGGAAGAGCAGTGTGGTTTCAGAAGTGGTAGAGGATGTGTGGATCAGGTGTTTGCTTTGAAGAATGTATGTGAGAAATACTTAGAAAAGCAAATGGATTTGTATGTAGCATTCATGGATCTGGAGAAGGCATATGATAGAGTTGATAGAGATGCTCTGTGGAAGGTATTAAGAATATATGGTGTGGGAGGCAAGTTGTTAGAAGCAGTGAAAAGTTTTCATCGAGGATGCAAGGCATGTGTAAGTGTAGGAAGAGAGGAAAGTGATTGGTTCTCAGTGAATGTAGGTTTGCGGCAGGGGTGTGTGATGTCTCCATGGTTGTTTAATTTGTTTATGGATGGGGTTGTTAGGAAGGTGAATGCAAGAGTTTTGGAAAGAGGGGCAAGTATGAAGTCTGTTGTGGATGAGAGAGCTTGGGAAGTGAGTCAGTTGTTGTTCGCTGATGATACAGCGCTGGTGGCTGATTCATGTGAGAAACTGCAGAAGCTGGTGACTGAGTTTGGTAAAGTGTGCGAAAGAAGAAAGTTAAGAGTAAATGTGAATAAGAGCAAGGTAATTAGGTACAGTAGGGTTGAGGGTCAAGTCAATTGGGAGGTAAGTTTGAATGGAGAAAAACTGGAGGAAGTAAAGTGTTTTAGATACCTGGGAGTGGATCTGGCAGCGGATGGAACCATGGAAGCGGAAGTGGATCATAGGGTGGGGGAGGGGGCGAAAATCTTGGGAGCCTTGAAGAACGTGTGGAAGTCGAGAACATTATCTCGGAAAGCAAAAATGGGTATGTTTGAAGGAATAGTGGTTCCAACAATGTTGTATGGTCGCGAGGCGTGGGCTATGGAGAGAGTTGTGCGCAGGAGGGTGGATGTGCTGGAAATGAGATGTTTGAGGACAATGTGTGGTGTAAGGTGGTTTGATCGAGTGAGTAACGTAAGGGTAAGAGAGATGTGTGGAAATAAAAAGAGCGTGGTTGAGAGAGCAGAAGAGGGTGTTTTGAAGTGGTTTGGGCACATGGAGAGGATGAGTGAGGAAAGATTGACCAAGAGGATATATGTGTCGGAGGTGGAGGGAACAAGGAGAAGAGGGAGACCAAATTGGAGGTGGAAAGATGGAGTGAAAAAGATTTTGTGTGATCGGGGCCTGAACATGCAGGAGGGTGAAAGGAGGGCAAGGAATAGAGTGAATTGGAGCGATGTGGTATACCGGGGTTGACGTGCTGTCAGTGGATTGAAGCAGGGCATGTGAAGCGTCTGGGGTAAACCATGGAAAGCTGTGTAGGTATGTATATTTGCGTGTGTGGACGTATGTATATACATGTGTATGGGGGGGGGGTTGGGCCATTTCTTTCGTCTGTTTCCTTGCGCTACCTCGCAAACGCGGGAGACAGCGACAAAGTATAATAAAAAAAAAATAATAATATATATATATATATACATATATATATTTCATTTTATACTTTGTTGCTGTCTCCCCAGTTAGCGAGGTAGTGCAAGGAAACAGATGAAAGAATGGCCTAACCCACCCACATACACATGTACATACATACACGTCCACACACGCACATATACATACCTATACATTTCAAAGCATACATATATATACATACACACACATATACATATATACACATGCCCTCAGTCACTTCCGTCGCCACCCGCCACACATGAAATGGCACCCCTCTTCCCCTGCGTGCATGAGAGGTAGCGCTAGGAAAAGACAACAAAGGCCACATTCGTTCACACTCAATCTCTAGCTGTCAAGTGTAATATATATATACCCTAGCCAGAGCCAGGTACTCATTTTATCAACCAACTCCTAGGGGTGGATGAACAGCTGGGTTGACTGTGGGCTGACTGTTGTAACAAGGATTAAAACCTATGCAACTGACCCTAGGTGGCCTGTGAATGTGTCACAGTCAAGAACGCTAACTGCTAACCACAGGAGTCCATTTCAACATGTAACCGACTTGTACAGTTCAATCCACCCATGATTCTGGTTACCTATCCAACTTTTACCTGTCATTACCTATAGATTTTGATCTAGTTAAAAGCCCCATTCAAAGAAATTCTTTCCTTTTGTGTGTTCACTCTTTTGATTCTTCATTTTCATTAATGGAAACAGACTCTACTTGTATCATAAGTGAGGAAAATATCTAAATAATATCTAAGCTTGGATTAGGGTAGGGGCAGCCTGTACATCACACTGCCTCATGCACCTCATGAGCCAAAATTTTATCTCTACCATGGACTCTCACTTTTAACCACAGGCCAATAAAAAATCTCTGCTTTTTTCTTGTTTGCTTGTACAATCAATTCATTTATCTGACAGACTGATTAGTTTGTTTGATTCAGTGCTAGCAAACAGAAACAAGTCAGAAAATTTAGCATGATAATTTCAAAGCTACAAATTTTTACATGGCTAACAGTGCTCCCATAAATGGACTTCTTTACATTTATTTTTGTTTAGATTTTTATCAGTTTAGTAAAAAAAAGTAAAAAATATTTTGCAACAAATCTAAGAAGAGTTTATACTTATGTTTAACACATATACGTGAAGTGTCAGTGAACAATCTAACTGATTTCTCAGAGATATCCTCGAATTCATCTGATCTGAAGTACTTTAAATTTTGCAGCGGAACTCACCATAAGGTTGTCTACCAGCCATTGGATTTGGCTGAGAGTTATCAGTGTTTCGTGAAGATAGGGAAGGAAACTCTGACAGGTCTAAGGGAGGAGGGGCAGAATCTCCTCCTCCAAAATTGCTATGTAGACCCATCATGCTATTGCCACCCCCACTGCCATATGGTCTGCTGACAAATCCACTTAAGCTTCTGTTCCTGGAAATATAAAAATCATCATTAGGTAGAAACTAATCAGGTTTATTACCTAGGCAGTTTGGGGGTGATGAATTCAGGATACCAGTAAAAGCAGAAGTGCTAGCCAGACACTAGCCCACTGTTTCAATATTACTGAGAAAGTACCAAGGATACAATCAGCAGTGCCACAGTCATACTTTGCCTAAAATCTTTTAACAATGTACTACACAATGCATAATGCTTTTTGTCTTATCTCTTATTATTCTTTTGTGAGAACCTTATAGAAAATTTTTGTACTACCTACTTGTTTTTTTGGGGGTGCCAAAAACCTTTGAACATACAGAAATAATAATTCTGTTGACTCTAAGAGGCAGGATTCAGACAGCAGCAGTACTGGTTCTAACCAATAATATCTCAGAATATCTAATCAGACCTACCACCATTATACACTTCAAAATTTTGCTGCCTTGAAACTAATTTTCCTGTGTGGATCACCACTTTTTATTTATTTCTCTTGATCACTTACTTCTTTCAAAGACCCAGCCATCCTATGATGTTTTTACTGGATCTTTCCAACAGCATATCACCACTTCCACTTCCAGGATGGATTAGCCACCTACTGTAACAAATCAAGTGCATACCTAACGTATATCAAATCTCTTTACTCGGATGCCATTTGGTCTAAAACTTTCACATTAACTTATAAAACTTTCCTTTGCCATACCTATTGGTCTAATGCAAATAACTGCTACATTTTTCAACTACCTGACCTTTTGCCAGTAGGGTGTGCTAATCTCTCACTAACTTGCAGGAGACTTCCCTATCCTCCTCTTATCAAACCTTCCTTTCTTTCATATTAACGATGGTATTCCTCACAGTTCTACCTCCAACCAGTATCCAACTCTTAATAATCACCATCTCTCGACCAGTAACATAATTTCCCCCAATACCCATGGCAACTCGGTATGTATCTCTTTCCTTTAAATATCAAGCTTCTCGCTGGCTCCTACCTTTCGTCATACTTTTACTTTGATACTCCTCTAAATATGGACCACAATAAAATCTATGATACTGAATGTAGTAAAAAATTTAGCTCTTTCAAACCTAGCATATATTCCTAAAAATCACTTGAATCATATTTGCTTTGCTGAACCCATTACCTTCATCAGTATGCTGCAAATTTCTATATTGTTAACACAATTAACCAAAATCCAACACAGAATCAATTGCTGTTTGATAAAATGAACAGAGTACATAAGCTACTAAGTTACTGTACTCTTAAAGAGTTCTTTTATTCTTACCCAAGGCCTTGCATGTGTCTGAGCATTTCACTGACAGCCCGTTGTTGAGTGGCAGCAGTGGCTTGAATACTATTCGCCATAAATAGCGAATTGGTGTTGTGTGTTGCTGCCACTGCTGAAGACAGCGCTGCCAGACTGGGTCCCCCAGAGCTACCACCACCGCTGCTGACAAGATTACCAACACTTGGACCACTTACAATGCCACGACTCTCAATGCTTCTGGCAACAGTGCCACCTAAACTCCCCATAATACCTGTAAATGAAAAAATAATGCATTACACCATTTCCTTAATCCTTTGGGATATAAGAACCACACAAATGGCTCAAGTTTTCTATGGCCCTGTCAGGAAAGACACTTCGGTTCTGAAATGAATATAATCTCAATTTCTTTCGTGTTGTTCTCCCTTGCATTCTTACGAGCCTGTCCTGATCCTTTAGATATTTGGGGACTAAATCTATCTTACGCAAGCCTGTTCTGGTCCTTTAATTCATTTGGGGACTAAATCTAATCTACAAACTTAAAATGTGGTTTTCCTATTAACTTATAGAATAGTTTGCAGTTTTGTGAAACAAGTCATTTGCAAGGAGTTCTTGACTTTTTGAGATCAAGTGCCACTCATACTTTGCACAGATTTCTGGTTGTAAGTGATGATATCTGTAACATTCTTCTCTTCTTTGATTTAAACAAGTGCTTTTCCCAACATCTTGTACTTACACACTTAGTTGTCTCTCCAAAATGCCTTTTCAACATTTCCATTTAAATGTCCATTAAATTTAATGTGGCACCTTTAAGGTCAGGCTCAAGATCCGTCTAAGTAACGTGATAATCATTCTCAAATATCATAAAAATTTAAAGAATAAAGTACTTAGATAATGTTACGAGTACCATAAAATGAACTAGACTTAGGACCAAAACTCCTGGTACACAATGTTATACCAAGGAATTTGGAATTAGGAAGGCATAGTCAGAAAAAAAAAAAAAAAAAAAAAAAAAGGCCCCAATTGATCATATCCACTCTCCAGCTGTCATGTGTACAGTACTGAAACCAGAGAGCAACATTTACAGCCAAGCCCCATCAGCTATTCCATAGTTTATCTGGAACACCTCATATATCCTATATACCATATACATCCAACTCACTGTAACCCATGCTTGCCTCTCACCCTCCAAAATGTTCAGGCCCTAATATCCCAAAGTTTCCTTCATTCCATCCTTCAATCTCCTTCTAAGTCTCTCCCAAACCAATGCTTCCTCTTCTGATACATAAATGCACTTTGTAATTTTTTGTTTGCTCATCTTCTCCATATGTCCAAATTACTTTAGCACACCCTGGAAAACCCTCTAGATCAAACTGTGCTTACTATTACACCTTGCCCTCACACTACCACCTCATACATGGTCAGCCCACCTCACATCACATATTATCAGGAATTTTAGTTCCAACACATCCTCTTGCATTCAAGACCTGACATTCACATGGGTAAAATACTGTCAGGACTCGAATAATTCTAAACATGCCCATTTTAGCCCTCTACATCTCACTTCTGCCCTAAAGGCTCCATCTGCTGCTGTTCACTCCAGGGTACCAGATCTTCCTCATGCAAACTCACACTTGTCCTGTTTTAACCACATGTTATGCCTCACTATCTTACATTTCTTCACTCCAGTTCTTGGACTACTGGACTATTTGTTATTTCCATTTCCTGGGTATTTACTTCATCCATTCCTATTACCTCTTAATTTCTTTTTGTTACACAATCTCTCAAACTCAGACACCAGCATCTGGAGTACTCCAGTCTCTTGAATCTACCATTAGAGCCATATAATCTGCAAACAGCAACTGACTCTTCAGCCCTATCATCCCCAGCATATTATAAACCTCACTTGTATATTTTTGTCCAAACAGCACAGATGGGACTACTATATCAACAAACATACACATCATTGCACCCAAGAACTTTGCCCCCTCACCCATCCTATGGTTCAATTTAGCTCCCATGATTGAATTTGCTGCTATATCCACTTCTAGGTATCTAAAGCACTCCACTTCCTCTATGTTCTCCCCATTTAATCTCAAACTCCAAATAACATCTCTCATTTCACCGCAAATCCTAAAATCTTAGTTTTTATGAACATTTACTCTTCAACTTTCTCCTTTCATACCCTCTCCTAAACTAACAAACCAGCATCTACAGTTTCTCACTCAAATCTACCATCAGTGCCATATCATAAGCTAACAACAATTAACTCAACTTCCAGGCCCCACCCACTCATAGCAGACTGAATGCCAGCTTCTCTCCCCAAGAACCTTGTATTCACCTCCCTTACCAATGCATCCAAAAACTGATTTAAACAACAACGGTGACATCACACATTCCTGATGCAGACTCGCCTTCACCTGGAATCATTCATCCTTCTCTCTACCTCTCACACTCACACATATGCCTTGCCTTCTTGAAAAAACCTTTTACTAGACACGCTTTCCTCCCACACCATATACACACCCTATCATGTGCTTTCCCCACATCCATAAATGCCACATACAAATCCTTGTTTCTCTAAATATTTCTCAAACATCCTTCAAAGCAAGTACTTGGTCCTCACATCCTCTACCACTCCTGAAACTACACTGCTCCTCCCCACTCTGATGCTCTGTCCTGTCAACCATCCTCGTAATCACCACTTGTCCATACAGCTTATCCCATACACTCAAGAAACAAATACCTCTGCAAACACACACCTTTATCCCCCTGCAATTCTGTTTCCTGTGGGGCGGAGTAGCAACAGGAATGGATGAGGGCAAGCAAGTATGAAAATGTACATGTGTACATATATGCATATGTCTGTGGGTGTATGATGTATGTTGATATGTATATGTACGTATATGTGCGTATATGGGAGTTTATGTATATATATATGTGTGTGTATGAGTGGATGGGCCATTCTTCATCTGTTTCCTGACACTACGTTACTGATGTTGGAAACACAAATTATGTTTAATAATATATATATATATATGTACATATATATATATATATATATATATATATATATATATATATATATATATATATATATATATATATATGGACCTATGGATCTGGAGAAGGCATATGATAGAGTTGATAGAGATGCTCTGTGGAAGGTATTAAGAATATATGGTGAGGGAGGCAAGTTGTTAGAAGCAGTGAAAAGTTTTTATCGAGGATGTAAGGCATGTGTACGTGTAGGAAGAGAGGAAAGTGATTGGTTCTCAGTGAATGTAGGTTTGCGGCAGGGGTGTTGATGTCTCCATGGTTGTTTAATTTGTTTATGGATGGGGTTGTTAGGGAGGTGAATGCAAGAATTTTGGAAAGAGGGGCAAGTATGAAGTCTTGTGGATGAGAGAGCTTGGGAAGTCAGTCAGTTGTTGTTCGCTGATGATACAGCGCTGGTGGCTGATTCATGTGAGAAACTGCAGAAGCTGGTGAATGAGTTTGGTAAAGTGTGTGAAAGAAGAAAGTTAAGAGTAAATGTGAATAAGAGCAAGGTTATTAGGTACAGTAGGGTTGAGGGTCAAGTCAATTTGGAGGTAAGTTTGAATGGAGAAAAACTGGAGGAAGTAAAGTGTTTTAGATATCTGGGAGTGGATCTGGCAGCGGATGGAACCATGGAAGCGGAAGTGGATCATAGGGTGGGGGAGGGGGCGAAAATCCTGGGAGCCTTGAAGAACGTGTGGAAGTCGAGAACATTATCTCGGAAAGCAAAAATGGGTATGTTTGAAGGAATAGTGGTTCCAACAATTTTGTATGGTTGTGAGGCGTGGGCTATGGATAGAGTTGTGCGCAGGAGGGTGGATGTGCTGGAAATGAGATGTTTGAGGACAATGTGTGGTGTGAGGTGGTTTGATTGAGTAAGTAACGTAAGGGTAAGAGAGATGTGTGGAAATAAAAAGAGCGTGGTTGAGAGAGCAGAAGAGGGTGTTTTGAAATGGTTTGGGCACTTGGAGAGAATGAGTGAGGAAAGATTGATCAAGAGGATATATGTGTTGGAGGTGGAGGGAACGAGGAGAAGTGGGAGACCAAATTGGAGGTGGAAAGATGGAGTGAAAAAGATTTTGTGTGATCGGGGCCTGAACATGCAGGAGGGTGAAAGGAGGGCAAGGAATAGAGTGAATTGGATCGATGTGGTATACCAGGGTTGATGTGCTGTCAGTGGATTGAATCAGGGCATGTGAAGCGTCTTGGGTAAACCATGGAAAGCTGTGTAGGTATGTATATTTGCGTGTGTGGACGTGTATGTATATACATGTGTATGGGGGTGGGTTGGGCCATTTCTTTTGTCTGTTTCCTTGCGCTACCTCGCAAACGTGGGAGACAGCGGCAAAAAAAAAATGGGTATGTTTCAAGGAATATTGGTTCCAACAATGTTATATGGTTGCGAGGCGTGGGCTATAGATAGAGTTGTGGGGAGGAGGGTGGATGTGCTGGAAATAAGATGTTTGAGGACAAATGTTGTGTGAGGTGGTTTGACCGAGTAAGTAATAATAGGATAAGAGAGATGTGTGGTAATAAAAAGAGTGTGGTTGAGAGAGCAGAAGAGGGTGTTTTGAAATGGTTTGGTCACATGGAGGGAATGAATGAGGAAATATTGACCAAGAGGATATATGTGTCAGAGGTGGAGGGAACGAGAAGAAGTGGGAGACCAAACTGGAGGTGAAAAGATTTAGAGTGATCGGGGCCTGAACATGCAGGAGGGTGAAAGGCATGCAAGGAATACAGTGAATTGGAACAATGTGGTGTACTGGGGTCGACATGCTGTCAGTGGATTGAACCAGGGCATGTGAAGCGTCTGGGGTAAACCATGGAAAGTTCTATGGAGCCTGGATGTGGAAAGGGAGCTGTGGTTTTGGTGCATTATTACATGACAGCTAGAGACTGAGTGTGAAAGAATGTGGCCTTTGTTGTCTTTTCCTAGCACTACCTCATGCACATGAGGGGGAAGGGGGTTGTTATTTCATGTGTGGCAGGGTAGCGATGGGAATGAATAAAGGCAGACTATGAATAATGTACGTGTGTATATATGTATATATCTGTGTGTATATATATGTATACATTGAGATGTATAAGTATGTATATTTGCGTGTGTGGACGTGTATGTATATACGTGTATGTTGGTGGGTTGGGCCATTCTTTCGCCTGTTTCTTTGCGCTACCTCGCTAACACGGGAGACAGCGACAAAGCAAAATAAATAAAATAAATATCCCTGGGGATAGGGGAGAAAGAATACTTCCCACGTATTCCCTGCGTGTCGTAGAAGGCGACTAAAAGGGGAGGGAGTGGGAGGCTGGAAATCCTCCCCTCTCACTTTTTTTTTTTTTTTTTTTTTTTTTTTTTTCCAAAAGAGGGAACAGAGAAGTGGCCCAGGTGAGGATATTCCCTCAAGGGCCCAGTCCTCTGTTCTCAATGCTACCTCGCTAATGCGGGAAATGGCGATTAGTATGAAAGAAGAAAGAATATATATATATATATATATATATATATATATATATATATATATATATATATATATATATATATATTTTTCTTTCAAACTATTCGCCATTTCCTGCGTTAGCGAGGTAGCGTTAAGAACAGAGAACTGGGCCTTTGAGGGAATATCCTTACCTGGTCCCCTTCTCTGTTCCTTCTTTTGGGGAAAAAAAAAAAAAAGAATACTTCCCACGTATTCCCTGTGTGACGTAGAAGGCGACTAAAAGGATATTTTGTTTGTCCACTGTACTTGAGTATATATTACTATATTTTACACAACACACCAAATGACAAAAAAAAATGGATTTTTTAGTGAATCATTAAAGTGGATGAAGCCTAGAGCATCAATGGAAAGCTTATCTTATTCTCAATCAAGCAATATGTGTCATTAGAATATAAGCTTACCATTTTTAGATAATACAACATGCATGATTGGAAAGCTAATGATAAGCTTTAAATCTCATGATCTCTCACCTCTCTCCACCTCAATTTCTTATCTTAATGTCTGAATATTTTATAGAGTTGCCCATCCCAAGATTTTCTCTCTAATTTCTCAATTCCTCAAGTTTACTCAAAATCATATGATTGTCAAGGTCTAGCCCTTCCTCAGCAGCTTTTTCACTGCTAAAGGGAAACTGACACTACTAATCTGATCAATATATAAATATTTAAAGAGAAACTTCACAGTTGGTCATTTCAACCCAACCTTGATGAGTCTTCCTGGCTACTCTCTCTTACAAGAGCAACCTTACCCTCCTTTAGGCAAGTTCTCTACATGAAAACTCTTTCAATCTGCTTCTTGAAGTGACCCAATTCTGGCTTACATTTATCTAAATCTATTACTTTGTAAACATGAAAAAAAATTAAAAACTTGCCTAACGTTTCTCCTCCTCCAGGCCTCACACCAGGAGCCCTTTGGTTGCGAGACGAACGAGATACCACTGTGCCGTGAGACTGCACCGAGGCCTGTAACAAATTTCTATGTTATATAAAGCATGACTCATGGTGAGGTGCCTGAGGATTGGTGGAATGCTTGCATAGTGCCATTGTACAAAGGCAAAGGGGATAAGAGTGAGTGCTCAAATTACAGAGGTATAAGTTTGTTGAGTATTCCTGGTAAATTATATGGGAGGGTATTGATTGAGAGGGGGAAGGCATGTACAGAGCATCAGACTGGGGAAGAGCAGTGTGGTTTCAGAAGTGGTAGAGGATGTGTGGATCAGGTGTTTGCTTTGAAGAATGTATGTGAGAAATACTTAGAAAAGCAAATGGATTTGTATGTAGCATTTATGGATCTGGAGAAGGAATATGATAGAGTTGATAGAGATGCTCTGTGGAAGGTATTAAGAATATATGGTGTGGGAGGCAAGTTGTTAGAAGCAGTGAAAAGTTTTTATTGAGGATGTAAGGCATATGTACGTGTAGGAAGAGAGGAAAGTGATTGGTTCTCAGTGAATGTAGGTTTGCGGCAGGGGTGTGTGATGTCTCCATGGTTGTTTAATTTGTTTATGGATGGGGTTGTTAGGGAGGTGAATGCAAGAGTTTTGGAAAGAGGGGCAAGTATGAAGTCTGTTGGGGATGAGAGAGCTTGGGAAGTGAGTCAGTTGTTGTTCGCTGATGATACAGCGCTGGTGGCTGATTCATGTGAGAAACTGCAGAAGCTGGTGACTGAGTTTGGTAAAGTGTGTGAAAGAAGAAAGTTAAGAGTAAATGTGAATAAGAGCAAGGTTATTAGGTACAGTAGGGTTGAGGGTCAAGTCAATTGGGAGGCAAGTTTGAATGGAGAAAAACTGGAGGAAGTAAAGTGTTTTAGATATCTGGGAGTGGATCTGGCAGCGGATGGAACCATGGAAGCGGAAGTGGATCATAGGATGGGGGAGGGGGCGAAAATTCTGGGAGCCTTGAAGAATGTGCGGAAGTCGAGAACATTATCTCGGAAAGCAAAAATGGGTATGTTTGAAGGAATAGTGGTTCCAACAATGTTGTATGGTTGCGAGGCGTGGGCTATGGAGAGAGTTGTGCGCAGGAGGATGGATGTGCTGGAAATGAGATGTTTGAGGACAATGTGTGGTGTGAGGTGGTTTGATCGAGTAAGTAACGTAAGGGTATGAGAAATGTGTGGAAATAAAAAGAGCATGGTTGAGAGAGCAGAAGAGGGTGTTTTGAAATGGTTTGGGCACATGGAGAGAATGAGTGAGGAAAGATTGACCAAGAGGATATATGTGTCGGAGGTGGAGGGAACGAGGAGGAGTGGGAGACCAAATTGGAGGTGGAAAGATGGAGTGAAAAAGATTTTGTGTGATCGGGGCCTGAACATGCAGGAGGGTGAAAGGAGGGCAAGGAATAGAGTGAATTGGATCGATGTGGTATACCGGGCTTGACGTGCTGTCAGTGGATTGAATCAGGGCATGTGAAGCGTCTGGGGTAAACCATGGAAAGCTGTGTAGGTATGTATATTTGCGTGTGTGGACGTATGTATATACATGTGTATGGGGGTGGGTTGGGCCATTTCTTTCGTCTGTTTCCTTGCGCTACCTCGCAAATGCGGGAGACAGCGACAAAGCAAAAAAAAAATAAAAAAAATAAAAAAAATAAAGCATAAAGGACATAACCGACAATATTCAATAATTTTCTCAAAATCACTGTGCAGCCATTGTGAGTTACTCAATTACACATATTCAGAATCAAAAGAAGAACTCATCAACCTCAATGAAAGTAATATCATTGAAATCAACTGCTAATGCATCTCATTTCAACCATTTCCCACTGTCCACGTCTACTTATTTCTAGATATCTGACCTGCCAAATTCCAATACATGGACCGGACAGTTTACTACATTCTTTGAAATTGATAATTACCACCACAGAACACGCAATCTGTAGCTAACATTTAACCAATACTGTAATGCTAGTTTCCCAAAAATGTGTTTATATCTGCAGCTGGGTTACTTGTTTTGTGATATTAGGTAAGATTCATTTACTAAGCACCAATTTACAGAGGTCTTCTCATTTTACACTGTCAAAAATCTTTTTTAATTCTCTTTAAGAGCTTTATTGAACAAATCAATTCACACATATTACTTAACAGAAAACAGTACAACAATTTCAAAAGAGAGTTGAAGTTATAATACTTTGTTCTTTATATCTTATGAAACTAAGTTCACCAACTTAGTAAACAAGATAAATAGCCCCAAATTCCCATTCACACAAATTCTAAGGTAAGGAGGAACAGTGATTTAGGAGGAAACTTCTAATGTAAGCAAGGGGTGGTTTTTAAGAGGTGTTACTGTTTCCATAACATATGCATGAATGGGGAGGCAGCCAGTCCTGATATTAGGGCAACAAAAATTCACATTATTTAAAGTAAATTACTAAGGAAGAAGGTTACACCTCGACAAGTGTTTAATGTAGATAAGACTGACTTACTTTGGAAGAAAAGGAATGCCAGCCAAGACATTTACTATCAAGGAAGAAAAGACTGCTTCAGGATTCAATCAGCCAATGATTACATGATGCTTCTACTTTGAGAAATGCCAAGGAAAATTTTAAGCTTAAGCCCTTACTTATGATTCATTCATAATATCTCAGGACATAGAAGGTTATGTGAATTCAGTTTGATCTGTTATCTGGCATTCTAACCAGAAGACTTGGGTCACCTACAGTACTTTTTGTAAATGGTTCTGGCTCTTTCTGTCCAGTCATAGATGACTACTGTGCTCTTAATCATGTCAGGCAAGCTTTAACTTCTAACAGGGATGAATGTTAGGGTTGAGTTTCTGCCTAAGACACCATTTCCTCTTCATCTCATGAATCAGGGTATTACTGCCATCTTCAAGGCATACCACCCAAGGCCATTCCACTAACACCTACATGGTAGAGATGGGAAGGGTTAGTCTTCGTTATGTCACTGCGTTATGAATGGAAGTCAAACCCATGACAAGGTATGGTGTTTGGGGTACGGTATGGTCCAAGTATGTATATGGTTTTATAGGTTTTGGGCAAGCTGAAACAATACCCCAGATTCAGCAGACAACTGTAACTCTTGCCAACAATGTTGCCTTTGAAAAAATTGAAGAACAAAATGTGCCTGAGTTGTGAAGTCTCAGTCTGAGGACCATACCAATAAGGAACCCATGCTGGTAGAGGCAGGAATATTTAAAGAGGAAAGAACTGATACATCTGCCACCACACACCAATCTAAGGCCACGGTCTCTGAAAATATGATGGATGGCCTTAATAAATGAAATGAATCTCAACAATAAACATGACCTCATGTCACCAGTACTTACAGATGCTTAATGTGGCTAATGGGAGACTTTTTAGAAAAAAAGGTGTGTCACACAGCTTTTCCAAAAAGCCTAAGAGAACTTCTCCAACTCCAGGTGAAACTGATGACAAATCAGGAAATTCAGGGGATGATTTCACACATCTACCTTGACAAATCAGTATCAGATCAAGCTGACGTGATGTCCCTTAGCTTGACAAAACTAGTGGAGCCCAAAGACTAACACAACCATAACATCTTAGATAATCTGGTAAATTATTTGATACATGTATGGGCTCTCATTATATTTTTCCACAGTATAGAACTTTATACACACTAATCAATTAAAAAAAATCTTTTTCACATCAAAAATATAAATAGAACAAGAGAAATGGTTTCTTTTACTATAAAATACCTATGACATTTTATGGGCAACTATGATGAGTGTTATTTTCTCCAGGTATGTTGTCAGGTTGCTAATGGCATCCAAGGACTTGTTAGGAGGTGCAATCATACATAAGCGAAGAATTCAAATGAGAGTGTGAAGGTTTAGAGCCATCATCATGGCTCTATGGTAAAATGGCAATGCCATGTTTCATGTGAACCCAAAAGAAAAAGTGCACTTATTGGTTGTGAGAATTATTTTCATTAAAGATTCCTTATATGGACCATTTTAAAAATGAAAAAGTAATGTGTGGAAAGTATGTGTTTGCTCTCACTTTTAGCAAAGACTAGTGTCATTTGTTTTTTTCCTAAAAAGGAAAAAGTGGCAAAACTAAACATAAATGCAGACAATAATTCTAGTACTGTGCATATAAAAAGTACTATTGCACATGTGCCTTAAATCAGTAAAAGTACGAGTCCCAATGTCAAACTCTCATAAAAGTAGGCTTGGTTTAAGTATGACCAGATAAACTGAAGGGCCAGCAAGTGAAGCCCTCTGATCAAAGGCCAGGTATGATTATCATTGGCTTGGCAGCTACATTAATTATTCAGCTATCAAGCAAAACTAACTGAAGCAGAATCACTGTCTTTTGAGTATTTTCAAAAAGAAAAAGTGCAAATAAGGTATACAAGTACTCTCATTTCTAACATGCACTACACTGTCCTCTTCTCTTTTAGAAATACTACTTGCCCTTTCCTTGCATCTTTCAAAAAAAAGTATTAACAGTGGACAATCAAAATCATTTAGAAACTGGAGGGTTGTATCAAAATGTCCAGTTATTCTTTTTCTTCTCCCAAGGTGGGCAACTTGGTCTTAGTTATTTTCTGACTTAACTGATAACTGCTTTAATCTATACTTTATACAGATCGTTGTGTTGACCTAAATAATCTATAATGGTAAAAAAGGAACAAGGGGTGCTTGTGCATGAGATATGATGGTTTACTTCTAGGTTTTTTTGCTTAAAAAAATGGTGGCATTTTGTTTGAATCATTACCCATTATCATCTCTGAAGACCTCTGCTAGGAAATGTTAGGTTTGGTTAGGTAGAGTAAGACTGGTCGCTTTCAGTTTTTCCATATATTTCCCGAAGAGGTTTTCATGGGATGGATCTGTTGATTTCTTCCTGTTTCACCTACTTTTACATCAGCATCTACATTGAACAGTTTTCTAGAACCATATCATGCTAAGCTTATAAACATTACTTTTGTAATGAATGAAAGCACATTATAGAAAAATTGAAAAAAAAAAAAAAAAAAGACTCAAAGATACTTAGTCAGGGATACATAAGTTTTCACTGAACCCTCTCAATGGATGATCTTATAAACATTAAAAAGGTGATGAAAAATATCTAAAGCCCATATTGTATAGCATTCAATACAAGTGATCATCAAATTCTCACCTTACGAGGGTGAGATTCTCAAAGGTAAAGCGAGTTGCCAGCTATCAGTGCAACAACCAAATTCTTTAACTTCTTTGATGCAACTGGTGCTAATTTTTTCCATGGGGTCAATTCAAGAACTGTTTGGTGTTTGGCAACCATACTTGGACAGATACAGCTGATCTGGTACAAACAAGAGGTAGGAAACTTGAAACAAGATCTTGCATATACGTACTTACATCAGTAGTCTTTTAAGTGTAAATCAACCCTGTTTTTCCCTGACTCTCATACCCCTCTTCACTATCAAGTTCTCTACAGTCATAAAATAGGGGAAAAATGATAAAATTTCTATTCAGGTATGCCATGAAACATGTTTGGAACACATGTAATTTTACTTTACAACAGTAGTGCAGCCCTGGAGTAGTCTTTAAGAGCTTTCTACCCCCAAAGCAGGGATAGGCCCAGGTTGCTGGGATGACTTAGTTGATCAGGCTGTTTGAAGCTGCAGCCCACATACCTATCATAGTGTGACTGGCATGGTAGACTTTGTTAATATACGTTCAAGGCCTTCTTAAACTTCTCTAATGCATCCCGTGGTGTTTCTGATACTTACAGGGAAACACCATCACTAGGTATGCATCAACACAACCTTTGTAATTTTCAGCTGTTCCAATTAATTCAGTTCCTTTGCTACTCTAATGGGCCATGAAAGACTTCTGAAAACTTTCTAATTCTGTAATTTCACCCTCCACGTAGGATGATGTTTACACTCAAGTATTCCATTTGTGAGAATAAAGTAAAAGGAAGGAAACATGATTTAAGAGCATTATGTTTATTCTACAGTTATAAGTCAAAGGTGGGGAAGGCTATGAAGCCAAGGGAAAATGTGGAGTTAACAAATATAAAAGTTCGGCAAAAAAATTGTAGGAATCAATATTCTATATCAGGGAAAAATCTGAAATTATGTAATGGGTGGTGAAACAATAATCAAGAGAACCCATAAAAAACCTCACCCAGCTTCTCCTAGTCGATAGTAATTATCTTATTTTTATGTTATCAGAAAATATCCATTATCTCATCCCAAGCAGTTGCTGACCATGGTTTTTGCTTCTGTAGATTAACAGACCCCACTGATGATGCATTCATGAGATCTAATCCAACTTTAATTATAGGTTAATTAATGTAAAAGTTGCTTAATTATCTTTATCAAGAGAATCTATGAAAACCTTCCCTAATTTCTCCTTGCAGCCCAGACTCACATAAAACTTCTTTATTACAGTCACAATATACAAGTTAATTTGGTAAGGTTTACTGGTCTGATTGCTTTAACACATTTTTTCAGTGCTATGATATTGTTACAGATAAATGCTCTTTCAAGCATCCACTGGACTTTAAAACTTTCATGCGGAAATCTGGATTTTTGTTTCACACATCAAAAAGTTGGTATTCCATAACACCAAAATACAGTGATGTGCACCCAAATATAAGAAGACTGCATTAAGGTCAGTGAAATACACCTGTAATACCATTGGACCCCCAGCTGACTAATGAAATCAAAGTTTATACTTGCGGGTTGTTTTTCTTTAAGTGTTTTTCTGATTTCGCTTTGGCAAGTCCAATCCGATGATGTGATACTTTTTGGGTCATTAAGATTCACAAGTGATCAAAGCAATATATTCATCAGAATTTCCAATTCATGGAGTTCAGTAGAGCCAAATCACTGCTTTTCTGACCCACAACACATCTGGTGAATTATGACTGCACATTGTCTATCAATGCGACACCTGGCGATTGCTGCTAAAGTATTCAAATTGGTGTTGCTCTGTGCATTAAGAACAACTGCCAGATAAAATTTTCAAAATACACAGAGAAGTAAAATGCAGCCATAATATATATAATTTCAGGTAGTATACCGAGTATATCATACCATTACAGGTGTACTTCACCAACTTCTGAATTCAACCTATACTTCTTTGTATTCCTGTATATCGGTGTTTGTGAAGACCCTCAGTGAGTTAGTTGTAAAAATCTTGGTACCTGAAATGTTTTTTCATCTGCATGAAGTCAATAAATCCAGTGTTAAGTGTTCCAAGGAAAGCAAACAATTACTGAGAAATATATCTCCCTTTCTTGATATATGAAAGCAATGTCTTACTCTGCAAAATTCTGGCTTTTTAAACTCAAAAGGAAAGAGTGCTACCATTAAATATAACTTTTCATTTTTCATATCATGAACAGCATGCTCTTGTATTTTGTTTGTTAATACTTTATACAAATAAGGATTTCAATAATGAACATTTGTCTGGACTTGGAAATACCATGTATCTACATACCTTAGTACATCTTGACCTTTCCAAACTTCACATGTGGAAAGAAGCTGAGCTCTGCAAATACTTCTGAGCACGAAATCTCAAAATCTGAGTTCACTCATCAATAATCTTTCTTAATATTTGCTAGTTTATGAAGTCTGTGTCTTGCGAAGATCTACCGACCTTGAACCTAGGATAATGACCAATGGTAACAAAATACTGTGCACTTTTACATCCAGTGTCTTCACTTCAACAATGGTATACGATCCTTTATATTCCCACTGTAGAGCAAACACATCTACGGTTCATAAAAATACATAGAGTGAGGTAACCTAACCCAACTTTTCAGGGATCAAAATGTTAGTGTCCAGGCCAGGTTAACCATGAAAACATACGTCCTGGGACCTATCACATCAGTTATATTTCCATACCAGGTCAATCCTGTCAAAATATCATAACCATAGAGTCACACTGAACCCCTAAACAAACCCTTTTGGCTCTGGGTTAGTACGCTACACCGGACTGAAGGGGCCCGAAAAGGAAAATTCCCATAGAAATATACTCGTTGCTGCCTTGCCTGAGAGACTTACAAGCCTCGGATACTGCGAATTGTACTCTCTATTGTCCATAGTTTAGGCCGGCATGTCGGAAAAACACCGAAGGACGGTATAATAGGGGTTATTCACGCCTATAAACAAGAATAGAATATGAAGGCTTACACTGACAGACAATCCGAGATCAACAAACCAACTATTGCCATCTGTTGGAGGCTACACCAACTACACTCTCGGCGCCAGGTTTGAATATAAGTATGTTATTTCATTTCAATTTCACGCAGCACAACCCCTCTACACTGAAAGTCTCTAATTCTATTTTTATAAAGTGTACACCGAAGTAGGTCAAAGAGTTTAAGAAAGTTTGGGCATGGGTTATGAGGTTGTGCTATACTACAAAAATGGACTGCTTGGCAACTGTTCATCCCCCAGATGACTGAGACAGCTGTTGTCAAAATTTCTATTGTAAATAAAGATTAGCGTAGCTATAGATCTATACAAAATTTGTTAACAAGAGAGACTCTTTGTACAAAGTAATTTTATAAGTACATGTAGCATATTGTTACATGGCGTCGAAAAGATGAATTGGTGTACAGTTTCAAGAAGTGAACCACCTATTTCTGGAGGAAAATTATGCTGGTTTGAATAAACCAAAATAAACCATTATCTGCATAGAAGATTGAATTTTCGTATGATGATGCATTTAAATACTTCACGTGGACTGATAACTTCAACGCTGAAGCATCACAATCCAATAAGAAAGACTATGATCATTTCATGGCCTGCATTTCATTTTCCTGTTTTTGGATAAAAACATTCAACTGGTCGGTAAACCATCTGAACTATTTCCAAATCAAACTTTTGTAAATATCTACAGTTTGATTTCGATTGTAGATTATGTATCGGATGGCGAATAGACAAAAATAGTTTTACCATTTTATTGTGTTCAGTTCCAATCCCCTCCTGTACGACCATTTGTATCAAAAGTAGTTATAAGAATTCACTACATCAGATTACCATTTTGCAATTACTACCCTGAGGATTTGTGTGGGTACGTGATTTACTGCAGACTCTCGTTACAATCTATCCTGATCATGCATAACATAATCACTTATCTTTCAGGCTTTCTAGAATGGTACGACCCTTGAACACGATGGTTCGACCCTTGAACACGATGGTTCGACCCTTGAACACGATGGTTCGACCCTTGAACACGATAATACGACCCTTGAACACATATTACAACCCTTGAACACGATGGTACGACCCTTGAACACATGTAACAACCCTTGAACACGATGGTACGACCCTTGAACACATGTTACGGCCCTTGAACACGATGGTGCGACTCGAGCACATATTACGACCCTTGAACACGATGGTACGGCTTTACGAGCCCTAAGTATGATGACCGTCTTTGACCTAACCTTGAAAGATCTGGGTAAAGGCCAGTGCATTATATCCAAGGGTCACGTCGTCGTGCTCAAAGGTTGCATCACCGTTATCAAGGGGCTAAATATGGGGAAATCAGAGTTCTTTGGAAATGTCTAAACCCCGCTCTCCACGCGCTGTTGCTTCCCATTCTATCTTACTCTAACACTGCGTGTCCATTAGACGGTGTATCAAAACCTATTTCGGTATGAAATAAAACTCCCTGACCTAAATTATGCAAGACTGAACAAACTTCGTAAACTAGTTTATAAGTGTTGAAAATTAGAATTAACTACCAAACTTTTCTGAATCAAAGAATAAAGGCCGTAAATATATTCAACACGGAATTTCAAATACTATTGTTATATGCTTATATAGGATTGATATGTGATAACAGTCTTATTACATCCATTTACGAAATCACGTTATCATTACATAAAGCAATGAAACGATGCGACCGCTGGTTAAAACAGAAATGTCTAATGGGTTATATTTTCCTACTGGTTGCGTCGCAAATTCTTATCTGATCTTAAGTGGGGGTTGATTATCAATATATAATCGTCTTCCACTCACGCTGACGGTTTCTACATGTTTTTAAGTTTAATGGCTGCTATTTGTTATTACTTTCCCTCATTATGTGGAGAGGATTTGACAATGCGAGGCCCCGTTCTTGTAAGACACAAATTACAGGAGTCTATGTGTGAAAAGGACCTGACATTCATGTAGTACCCGTGTTATTTCCAGACCATCACACAGGGAATGAAGGTGAAGTAAGGATTATTGTAACAAGGTGGCATGTCTTCCCAGACTATTGGGCAGCTCTGCACCTCGCTAGATTGAGTTTGGGGGAACTAGGTTCTCCCTTTGGGCATAAGACCCATTCCACCGCAATGATAACAAATATATATATATATATATATATATATATATATATATATATATATATATATACTGTAGTCCAAATTCGGTATTTTGGGCTCTACCCTCTGAACACATAGGTCAGTCAGTAGCCTAGGAGCTCATTCATAAACAAGTAGATCTATGAAACTTTTATGATCATAAATATGGACGATGGCGTAAGTTTGAACGTATTCTCTCTCTTTTTTTTTTTTTCTGTTGGAAGGCCTAACACCCGTTTATCGATCAGCCCTATAAGGGAGGATGAACAGCTGCTAATGGAAGTGGCGCGGCTGTCCGCGGGAGCCATGGGTAGGGAGAGTAATCACACGGCAGAGGAAAGGACGGGCCTGGGTGGCAGCTGTCGAGTGACGAGGGATCACAGCCTCATCATGGACTATGGCGTCACTACCATTATGCCAGTGTTCTCTATTTTCATGTGGCTTTCTCATTCTGATAGGAATATTTTCACCAAAGTGTTCTTATCTTTGAGAGAATACCTTGGAGATATTAAGCACAAGGAAAAGCATTTCTTGACGGATTAAAAAAGAATTGAACTGGTCAGGTTTAATGACAAATGGAGTGTGCAGATATTTTCAAATTTAGCATTTATTGCTAAAACTCTAGGTGGTGAGGGCTTCGATGATCATGTAATTCATTATGATATACCCTTTAATAAAAAATGGCTACATATCTTTAGAGTCTAAATTAGGTATATTAAGTATCTGAAATTATGACAGAACAGGTTCGGAAGAAGAACGCATTAATTCTTACTCAACAATATTACTTTCTCCAACAAACTCTGATACGATCTTGATATGCAGAAACAGTCCTCAGATGATAAAAGATTTAATCATATCGCCGAGAGATGAGGCTGGCAACAGTTATCACTTCAGTTGGATGTTGTGTCTTAGCTGATGTAGGTTTTATTGGGCTCAAAACTCAACGGCGCTGAAACTGTTAAGTGAACGGACTGACAACAGCCACATAACTGTTAAGTAGAATAACTGGCTATGCTATTGTGACTGTCTGGCGAAAAGAGTAGTTATTAGGACCATGAGCGTCGAGTGAACGGACTGCAGTGTCAAGTGGACAGACTGGCAATGACGTTTATAGAGTTAAATCATATAACAGAGTACAGTAACATGACTCTCTGGAACAAAAGCATAGTAGTAACAATAATAGCACTGTCAGCATAGCGCTTCCGTAAGGCTTGTCTGAATACTGAAGCTGAATTGGTTAACACGTAAATTTTCTCAATGTACCAGAAAAACAGCAAGAGAGGAGTGTGAAAACTGATCATGGCATTTACCTTGACCAAAAAGTTTTGAAGGTTCAGTTGCCTTGTATTGTGTCTAGACTTAAAGACTGCGTGAGTTGCCCTGAAAAGTGACTCTTCCCGCTACGTTTTGTGTGTGAACAGAGTTGAAAGACGATGTCAGTGACGTAGAACGCCAGACCCAAGTGTTGTTCCTCTCAACAATGTTGAATTTGAGCGAGACAGCGCCGTGCACGTGATATTTCCCTGCAATAAAGAGGACCCATCCGAGGTCAAAGCTAAACTAGAAATTATAACCACAACAAATCCCAGCAACGAAAGCTAAATAACGATACGACACGTTTGCTAGGCTGTTACTGTGATATTTTACTGCATACTGCAAAGCTACCGTGGCAGGCATTTTAAATACAGACGAGCTGGGTTAGATTTTGTTAAGACAATGAAATGTATGGTCACGTATTTCCACATTTCATCTAAGTTATCAGGATAAAAGACGTCAATTTTTTCCGCATATATATATATATATATATATATATATATATATATATATATATATATATATATATATATATATATATAGACGGTGTGACCGAACTCCGCCATCCTATATGACTCACTTCAGCCCGCAGGGGCATTGCTGTGGAAGGCGGCCTCTGGATCAGTTCATTGTACACGACAGCAAGATGGTGGATGTATGTAAATGAGACCATTGTTCTTCTGTTCCTAAGGCTAACTGGCTAAAGTGTGTATCAGTCTTTTCAATCACATAACCTCTGGTCCTTTCTGGGGCCCCTCCCGCAGCTTCAAAACTAGGCTATATGCAGTAGCAAGAAAATGATGGACTCATTCGAAGTGAGAAGTTCTTCGACGAGACTAGGCATATTTCCATGTGATTATTATATAACCTCGTCCGAAAGTGACTCTTTACTCGCGGCGTAACCAAAAGCAGGAGGAGTCCGGCAGCGACAGCTATTGCGTATGAATACAATATTATACACAACTACCTCTGTCTTAGCGAGGTAGCGACTGGAAAAGATAGTATCACACACACACACACACACACACACACACAAACACTTTCACACACAAACACACAAACAAAAAACTTACCCATGCTTTACACTTCAGCAACCTCTACTCACAGATCCCCATCCCTACCAAATTTAACACTGGCCAAACATATACACGCTGAAATAAACCAATAAAACGACAAGTAATTTGCATCCGACCTCGTAACTGAGAAACCGCACTCCCCAGACAAACGCGAGTCACCTCCTACTTACGGTAACTCTGGACATCATCCATCATCATCACAACACAACAGCGTTACAACATATCAACAGATCCTTCATGCCACGATACAACTACCATAGAGAAGACACCTACCCCTTTCCACAAGGCATATAAAAGCACACACAGCAGAACTCTTACGACTTGTGACTTGTGGTCCTGACCGACGATGAGCCTACAAAGGATAGAAGGGACTCCTTGGGGCCGGAAGTATATTCTTATAGATTGCTATGCTCCTTATCGTGCAATGACAATGACAACCTCGCCGAAATGACCTCTCGCTCAGGGTGCAACCGTAAGCAAGCAGGTAGATACCCTCATCTTTTACAATCAAAGATTTTCATTTTTTTTTTTTTACGTCCGTGAAGCGTTTTGACCTACAATTTTTTTCTTGCAGTTAATGATCTGCTGTGTATACCGCCGTTATCATTTATTACCGCTGATGTAATTGTCAGCCACTGGCCCGTGACAGACACATAAGTAATAGTCGCTTGACGGTCATGGTCGCGCATCGGCCTGAAGCGCGTGATGGCGGAAGTAAGTGCGCAGTTGCTGCTGCTGCTAGCCTAGCTGAGCACGTTTACGGCGGGTGGTGAGGAACGTGTTCTTTTGTACTGTTGGCAGAGCGTAATCACAGAATAAATGTAGATAAGAGTAGAAAACAATTTGTTTGAATTTACATACGCAAACCAATTTATTATTAATATTTTTTTCAACCACTTCTTGGTCCTCTGCAACATTGTTCTTCATGTTTGAAGCGGTTGCTAAAGACTCTAATGTCTTTGATACTAACAAATGAAAGCCACTTTAACCACACACATATTTCGAACAGGATGGTGAAAATAAAAACTTTAGCTGGAAAGAAATACAAGTGGAAACCGTAAATTTAAGGATGTGCTACAACGGAGTTTACTGGCGGTAAAACGCTTTCGAAGGAAACTTAAACTACTTCTTACACCAGAGGATGAAGTACAAGCGACAGTCATTGCCTGTATGTCTTTTCTCCATAACGATTCATTGATACACTTTACGGGACGAAGGAACGCAATTGGATACCGCACGACCATGGCACTGGATCATCGCTCATGTGAACTATTTCTCCCACGAAAGTCCGGCTAATCTTGCACGAAAAATAATCAAACCGATTCACACGGGAAGTCTCAAGTCTCTTTCCTTGCATAGAAATATACTCCATCCCCCAACACACACACATACACCTACAAGGGGCGTCGGAATGGATTATCACCAGTCACATACCGCAGGGTTCGGTCCCTGAGACCAAAGTTCTTGATCTATGTGAATGACTTACCAGAAGGACTGGCATGTTGGCCTGATTCATGGTTGATGAAATTCAGCATGAGCAAGTGCGAAGTGATGAGGGTGGGACAGGTGTATGTGTGATAGGGGCTTGGAGTTGACATCGTCCCTATTCCACCGTGACACACGTTAGGAAAACTGTAGACTAATTGTCTGCTGGTAAATATTACAATAATATTCACGTAAAAGGGAAATTCAGTAAGCCGTTCACGGCTTACATTAGGCTAAATCAGCAAAATGCCTCTCAAGTTTGGCCACCGCACTTTAGAGAGCAGAAAGAGCTATTACAGAAGGTGCAAAATTAAGAGTTGAGTTACAGGAAAAGGCTAGAGGCCTTTAATTTACCTACCATGGAGGAGAGAGGAGTGAGGGATGACCTAACCACACAACTTTTAAATCTTTAAGCTGGACTGATGACGGAGACAAATAACATTTCTACTAATGTAGAAATAGAACAATCAGACAACATAGCATGAATTCAACGAGATACTTGTCGAAAAAAAACCGTAAATAAGCAATTTTATGAGAGCATTAGATAAAATGGAATAAACTGAATGAGGAAAAAGTAGCACAGATACATACAGAAATTCAAAAAGTTACGTGACTGTAGATGACGTTCAACAGACAGAGGGCCCTAGCCGAACAGTACAGTTTAGGACAAATAGGTTATAATCACACACACACACACACACACAAAGAGTTACTTCCACTGATCAATACATCAATTATACGTTATCAGGCGTCCAAGATTACTGGTTCATATCTATATGCGTTGAAGTGTTTCAAGAGATCAACATCACGAGCAGCTGATAAGTTTTAACCCTAACTGAGCAGTAGAGTTAATACATGACTTTCATTGTGGTTAGCGGTGACGCAGGCAAGCTTGACGTGAGCAAGAGATAGTAAAGATAAGAGGAAAGGACACCACCTAATGGCAACATACCGCACAACCTTGTTTCATCCACGCTTGCATGATAAAAAAAAAAAAAAAGGAATTTTGAATATCACATTCTAGACATATGTTCCGTGACCCACTGAATCCGCAAAGCACAACGTCTCGTCACACCAGTAACGCCAAACTAAGAAGCGACTGAGTTATGTATAGCGAAACGTGATAACGCTCTTTAAGTGTACTGACCTGGTCATTCACACTATATTCGCTGGACAGTTCAGGGAGTATCCACAGTACTATTTAGCCTCGGCACTCAGAAACAAATAATATGTGCTAGGATCCAGATCATGGGCCCCATATGTCCTCACCCGGTGCACAGTACTCCACACTGAAGGATCTCGCTCGCTCCCTTGCTTCCTCCAGAGCAGCCTCAATTGTTTACCAGTATTCGCCCTCGTGGCCTCCACTATTTTTTTCTTCCTTTTTATCAGGTGCCTCGGAGAGGGGCAGAGGGAGAGGCTGGATAGAGTTGGTGAAATGGAGAAACAGATGACAGATGTGGAGATTCAGGTCGGGGTCAACAGCTTTCAGTAATACTTCATCCGCACACTATCTCGTCTACTTCATACATTCCTGTTAACATGAGTAGTATCCCTAATGAATACCATTACCCAGAGAATATAGTACAAGAAATGTCACTGTTAATCGAGGAAATTATTTGTATATACCTAACAATGAAACAAATCCTAGCATCGGTAGGTGAAGGTGAGATGCCACACTGGCTGTGCGGACCAGGGGCGTTAAGGAGACGGAGTGGAGCAAAGGCAATATCACGGTGAGGTGGCTTGCACACACAAACACAATGGAAAGGGAAAGAGGCTGATGAGGTTATGGAAGATCTGATACGCTACTGCTGGTAGTGGTGCTAGAAAGACCAACCAAAGACGCTTGCAGAATTCTAAAGAAAAAAAATTTCCTGACGCGATGGGGAAGGTCAGCGCAGTGGTTGGTACCAGCGTATTGCACCGCCACACACACACACACCAAGAGGCCGCTTTCTCTTAGTACGGACCTTGACCCTGAGCAGAGGTCTTCAGGCGAATCATTCCTTGACTAGAGGCCACAGGAAACTTGTTTTTGCTCCAAGAACCGAGTCAAAGATTACTTATTTTGTCCGCAGTAAATGAGCCAGTCATTAATCTGAGAGCCATAACTTTCTGCCTTTTTATATATCCTATACAATGAAAAGAAAAAAAAGGGCAAAGAAAAACATGAGCATTGGCTAAAATCTCAAAATCACCAAGTTTTACCTTGAGATCCTAAAGGGCAATAAACTTTCAAATAATGCAACTGTAATGAATTTGTTGGTGAATAAAGAAAAGTGATAATGAATTATGGATATTCCAATATATTAGATCTGACAGTCTATTCATGTTATCCAAGACTGGTCATAGATGTGTTTCGGTAAAAAAAAAAAGAACTATAAAATGCGCTACAATATACGACCCACTATGAAAAAAACAAAAACAAATATTAAGCTTTGTAAATAGCCTTACAGAGTTATATATGTATATCCATCATTTACTATTGGTATTCTCCATTTAAGGGCAAATTCATGACTGGTGTTTACGGAATGTTTTGTTCAGTTCAAGGTTCTGAAAATGAAACAAAGTTGTTTCAAAACGTATTAATGAAGATGTTCATAAAACGTGTTTCTTTTCGTCATACTGCAGCACTTTCCAAGCATCACGCACACACACACACACACACACACACAGACACACACAGACACACACACACACACACACACACACACACACACACACACACATCCTCCCCTCCAGTTTTTACTTTTCCAAATTCATAAAAGAAATTCATAGATCTACCAGTTTATGAGGCGTAAGTATATAAAAGCAAACTAGACATCCACTTTGATCTAGCTGGAAATTTGCCTTCGTTGTCAATCTGCAGGACAAACATCTACATAACTCAAGTTTTGTCGTGAAGCACACGCATACACACATTTATATAGCTTACATATACGTAACACACACACACACACACACACACACACACACACACACACACACCACTTTACATATGAAATCACACCTTCAGCCTCCCGCGATCCAGAAAGAAAAGGAGGTAATGTCCAAAATGAAATAAATAAATATTGGACACTTCTAACACGGTATGATCATGGTGACTGTCCGCTTCGGGGTTCGTTTATATTTCATGTATGCATTGTTTGGTCGTAAAGCAGAATTAAGTCCTGTTTCACTTGACGCATCTTGTGTTTTAGCCTGCTGAAAGTTGTTTTACTTCTTGAAGTGTTTATTTTTTTTTTGTGTGTGTGTTGAATGTTTCATTCACGTGAGGCTATTTTTGAGACTAAAATGTGTGTTTTCATATACGGTCGGGTGTATCCGCTAATGTCCCTGGTATGTGTCTTTGTTTACGTAGTGTATCCTCTTGTGCCCAAGCTGTCTGTTTCTATTTTTCGTAAGTATAGTTTGTTTCTGTTGTGTTAGGTGTTTCGCTGATCAACAGGAAAAAGTGTTACAGTTTGACAAAAGGCCTGGTTACTAAACCTTAGTGAAGGTACACCACAGGCCAAAAGGACGAAAACACTGGAGAATCATATGAAGGACCACTCCTAAGAAGAACCACAACCTTATGTATAATGACCAAACGCCAGAGAAAAATAGACGAGATAACAAACCTGTGGCATCAGGTAAAATTCATCTCGTTACCATGCTCGTCAGCAGGCCTTGTTTACGGAAGATTATCCCTCAGCAACAGAGAGGGAGACAGGAAATAAAAGCAATCATTCTTTTACAACCGGAAAATTCAGACAATTTTCTCCGAAGGCAACGGTAGAGCGGAGGGTTGGTTGTACGCCAGCTTACTGCAACGGTCGAGGCCGTCCCCCCCCTACGAACCCCCCCCACCCAAGGAGCCACGAGGGAATCCCCCAACCTCCCATCTCCCAGTCACAAAGACAGGCTGGCAGACAATTCATAATTTCTCTTCAATCTTTGTCCGTGAAATGAACGTTTCTTTAAATGTAGCAATACTTAATTAACACTTTCCATAGTGTTGAAGTGTAATGTCTTACCCTTCACATCCCTGCCTTAAATAATGTTGTCAGATGATATCAGACGTCAACACACAAGAAATGGGGTTAAGAGGGGTCCTTCAGGGCATTTAGATCCTTAACGACGCTGTATTCTTTTCCGTCAACTCATAACGAAGACACAGCCTAGGAGAAGGTGTTTTCTCAACTCTCGATGTTACCACCTGCTGGTGGTCCTCCAATGCCTGTATATATATATATATATATATATATATATATATATATATATATATATATATATCATACAATGCTCCATCAGCCAGGATCGAACCTGGGACCCCTTGTGCAAGAGGCAGGCATGCCTGCCTCTTGCACAAGGGGTCCCAGGTTCGATCCTGGCTGATGGAGCATTGTATGTTCTATGAAGGTGCGCGTTCATATTCACTTTATTCGTATATATATATATATATATATATATATATATATATATATATATATATATATATATATATATATATATATATGATAATGTACCATCTAGATTGTGCTAGGGCTGATTCATTATCTTTCCAGTTTTGATAACCTCTGAATCACCTCACTCCCACAACAATCCCCTTCCATTCAGTCAACGGTCAAGGAAAATATTCACAGCCTTACCTCCAGTCACCTGCACCTGGACGAGAACATCTGAGAGCGAGATTCAGGAAGATGCAGGACAACAATCACTTGATTATTCTTTAATTTACATACTGTAGTTTACACGACCAATCCAGCCAGCCTCGTCGTCCGTTTTCTGTCGCTGTTCATCTGGCGTCGCTGGTCGACCTTGACATTTTTCCTGTCTAACGCTCTTGCTGTGTTCACTACGTTCACTGACAGGAAGACGCACAAAAGTAAAGATATGCATATGATTTACACATGTGAATATTTATATGCACGGCAAAACAAAGATACAGATACATATCCAAACAGATTGTAAGAGACAATGAGGCAGACCTAAGTCATTCACATTCTCACCACACACACACACATAGGAGGAAAGACATGGGGTATATATATATATATATATATATATATATATATATATATATATATATATATATATACACACAAGGTTAAGACACGGGGCAACACGAGTGTAAAACGTTCTCCCCGTAGCACAAATAATAATCTGAAACAGTAATCACATACATTTTTCTGTCTCGTTGACCTCTATATCTCGGGATCCAACAATAAAACAAATACTGTTAAACAGGAAAATTTTCATGGTCACCACCCAGCGTTAGAAGTAAAGCCAGCACGGCGGAAGGGAAGTCCGCGCTGTGGGGAAACTGAAAGGAACCTTGAGCTGGGGATAGGGTAGTGTCACATCATAGATCAAAATGAAAAGAAAGTATGTCAGTTTGTAGGGAAAAAAATCCTCTGTCAAACGTCAAGGTACAATGAAATCAGGGTTTGGTCTGAGGAAAATGAAAGCAGCGACAGGCCTACGCTTCCAGTATATCACTTTATCCAAACCAACGCACGACCCTCCTCCTCCCGAATGTTCAAATCCCGATACCCCAAAGCCCTCCTTTCTTCCTTCCACATCCCCATCAGGCAGCGAACGACCTGGAAGGGACAATCTCCTATGAAAGCCGGAGGACAAGGGCGGGAAAACTGACCAAATTTAAAGAAAGATTATCTGTCTAAGATGGAAAGATATACTTTGGGTTTCGTGGGTCAATAAGAAAGTATGATTGCCTCTTAAGTCTTGTTTGTTGATGATGAGGTCAGCTGTGTCCACCTACGTCAGCAGACGGACGTTCTGACGCTGAACCCATCAGTTCATCACTTCAACAATGATTATTTTTTCCCCTAAGATCATCATCAATTTATCAGTGTATTTGTCTGACAATTTCACATGGCTGCCATGTCTATGAAACAGATCAGCAGGTGCTTATCCCCTCAGACAGAACAGTTATGGAAAGCAGTTAACACGAACAGCCAAACTGCACTCAACACTCTGATTCATCTGATACAAACACATGGGAATTTCTCGAACTGTTCATGGTACTCGTTTGTGTTGGCTGTCAACAGAGCTTAAAACATTTTAATATATCTAACTTAGATAAGGCTTTTGATATATATATATATATATATATATATATATATATATATATATATATATATATATATATATATATATATATATATATATATATCAAAAGGGGAAAAGGTCGAAATGATAAGGGATTCAGCAGTCTAGGATTATCCAAGAGATTGATAATATCTACTTAAACTCATGATTAAAATTTGGATTTACGAACGGTAGAAACAGACCGAAATTAAGTCATTCTCTCAACACAAATGTAACACGACTGCACCGTCGAGGTGTTGACTGGTAACAGACTGGTAACTGGTAACAGACTCTAAAGTTAACAGCTGTGAAATATATAAGTTGTTCTTCAGGTAACGATCAATAGCCAGGCAGTAACAAGAGGGCTGACCTCTGGGTGTCAAGCAGGAATGAGAGGCTGACCTCTACGTGTCAAGCAGGAACAGAAGGCTGCTGCCCTCTAGGTGTCAGACAGAGTTGCTGCCAAACAAAGGTGTGGTATCTACATGAACACGCACATCTGGCAGCTTGAGTCATAGAGTAACGCTTCGATTCGCGATGAATCACAGAAGTCTTGAACAAAGGTCAGAGGCACAGAGATGATTATACCACTGGAAGGGTATCTAACACACTAACCTTTGATTCCATGGAAAGGTATTGTGAGCTCTGTAATTCTCAAGTCAGGAGCAATATGTTTTGTCTCTCTCGTTTCGCCTGTGCTTTGAACTAGCTGCCCCGTATGGTATGGTATGGTATGGTATGTCTTAGGCACCGTGAAAAGCAGCCATCGTGGCTACCAGACTCCCACTATATGCTGCAAACATCACCGTTTGTGGTAACAAGTTTCTGTTTATCATTTTCAAGGTCCCAGTCAAGTAGAAAAGTGTTCACAAAGACCAGACCTTCGATGAGAAATGAATAAAAAAATGTGCTGAAGATACAGGGAAGTAAGGTGAGAGGAGAAAAAAAAAAATATATGAGTTTTGGTGACACTAGAAAACTGGAAATCTGCCTTTTTTTTTTTTTTTTTTTAGAAAAATAACGCGGATCATATTACTTTCAGGTAGAGGCCTTGCAGTGTATAGTCTGAAATGATCAGGGAAGTTTAACCAGACGCTGGATACAAATCAGTGTGACCTCTGGAGGATCCAAGGATTACCTGAACATGTTTCCAGATCCCTAAGTTGTACCATGAAGAGGACTTTAAAATCTCGTCTCCCACACCGAGCGCTTTCGTGTCATATCTTTATAACAGGGTTGCTAATGGATGAGTCAGCTGGTCTGAGATGTCATCCACATCAAGTGGAAAAAGAATGTGGAGGTACACGCACAAGGTGTCTGCCTACCAGTGGTGTTGGTGGGAACAGCTAGAGGAAACAGCCAGCGTGTGTGTGTGTGTGTGTGTGTGTGTGTGTGTGTGTGTGTGTGTGTGTGTGTGTGTGTTGTTACAGCTTCTCATCACAAAGGGGAGAAAAACACAGCCCCTTGCTACGTGTCAGTACTTCAGGTTGACCTTGGCCGAGATGTACGGATGCATGATGATAAAGTTTCTCTTCCTACCTGGCTTTCAACATTTGCGAATGATTCTAGAGATACTTTAAATATCATGTGATGTCACCCCGCTCTCATATTGCTCTCCTCTCCAGCTGGGTGAGTGGCCTATAAATGATGATGTTGCACGACTGGGTTCCACACGATGACAATATTTCGGGCCATCCCGTCGAGAGGGAGTTGTGTAAGATGACGATCCTCCTGGCTTACGGGGAAGATTCTGAAATAATCATACCTTTTTGAGTATGCCCAGGTACGCCATTACACTTATGCGACTGTCTGGCCCAGGATGCGATAACGGTGAAGAATTGAAGAACACGGCAGGGAAAGACGGAACACGACTTTACGATCCTCAAGTACGACTCTAAGACCCTTAATTACGACAGGAAGACCCTTATGTACGACCACTGGGTAGGACGACCTGTTTTTTGACCTGACCCTTAAGAGTCAAGTGAAAGGTCGTATCGTCGTGCTCAAGAGGTTAACATTACCGATACGTTAAAAAAAAAACAAAGATCTGTGTTAGATTTATCCCGTGAGTGAGAGAAATTCTTCCGCAAGGCATCGTGTGTTTATGTTATGGTTTCTAGGAACCACAACCGTTATGCGACTTTACATGGAAACGAACGGAAGAGGATCTAAGGGGAATTGAGAGTCCAGGTGGGTGTGAGGAGTCTACTGAGGGGGGCCGGATGGGTGTGAGGAGTGTACTGAGGAGCCAGGATGGGTGTGAGAAATGTACTGAGGGGCCAAGTGGGTGTGAGAAGTCTACCGACGGGCCAGGTAGGTGTGACTAGTTTATTTAGGGTTACGATATAATATTTTCCTCTCACCACAAATACTGGGTCAATAGCCTGTTGGTGATGTCACCTTTTAATGCTGTGTGTGTGTGTGTGTGTGTGTGTGTGTGATCATCATATATATGTTACAGGGAGAAAGTTTTACAAGTTTTTATTTCTCTGTAAATATGTGTATGTACACAGATCCCTGTATAAGCAAGGTACCCATTATTCAACCAGTGGAGGATGAACACCTGGGTCGGGTCGACTGCTGCACCCATGACCCAAACCCATGCCAATCCGACCCTATCCGGGCCCGTGCTATTTGATGGTCAGTAACGCTAACCACCACACTAACGAGGCCCCACATAGGGAAATCATGGTTGCCGGTGTCAATTACGTGTCACAGCTGTAATATGACTAGATGTGAACTGACACTAGACCAACCAGCTCTGGACTCTTCATAGTATGCGAGGACAGAACAACCAAACGCCACACCATGAAATTAAGCAATGAACTAGTCAGGAAGGATGTGTGATGAAGAAGTACTTTCAAAGTGTAAGGGTGGTGGATTAACGGAATAAACTGCATGATGAAACTGTGAATGTGGTGGTTAGTATACAGAAGTTCAGAAAAAGGGTTTAAGAGTTGAGAGAGTTCAAGAGATGGGGCCAACTGAGTGTAAAACAACCCCCCCCCCCCTTTTCAAACAAGTTATTACACACACACACACACGTTCCTCTGTAGCGCAGTGGTTAACTTTGAGACCTATTAATCTAACGGGACTGGGTTCGAATCCTAAAGAGGACAGCTGGCTCACAGCCAACCCAGCCGTTCATCCTCCTTTTTGGGTGCTGGTCGATGAATGGGTACCTGGTGTAAGCTGGGATGTGTATATGTATGTATGTATATATAAGATTACAACACGGTATATCTATCTATCTATCTATCTATCTATCTATATATATATATATATATATATATATATATATATATATATATATATATATATATATATATATATATATGTGTGTGTGTGTGTGTGTGTGTTTTAAGAGATGGGGCAACAGGAGTGTAATACTCTCTCGCCGTAACACACAAACAGTGATCACAAACAGTGAACATAAACAGTATTGACACACACACACACACACACACACACACACACACACACACACACACACACACACACACACACACCACCGTTGCTGTACGAGAGAAAGTGACAGGTACGTAGGCAGGGGTGTCACCGGCTGCTCCTTCCCTCTTAGTGGTAGAGCCAAGACTCACTTTCACTTGGTGCATGATCACTCCCTGACGACGGTGAGAACCATAGGAGCGATGGTGAGGAAGGCGGGTTCAAGCAAAGGAGACCATGATGATCATGATGATGGCCACACTGGGGGTGAAAGTGATGATGGTGGTGATGGTGATGGTGATGGTGGTGACGCCACCATTTATGATGGTGAGACTTGTAGATAAACAATGGTGGTGGGAGCGATGGTACGGGCAGTGGTGGAAGGCATCAGTCGTGGTGGGGAGGGAGAGAGAGAGAGAGAGAGAGAGAGAGAGAGAGAGAGAGAGAGAGAGAGAGAGAGAGAGAGAGAGAGGTGATGGCTGCAGCGGTGTTGATAATGACAGGAATGAGTGGGTGCTGATGGTGATGAACTGACGATGATGATAACTTCAGTGGCAGTGTTACCTGTCGTACCACTGTGGATAATGGTGCCAGGGACAGGAGGAGAAGAGGACGCCATCAACTACACCTCTGAAGCGAGAAAATAATTTGAGTTTCACATCATTTGGAAGACTTAAAAAGAAAAAAATATGAGAACCTTGGGGGTAAAATAATATCACTGTCGCTGTCAGGAAGGAAGAATATGCTATGCATCAAGTGATGGGTGGGATGGGGGGAGAGGGGAGGTCCGTGAAGGAGGTCCCAACAGACCACGATGGTCTGCAGGGGTGGAGGAAGTAGGAGGGTGAAGCTTTTAATAGCTTTTAATGTCTTTGTTGTTGTGGTTTTTACCGTAGTCTGAGGTTGTCTGTATTCTCCTGTATTTGTTGTTGCTGCTGAATTATTTGTTGTCGTTGTTGTTGCCGAAGGCTGACAGAAGAGAAGTGTCTCCAGCAGGTTGTGTGTGTGATAAGTTCACTTCAGGGCATCTGACTAAGGCTGGAGGAGGAGTCACATTTCACTTTCTGGTTCTCAATGTACTTCATTACCACAATTCTTCGAGGATTCTTCCTTGCAGATATATTTTTCTGCAAAGTCCAGGTGGCTCTGTGTTTCCCTTCGATGGATCGATCATGGGGAATATTTTCAACGGTATTCCTCCAACCAGCTCGTGTGACCCTCGAGGTCCTTCCCGCCTTCACTAAGGTCAATGCACGGGAACCTGCTATCATGAAAGCCGGTGGCATGGACTGGTTGACCTTTCCCCTTCACCGGTCAGTACACTGACCTTACCTAACTTCGCTTGTTCCTCGCCTCTTCATCCAAAACACTGCTGCAGTTTCCTCCCCCACCGGTTGTACGATAGGAGGAGAAAGATGGAGGGAAGGAGGGAGGGGAGGAGAGTGATGGAGGGAGCAGGAGAGAGAAAGGGGGAGGGAGGAGAGGGCGGGAGGAGGGAAGGCGGGGTTTCCGGCTGGCTGGAAACCCTGGGATACGCCCTTGGATACAGTCATGACAATTATTTCTCTCTTGCCGCTACTCAGTGGAAAACCATTTCTCCCTGTGGTCGCTCAGGCCACTGGTCGTCGTCAACCTGACGAGGGAAGCAATATGGCGATAATGTCCCCCCGTCCCCCGGACCGTAACAGGATCCTAACCCCATGACAACGAGTGGGATCCCATATGCTGGGTTTAGCTGAGGACGGGAGTCGTGGGTAGTCATGCCCAGCCACTCGAGAAAATGACAGATTTTGGCGTTATGACCGTGAGGAATTCCTGTCTGATCGGCAACAGAAGACTCAACCGCTGATTCATACTCCAGCGAACCCGTCCCGTGAATGAGACTGAAAAATGCGCGACGACTTTTGTCATTGATGATGTCAAAACAATGGGATGACAAGATGGTGAAATGCGATGACATTATAGAAAAAAATATTGATACGACGACAATGTGACGTAATGCTGTAAGAGAGACGAGTGATTCTAACGTAGTAAAGATATGTTGAGCGAGACGCTCATGAAGAACTGGCAATGTAATTAACATTGTTATGAGTGGTACTAGCCTAGCCCATGTTAGCTAAACACAATGCTGTTGTACACTTAGACCATACATGATGGGTTCTGATGTCCAAAATACAGTTTAGAAAGCTACAGGTGTATCCTGCAAACACACACCTGTTTAAAGGGGCTACAGTCGACAACATAAACCACTTTAGTCCATATTATAAAACGTGAGCATACATAAGTTTCCTAACTTTTCCCTAACACAATGTGAACGAAACGTTAGTTATATGGAAACGCCTACTTTGTCAACAAACCGGGGTAAAATGAAACGATTTTCAAAATCCTCTTACCCATCCCAGCTATATGGTGGTTGAATAATAAACAACGTACAGGTTAACCTTCCCAAAGATGAAGATCTAAGTTATAGCGTAGATGTGAATGCTTGGTGGGCCGAGCTTCGATGAGGCGGCGCCCCTGGGTGTAGGCAGGGAGGGTTAGCCAGTCCTGCGCAATTACCATGAACAGATCGAAATTTTTGTTCGATAGCCTAAAATCGGCAACGCTGTTCTAACACATAATTTGTTGTGGTCTCATTCATATGAGTTTAGGAAATACTGAAAATATTAAAGAAAGATAGCAATTTTTACTGAGCGGGGAAGGGAGGAATATTTAGTAGATGAAGTTCGCTTCAGTGGTTTATTTCTGGGTAGCGAGCGGTGCGAATGGCGGGGGGGTCACAGCTCTAGACGGGCATGGCGATGGGGAAGAATAGACGCTGACGCACTTTGCCAGACAGCATATTATAATGCATCTAAACCCTTCTCACTAAGGTGTTAAGTACCTAAGGTAGAGGCATATATGCTGACGTGAAAGTTTTACTTAGATTCTGGCAAATATTTTTTTGTCTAAGCAAATTACTTTGGTATATACCATTATTTCTTATAGTGCACAATGCAATGCTTCATTCGCTAGCGTTGTGTGATTACATGCATAAATGTTAGGATCATGTTAAACGATGAAGGAATCAGATATACGCAGTTCACCACCCACCCTCAGAGCATGATAAAACCCACCACCCACCCTCGGAGAATGACGGCACCTACCACCTACCCCCGTACAATGAAAATACCCACCACTCACCCCTAGAGCATTATGATATCCACCACCCACCCTCAGAGCACGATAGGACCCACCACCCACCCTCAGAGCACGATAGGACCCACCACCCACCCTCAGAGCACGACAGGACCCACCACCCACCCTCAGAGCATGATAGAACCCACCACCCACCCTTGGAACATGATAGGACTCACCACCCACCCTCGGAGCATGACATTCACAAATCGTAACTCCTCCCATCCCCAACACACACTTTCGAGTACGCTTTGTATCTCCTGCGAACATCATGGAAACTCAACTCTTCCGTGAACACAAACATTGTGAAGACCTGGATGTAACGACGTTCATTTTCACCCATATACTCTTTCTCATTTTTTTTTTTTTCATATAAAGACTTAATTCATTTCATCATTTGCCGTAATATTTTGGTAACTGTTGAGGACAGTTTGCCCCGAAAGGGAAACGACTTATGCGATCGACAGATGGAGAGAGTTTACAGAAGTATATTTGTTACTTTCACTTTGTATTAGACAAGCTTCGACATACCTTCCTTCCTCTCCTCTAGTAAACCTTCTGCTGTAGTTTCACTCGTTAGTGAAATCTCTGCTGTGGCATATCTCACTCAAAAGCAAAATCAACATAGACATTCGATTCCCGAAGACACTTTATTGACACGACTATTCACTACCATCATCAGTAACGTCAACTTGACGACATAAGAGAGAACTGCTACGTCTGCCATCCTGTGCGAACACACTCTCAGTCAACTGTTTATCGCCACCAGAGGTAAAGTTGGTAGATCAGGGCCATAAAATGGAAACACAAAGGGAAACAAATCCAATTGCGCTAGTTGGTTAACCGATCTTTAAATACATGCATATATATATATATATATATATATATATATATATATATATATATATGCACAAATCGCAAGTTATTACAAAAACATTCTTACATAAAGCCGCGAGAATTTAGCTAAGCTCTGCGGATGGAAGTCCAGCAGTTTTTGCTCATGTTTCCAGAACAAGTAATGACAAAAGCAGCGTACGCAGTTCACACCACCGTACCTGACTTCAACCAACTTACTCGACTTACAGTCTGCCCTGAGTGACTATATGTTTTCATCCTATTCATACCCAAACTAGTAACATTTAACAGCTTCCTTTAAGGCGGGATTATTCCCAAGAGCTGAGACCATGTCAGGGTCACAGGTGAACTTCGAAAAACACTAGCGATTTCGTGTGGCTCCCTGTAAGTGGTGCTTGTGTGAAAGGGGGTCGGATTTTGCATGAATACTATGAACACGAAACTTTGCAACGCTCCCAGATAGAGCAACGCTCCCCCTGTAAGAGGCGCACGCTATAAAAGAATGTATAATTCAGATCGCTATTATAGGACTTGAACAGGTCTGTCGAGGAAGACTCGTTTTACTATAGTCGAGCGGAGAGGCGAGAGGCTTCAAGCGGAGGAGATGGCCCAGATTCGATCCTCAACGAAGTGAAATACAGTCAGTGCCCTTTGAAAGCCATCTGGGAATGTTTCGATATCATGTATGATTGAGCGCACTTGCACATGAACGCTATCTATGGCAGCATTCCGGGACTATGGTTCGATACTTTATGAATACGAGCAACATCTATGGATGGACGAGGAAACACTGGTTGTGTGTTGTAACGGGCGAAGTCCACACAAATGGCAGATTCTGTATGTCGTATGTCTGACGCATGCTATGTATATGTATACTGACTTAATGACCATCTAATACAACAACATACATACAACATCAAGCATGTCCCTGAGCTATGTTTTAAGAGATCTGGTTAACAATAGGCTACCCAGTAGATTATTCTACCTTTACCTTAACTTACTGAAACGAGAGACAGGTGCTAAAGTCTTATACCTCTACAGGTTAATTAACATGTGTTTGAATATAGTGAGGAAAGTCCTGGGAGATCCGTTACTCTTGAAAAGTAGTGCTGAGATCGGGAGCTCCATAAACGAACGGGTGAAGTTGGTCATGGCTTGGATGCCAGACTCATATTTTCTTTTGCTCTATATGATGATGACGATGAGGACTAGCCACTTGACTTTCTGTTAAATGTATGAACTAAAGATTTACCAATTCTTATAGATGTTTATTGGAAATCCAAACATCTTTTTTTTTTTTTTTCTACCTCGGAACCTATCCACATCAGTTCCTGTCACTCCCTCCAGTCTCTTGTGTTTCACCTTCCCCAGTGATAGGCGGTAGTAGTAGGTACCAGTCTGCAGCGTAGTGCCTGGCAAGCAAGGCCAGACTAAGGCATAGATTAGCTAAGACATGGCCTTGAGGAGCCCCACGCCTCCAGCATCTAAAGCTCCCTAAACAACTTTTCTATCTTGCATGGCTTTGCTCTTCACTCGTTACGATTAATAATCTATGTAACATTTGTCTCATGCCTACTCGTGGACTCGCGATTCTCCCTATTAACCTCAAATAGCTCAGGGCGTCGCAAAACTCCAACTCCGACCCTGCTGGTCTCCTGCTGGCCTCTCCCTCCCATAGGTGATGGTACATAGCGGCGGGCGTCGCCTCAGGTGGTGGCGGAGTCAATGATCCCAGCCCGCAGGGCCACCCACCCACCCTACTTACGATCACCCCCCCCCCCTTCCCACCCCCCCCTCAGTCACGGCGGCGCACCAAGGTTATCGTATTGGAAAGTCAACGTGATGACGTCATCCTAACAGGGGAGACTCCCTTGTTAAGTCACCTGTGCATGGGGAGGGGGAAGGGGGAGAGGAGGAAGAGTTGCATTTAGCGTATTTCCCTCACAGACTTAACGGGTTGGCGTACCTTCCTTACAGAGTTCCACATATTATATATATATATGTATATATATATATACAAATGGATTTGTATGTAGCATTTATGGATCTGGAGAAGGCATATGATAGAGTTGATAGAGATGCTCTGTGGAAGGTATTAAGAATATATGGTGTGGGAGGCAAGTTGTTAGAAGCAGTGAAAAGTTTTTATCGAGGATGTAAGGCATGTGTACGTGTAGGAAGAGAGGAAAGTGATTGGTTCTCAGTGAATGTAGGTTTGCGGCAGGGGTGTGTGATGTCTCCATGGTTGTTTAATTTGTTTATGGATGGGGTTGTAAAGGAGGTAAATGCAAGAGTCCTGGAAAGAGGGGCAAGTATGAAGTCTGTTGGGGATGAGAGAGCTCGGGAAGTGAGTCAATTGTTGTTCGCTGATGATACAGCGCTGGTGGCTGATTCATGTGAGAAACTGCAGAAGCTGGTGACTGAGTTTGGTAAAGTGTGTGGAAGAAGAAAGTTGAGAGTAAATGTGAATAAGAGCAAGGTTATTAGGTACAGTAGGGGTGAGGGTCAAGTCAATTGGGAGGTGAGTTTGAATGGAGAAAAACTGGAGGAAGTGAAGTGTTTTAGATATCTGGGAGTGGATCTGTCAGCGGATGGAACCATGGAAGCGGAAGTGGATCATAGGGTGGGGGAGGGGGCGAAAATTTTGGGAGCCTTGAAAAATGTGTGGAAGTCGAGAACATTATCTCGGAAAGCAAAAATGGGTATGTTTGAGGGAATAGTGGTTCCAACAATGCTGTATGGTTGCGAGGCGTGGGCTATGGATAGAGATGTGCGCAGGAGGATGGATGTGCTGGAAATGAGATGTTTGAGGACAATGTGTGGTGTGAGGTGGTTTGATCGAGTAAGTAACGTAAGGGTAAGAGAGATGTGTGGAAATAAAAAGAGCGTGGTCGAGAGAGCAGAAGAGGGTGTTTTGAAATGGTTTGGGCACATGGAGAGAATGAGTGAGGAGAGATTGACCAAGAGGATATATGTGTCGGAGGTGGAGGGAACGAGGAGAAGAGGGAGACCAAATTGGAGGTGGAAAGATGGAGTGAAAAAGATTTTGTGTGATCGGGGCCTGAACATGCAGGAGGGTGAAAGGAGGGCAAGAAATAGAGTGAATTGGAGTCATGTGGTATACAGGGGTTGACGTGCTGTCAGTGGATTGAATCAAGGCATGTGAAGCGTCTGGGGTAAACCATGGAAAGCTGTGTAGGTATGTATATTTGCGTGTCTGGATGTGTGTATGTGCATGTGTATGGGGGGGGGGGGTTGGGCCATTTCTTTCGTCTGTTTCCTTGCGCTACCTCGCAAACGCGGGAGACAGCGACAAAGTATAAAAAAAAAAAAAAAAAAAAAATATATATATATATATATATATATATATATATATATATATATATTCCTATGAATCCATATATATATATAAGTACATACTTTTTTCTGGCACTAGGTTTTAGAGAGGGGAAAGAAGTTGGACAGAGAAGGTAAAATAGAGAAAATAGCAGAGTTGCTGACTGCAGAGATGTCTGGTGCAGGTTTATTGGAAGTGGGTGAGAGGGATAGGTATTTTCGGTGTTTTATTTATATATCCGAGGCATACTGGGTGGTGTGCGTGTTCTGGTGTTGTCTGCTGGTTTATGCTCTCTCTCTCTCTCTCTCTCTCTCTCTCTCTCTCTCTCTCTGTGTGTGTGTGTGTGTGTGTGTGTGTGTGTGTGTGTGTGTGTGTGTTGGTTTGGTAAGGAAGTAGCTAAGCCAGGCTAAGAGCTGGTCATTGTGTAATGATAGATGAGCTGCATTTCTCCAGGGGGGGGGGGGGGGGCGCTTGACGCTCTGAGAGAACCAACTGTGTTCCATGATTGTGTTACTATTGAGATCTTGCGTATCCGTAGTTTTGTGTTCTTTGTCTACTGGTTCATCTCATATTCTCGGTCTTGTTACTACTCTCAAACATGTTATCATTTGGTTTTATTTAAATTCGCAGATATTGTTTAGTATTTTCAATGTATATGGGCGTGTTTCATTCATGACGATTCGCAGTGACTTTACCATACGCTATTTGTAGACGAAGGGAAGCAGAAATGGGAGAAGTTTGGTAATAGTAAACGCAGGGGGGAAAAAAAGAGGGGGGGGGGGGGGGTCATAGCTTGACCAGATGTAGCGTGTGACTGACTGGGAAGTGCTAGAAACTTGCGTGCAAGTGTCACGGTTGCTTTATCATAAGGCACCGTCTTGTTGACCATGGCTTTACTATTAAACATTTGTCATGTGAGCCTTTGGCCGACTTCTCCGCTGCTCTTCTGCTGTCGCATCTGTCTTCTTTCTCTCTGCTATCACGTGGTTCAGTTTCTCCCCTCTCCCCCCCACTGCCACAGCTGTGTCAGTTTTATGTTTGTTTGTTTTTCGTCTCGTTCATGGATGGTGAGACGCGACCGGGCGTCTACGTGCAAGGCTCGTACGGTCACGGAGCGTGTAGCGGTGCTCTTGGAGATTGCTGCAACTACCATGACGGCGTCTTCACACAGAGTTACTGCGTCAGTTGATATATATATCCCATTCACTGAATAACTCTCGTCATAATCCCATTCACTGAATTACTCTATCGTAAGCTGGTGGATTATACAGACTGAATTACTTTTGTCATGTTTTTTTGCGTATTTCCTCCCTCACTGACTAGCTATGTAGGCGTAATTCCATCTTAAATAAACTGCTGTATTCACGCACCTCCCTCACCGGTTTACCACGTTATGTGTTGGTGTACATCCTTCACCGGTGCACTGTCAGATGTTGGTGTATCTTCCTCACCAAATCACCGTAAAGTGCAATGTCTGGCGTAGGTAGACGAAGGGTGAGGAAGGGAGGTGGACGTAGCTAAACCATAAACACTGGGAGTGAAATGCAAGACGGGATACACACATTTCTCCCTCATCATCACCGAACCTCACCCGACTAAACACGAACCAGGGGTGCTGTACGTCTCGAGTGATCCCTACTTCCTTCCCTTCCCTACGAATATGACGACCGAGGTCGCCCTCTCCGCAGTCACAGGACATTACGCGCCCCGAGTACAGCGTGTGTAGTGCAGGGAGGGACACCCGACCAAGTGTAGTACAGGGAGGGACCCACGGCGGGGTATGTTTTTTTCCACCATGCTGTGAGACCGTCTGGCGCAGGTGTGGACACTGAATCATAAGATTTCCAGCTTCGCGTTGGTGTGTGTGTGTGTGTGCGGTTTTTCTTTGTGTGTATGTGTGTGTGTGTGTGTGTGTGTGTGTGTGTGTGTGACCCTTGATTCAGGTTATCCAACCTTCAGTACAGTTACCTGTCTAGGAACGGCTGCTTTACAGTCACCTGTAACAGAACTGTTGCTTTATATAAACGGATGAAGTATGACGGATGTCTTCTGTTGTCACAGAGGCTCTCAATAAGACCCACAATGGTGCGTAATTTTGTTTTTTCTTTATAGTTGCGTGACTCTCGTGGTAGGTGAAGGAAATGACAACGCTAGCGAGAAAGGGTATCCACACGAGCCGTCGACCGTCAGAATCCACAGCGTAGTCTGTCCTCCGTGATGACAAATGATGTTTAATTTTCTCTTTTTTTCTTTTCTTTTTTTCTCTTTTCTTTTTTTTTAGCTCCTTGGTGACGACTGACGACCACGGCGACATCAACAGCCACAAGAAGAAAATGTGGATCCTGTCCTAAAACCAGGGATCCAGCCACAACACCAAGCCCGTGCCTAGCCCAGAGCCACACACACACACACAACCCGCCCGCCCTTCCTCACCGCCGCCCGCTCTGGCGCAAAACACCAAGCGAGGGAAAGAGAATAGCCCGACCAAAACCCCGCCTAGGTTCTCCGCTGAACTTCCTCCAGGACTAAGGGTAGAGACTGAACTCTGAGTACGGGCGATAGAGAGTATTATGCACCCATCAACACCACTCTCTCTCTCCGGGTGTTTCCCCAGCGACGGGGGATGGCGGGGGAAGGGTTCAACAGGAGTGTTGGACTGACCCTTAAATATCGCCAGACGCGGTTTTCCAACCAGGACGCCATACCGACCGAACCAAACGGCTTTCTCTTCCTCTCGTGTGTAATGGCGTCCACGAGGGAAAATTGTCTTGTCATCATCATCATCATCATCGCTTCTTGGTTTCTTTTTGTCCACAACTTCTCTCTTTTCTTCGCTCGCGACTTCTTTAGTTTTAGTATTTTTTTTTTTACTTCGTGTACGCTGGCTGTCCAGCTGGCTAGCTATTTACACATGGTGTCCAAGCGTCACGAATCATGTTTACAAACTGTTTCTCTATATCAAACCTCCCTTTGAGCACGACTGTACGTGCACGGCCGTGTATCATCCCCGAGCACGAATGTGCGTGCACGGCCGTGTATCATCCCTGAGCACGACAGTGCGTGCACGGCCGTGTGCCATCCTTGAGCACGATTGTATGTGCACGGCCGTGTACCATCCTCGAACACGACTGTGCGTGCACGGCCGTGTACCATCCTCAAGCACGAGGGTACGACCCCTGGGTATGAGGAACTTACCTTAAACGGTGATATCAGATCCCAGGCCAGGGCGTCGCACCCTCGTGCTCAAGGCGTTCATGCAGGTATAACGCACGCACGTACTGCCCTATAATTAGGTCAGTACGTGTCTGCCAGATTGTTCTTCGTCTAGACGGGCGTGACCCGGGGCGCGCGGAGCAGGGGATGGTGTGTGTGTGTGTGTGTGTGTGTGTGTGTGTGTGTGAACCCCCTCCTAATACAGGCACTATTATACTGGATATAGTTTAACTGCCAACCTTGAACTATGACCCGCTGGTGGACAGGAGGTTTAACAGCTTACGAAATAGGATTAAAGAGCATGAAAATGATAATGTTTACACAGACACACACACACACACACACACACACACACACACACACACACACACACACACACACACCCACAATATCTAGTCTCAACTTGATCTAAGATTTCTTATGATCAGTTAACTACTTACTAGCAAGACTTCCTAGGTCTGTAATATGTGTGATATCTCGACTTCGTATTTTCACCCTAATGTCTGCCTCGCTTCAATAAACCGTTTCTTTATTCATTCATTAATTACACACTGTTGACATCCTACAGCACGCCAAAATCGATACCTTGCTTCACCAGTCTGGTCACCGTCTGCAAAGAAGCACTAACTTAGAACTAAACAGAGAAGGTGCGGAAGAAAGGAACAGAGATGGTCCCAGAATTAAGAGAGATGAGTTACAGCGACAGGTTAAAGGCCATTAAATCTCCCCCCTCCCCCCACCCCATGGGAAAGATGACCTCTGATCGTTAACCTCTCTTAGTTCTCTCGCCAGTGTGATGACGTCAGAGGTGAACAGTCTTCATCAAGATGCCGCGACAGAACAACCGGAGGCCATGAGATGAAAATGATGAGGAAACCTGTTAACGCAGGAGGGGGGGAAAAAATCTTTATGTTGCACACGAGTATAGCGGAGTTATATGAGACTGTGAATGTGAGCAAGGAAAAGAAATTTTTTAAAAACTCGTATGACAGGAGAGAAAGTTCAACATACGTACAGGTGTACAACTCCCTCCCCGTACAGAACAGAAAGAAAAAGAAAATTAATTACACAGATTACCATCAGGAAATTCATAAACCTAAACAATACGAAGGCAAGATAAGATACAGGCTTCTACGAGAGAGAGAGAGAGAGAGAGAGAGAGAGAGAGAGAGAGAGAGAGAGAGAGAGAGAGAGAGAGAGAGAGAGAGAGAGAGAGAGAGATTCCTCCTCATAAACGTAAAAAGATAACGCTAAATAGCAGGCGATATGAAAAAATAAACAAGACACAAACACCCACCATACACACTTACGTTCTGACTTAGTGCGGGGTAAATAGAATACGATGAAATGCTTCTAAAGTCAACATACATTGTGAAAGTATCTTTTTTTCTCTCTCTCTCTCACTCTTTCTCCTCCTATCACATCAGAACTCTGGTTACAACAATTAGCATACACACTCGAGCCAGATTCGAACCAGATGAAACTGTTGCGAACTCTGTGTGAATAATTCGTTGCGGCAGAGACAAAGAAAAATACAAAATATTTTAGATTTCTCGAGGATATGAGATCGACAGGACGACCCTTGAGCACGACAGTACGACTCTTGAGCACGACAGTACGACTCTTGAGCACGACAGTACGAGTCTTGAGCACGACAGTACGACTCTTGAGCACGACAGTACAACCCTTTGCGACGATACAACTCTTGACCACGACCGTACAACCCTTGGGTACGATGGTGGTGTGATCTCTCATTAATCAAACTGACTCTTAATGGTCATTTAAGGGTCAGGTCACCATATCCCAGAACGTACGGGCCGTGCCTTACGTTCGCACTATCTTACCACAGGGTCGCATTCTCTTGCCCCCAGGAGACCAGCACTAGTTATGTTGGAGACGAGCAACCAATTCACAATTTTTTCGCACACTCGTTAATGAACGTGACAAACCGACAACCAATGACAGTCCACAGGTATTTAGGGTTGTGTGGTTTACTGCATCAACTCTTCAAAGACCGGTGTCACAATGGGTAATACGATCAAGTGAAGGGGCTACTGTGAGAGACGTGACCTGTACTGATGCTTGGTAACAAATCAAACTAACTCATTGCTAACACTCGCTATCAGACCGAAGTATACGTCCGCCCGCAGTCACGCAGGAGTAGTATGTCTCCCTCGGTAAAATTCATTAACTTGTATTAAGAACATCAAATCAGAGAAGATGCTGTGGAGTGGCTAATAATTAATTAATTTGAGCAAATGTTAGGCCATGGGCATTACTGTGACCACACACACATATGCATATATATATATATATATATATATATGGAGAGGATGAGTGAGGAAAGATTGACCAAGAGGATATATGTGTCGCAGGTGGAGGGAACAAGGAGAAGAGGGAGACCAAATTGGAGGTGGAAAGATGGAGTGAAAAAGATTTTGTGTGATCGGGGCCTAAACATGCAGGAGGGTGAAAGGAGGGCAAGGAATAGAGTGAATTGGAGCGATGTGGTATACCGGGGCTGACGTGCTGTCAGTGGATTGAATCAAGGCATGTGAAGCGTCTGGGGTAAACCATGGAAAGCTGTGTAGGTATGTATATTTGCGTGTGTGGACGTATGTATATACATGTGTATGGGGGGGGGGGGGGGTTGGGCCATTTCTTTCGTCTGTTTCCTTGCGCTACCTCGCAAACGCGGGAGACAGCGACAAAGTATAATAAATATATAAATAAATATATATATATATATATATATATATATATATATATATATATATATATATATATAACGGTCATGAGAGGCTGTAAGATTAATTATGGTGCGCTGGCGTTAAATGGCGAGAAACTCTGACACCGGCGTGTTGGTGGCTATATTTAGGATGCTATTCTTTAGTACTCATACCACGACACCGGGTATTCGCGTTACCTGGCCCTTTGAGCATTATGGTACGACCTTTGAAGGCGAGGATATGACCATTAAATACACCAGCACTGGCCCTTTAGATCTGATGGCTCAGTTATTGATCTAGCCTTTCATTTATAGTCAGGTTAGGCCAATTCCAACTGCCTGCTTCGTCACGGGAGTTTATCGTCGTATCCTATGCTCCATGCGATAAAATCTTGAACACCTTCTTCAGGTACTGGAGATAATCTTAAGATCACATATAATAGTCTCACAATGCACGTGGCCCCATCCTGAAACTCATGCCGTACGCCTCAAAAACATGCTCATAAATCCAGAAACATTCTGAGGGTCCATTAAATGAATAGTAAAGTCAAAACTCGTTAACGAGAAAGGATAAAAACAATGAACATATGAAACAATAAAAAGTGATCACAATACATTATCTCTTAAGGAAAAAGATATCCGAAAATATTGTATCTTTCCATAGAAATAAGAGTAAATAGCGGTCGAGAAGTTGGTACCTCTGTTTTCCATTTTAAACTGCGTGGGTCCATTAATGCCAGGCGCACTTTCTTTTTTTTTTTTTTTTCTTCCGTGTTTGTCCTCTAAACTGACTCACAAAGAAACACGTTACAAATGCATCCAGGAAACGTGATGTATGTCAGGAAAAAGTAGTGCAATGTCAGTGTTCCAGTTAATCAGTTTCCTAGTTGCCCTAAACTCCGGGAATTTGGCAAGTGACGCGGTCTGACGTCATACTCCCGGAGAAATAAGATCGTTGGGTTGAGAAACTGGGGGAAACGGTGACGTTATTGTTTAATATGGGGAAAAACATATATTTTTTTTCTTTTAGTTTTTAAATATACCTTCACACAGCATCCATATATACTCCACCAACCGTGCTAAAGTCACGAAGTAGGTAAAAAGAGTGAGGAAGATTGCATCATCTTACAAGGGGACCGAGACAAATTCCAAAGTTGACTGGTCTAATACGTGGCTGATGAAATTCAACACGAATAAATTCTCAGTCAGGAGGATGGAGCATAAGTACGATATAAGCTGCAGGAACAGAAGGTCAAACCTGCAGCTAACCTATTCCCAGAACTTCTTTCGAAGAATGGGAAAGGAAACAAACTCTCACAAGACAAATATCAGAATCATTTGTAAATTAAACTGAGTCTTTAAGTCTCCGAACCAAAATGTTACTGTGACAAGTTCTTCGAAAAAAAAATGCACAGAAAACAACTACAGTTCATGATATGGAATTAATCAGGAAGCTTGTTTAAAAGGATGTAATACTTTTGCATTATAAGAAAAGTGGCTGAAGAGAATAAACTACGTGATAGAATTGTGAATGTGGACAGCATGCAAAAGTTTAGAAAGTTGTATGTCTGTAGAGAGAGTTTAAGAGATAGGGCCTGACAGATGCGAACCTCCCTCCTCGAACAGTACAAATAAGTGACTACAAATACGTGAAAACTACATACATTCACACACACATACACACGCACACAAAAACAGACGCAAACATATGATGTCAGACCAATTTTCCATACGGCCCAGATTTTAGTGTACAGTAATCATGACAACCCAGATTTTAATGTTCATTTATCATGGTATCTTTTTTTTTTCTGATAATTTCCCATTGTGTTTTGCTCATTTCCAAAACACTGACTACCACAGCACAACAGCCCCACTACTACATATAAGCCTCACCATGACACAATACCTTCACCATCACACAAATTGTAGCAACATTGTGCAATAACCCATCGGTACACACACAGTTTAGCAGTACACGCTAGCACACGGCTACATAATAACCTTACCACTGTGTAATAGTCCACACTAAATAATAGCCTTACCACTATGAAATAACCCACCTTAGACAATAACCTCACTACTGAATAATACCCCACAATAGCCTTACCATTGTATAACAAAACCCATCTTTAACCAAACGCCTTACCACTACATAATAGACTACTCTGAACAACAGCTTAATAACCCCATAATAACCCAACTCTAGATGATACACTCACCATCACATAACGACCCAACCATTAACTAGAGACTTGTCATTACATAGCAAACAGTCCAACACTACACTATAACATCACCATACCGCAGTTCAACAGTGTAACATCATCATAACACAGTTCAACATTGTAACATCACCATAACACAGTTCAACACTGTAACATCACCAACATCACTATAACACAAAACCTTCACCATTAAAGGCTAATGCAATAATACACAAAAGTCAATAGTTCATCACCATAATAGCTCCTTCATTACACAATCGCCCAACATTACACATTACCCATACCTTTATACGACAGCCCACCCCTGCACATAAGCCCCTTATACAATAGTCCACAACTACGCAAAAGCTTTCGTTTTACATAAGTCACCCATCGTAACTCTGAACAGAAAATATGAAGATATATGAAATCTAAAATCGTAGTCACTTCAAATGCCCAGATTTCGGGATCTAACAATTTTCAAAATAGTAAATAAATTCGATGTTCTAAATCTTGATGGTATCTTCCCGTCAGACAGACATACAATGGCCAGAAATAACGGTATCAAAGATGTCATACAGACGAGGGCAAAAGTTTCTTCAGCAGTAGGAGTGCTGAATAATGAAAAAAAAAAGAAGAAATAACCTACCGAAAGACGCTATCAAGGCAACAAGGGACCACATGCACAGTGAGAGTGTATGTTGTGGTCTTAGAATTATCTTTAACACACGAAGAAGGCGTTAAGGATTTTTCCGTTGGTGAACTTAGTAGCTTATGTTGACGGCCTTAATGACCCTGGCAGTTTGATAGGCTTAAAGACCAAACAACCAACCAACTCCTACCAAGGCAAAGACTAGCAAACACTGACAACTTGGTCAGACAAATGCTTTTCATGGCAGTAATTGACGATGAATAATTGTTAAAAAAAATGACACCAGAATATAAACATATTTTCAACTGTTGTGTGGGGGTAATGATGGCAATTACTTCCCCGTGACTTTTATCCTTACCTTCCAACAGTTTCCTCCCCAGAGTAGGTGACGGCATAAACCAAATCAAAATATAATTGCCAATCATCATTTCCTGATCAATTTTCCTCGTTGGTAATTTGTAATACATGGTCTTACTTCGTAGTGATTTTTCGAACCGGTTTGATGAGCCAGAGCGAATGGTGGGTGGCGAGGAGGCGGCGCGCTTATTTTTTTTTTTTTTTTTACCTTACTAGCAAGTTCGGACGCCCACAGGCTCTCGTCTGCTAGCTCCCGCGGAGAAGCAAATGTACTTTATACATGCGCCACAGACTCAGTCGAATGCACTAGCTGACCCAACTGGCTAATCTGGCCTTTGCATCCGGACTTATACTGAGCAGACCAGACCCTACACAACATCGAATGGCGTAATGACACTGTTCGGTGATATAACCATTCATCCCCGGAATGTTTCCTATTAATACCTTCAATAGTGCCAATAACACTGCCAAGAAAATGGGTGAATTATTGGCATCTGTAAATGCAGGATAGGCATCGAGCGACTGGCAACTTCGAAGGCTCTCTATCCTGTTTTCCATCTATAATGATGGGTGGGGGGAGAGGAACCTTCTGCTCGACTATTCCCTTCCATACAAAGCGGTGGGTGGAGAGAAGCCCTCTGCTTTACTATCCTTTCTCCATCTGAACAAATTAGGAATTGCAGATACTGTTGTCCCGCAGGTAACCTTGTAAAACGCCCATAAGGTCTTCAGTTATCTGACTCTCCCATATATCACCTCACAGCAACAACCTATCCACAAAACAGTAACGTAGATCGAACGACTCGCAACAGCTTCACCAAGCACACAAGTCCACCGCAGCACAGAAGCCCCAGTACCAACCAGTACACACTAGTCCATCAGTACACACTAGTCCATCAGTACACACTAGTCCATCAGTACACACTAGTCCATCAGTACACACTAGTCCATCAGTACACACCAGTCCATCAGTACACACTGGTCCATCAGTACACACCTGTACACTAATCCACCAGCACACACCTGTACACTAGCCCATAATTACACGTTAGCCAACCGATACACCCTAGCTTCACAAGCATAAACAAACAGGCCGGGTCTTGGACGGGAACAGAACTCGTCATCCTCAGTGCCTGCCTGCTGACGTCAAGCCCTCTCGCCTCCATCTCTATAATTCTTCCTCTCTCTTTCCTGTTCACTCTTTTTCCCCCCCCTCTCTCCCTCTCACTTTTTACTTTTTCCTGCACGTTATCCCATCTTTCTCACTCTCTTTCCCTCCCAGTCTCTTCACTCTCATCACCATTCTAACTCCCCCTCTACTTACACACTCCATCTTCATAGTTCTCCTTCCTCATCCCTCCCAGAACTTAGGCAGATGAACTACTATAACATCCCCAAACTGACCACTCGATACAAAGATTAGGAAGAACACAGGACTAAGGATAAATACCTGACTTATCCCCATCTGATTATATAATCTCAGGCAACACACACACACACACACACACACACACACACACACACACACGTGTACAAACACATACACAATCTTCGTTATCATATAAAGGAAGGAAGAGGAAGTTGATAACCATCTTGGCGATGTCTTGGCGAATACGTGTCCGGGCAGTGTGGCCAGAGCCGCGAGGCATGACCGGCAGGCCCACTGTGAGCGTACGATGGTGTGGCAGTCAACCTCCGGGGCACTGTGGGGACAGGGGCGGGGCGGGGCGGGGCGGGGCAGGTTAGGCCACTGGTGACGTAACCGTTTGTTGTCGAGAGTTGGGAATCCCAAGCGAGTTTGGTCCACTCAAACAATGACGGAGGGCAGGCACCATGCGGAGGTCGCCGCCCTCCTCGCTGGCAACACTGACTTCAAACCTTTGGTAGGTTGGCGCCATTTGCAGGCTCAGGTTGGAGGTTTGTGGCGCTGCCGGGGGCGGCCACCTCATCCTTAGTACCTGGTGGCATTTCTGCAAGGCATAAAAGCTTCAGGAAACTGCATGCAGAGCGTCACGTGGGCGGAGCGAGTGAGAGCGGCCGTGGCGTGGGCTGCGGTGCCTGCTGACGTCACGGCCGATGGCGTCAGCCCTGGCGTGATCTCGGTCGCTGGCGGAGGCGAGGAATCCCCCGGCCACTTGACCCACTCACCGTCCAGGGGGAATAACCCCTCGACAGACTTCTCTCCCTCTCACTTCGCCAGGCTCTCTCCCTCACTTCGTCAGCATCTCCTGCAGCCAAACGGCCGCAGTGAAAGTGAGACGAGGACAAAGCAGTTAGTGGTGGGCTCTGAGGCGCTGCCTCGGAGCCGCTCCTGGCGGACCCAGGCGGCGGCAGCTCTGCTCTTCCTAGTCTAGTCCCTCCATGATCACGTGGGATCTTCACAGGAAAATGTGTATTCCTCCTGAAATTCAGCCTTTCTCCTGGGCCAGTCGGTGGGTCTTCGCTGGCTTTGAACAGTCTCTTAACTGGATTTCACTCGCCATTCCTCAATTCACCTGGGATACACTGGGCTTCTCTGGTTCCTCCCGAGACCATTTTTGGTTTCCCTGTTTTTATCTTGGATAATCCTAGGTTACACTGGAGGACCTTATTGGGTTTGGTTGAGGTCTTGTTTGGCTGCAGGGCCAGCAAAGCCTTCCTAAGGTTAGATGAGGTCAGTCTGGGTTCATCTAGTTTTTTTTTTCTCCCTGGACTTGTTTAGGACTTTTAAATGTCAGATAAATTCTCGGTGAATGCGGTTAGAGTCATTAGGCTTCACTGTGCACCAACACAGAACGGGGAATGCAGCAACCTGGTTAATTTAACAATACAAAAACGTCATTTTCAACGTACACATCTATCTAAATCTCACTCGCTTCCTACCTCTGAATTTCAAGACACTGGAACCCGGCCCTGCAGTAACGTAAAACTATTGGCATAACCATATCTTCCACTACATCTAAAATATATATATATATATATATATATATATATATATATATATATATATATATATATATATACAGAGAGAGAGAGAGAGAGAGAGAGAGAGAGAGAGAGAGAGAGAGAGAGAGAGAGAGAGAGAGAGAGAGAGAGAGAGAGAGAGAGAGCTTCGTAACATGACGTACATTATATGCTTCTTTCTCTGACAGTAAACATAGGTACTTGTATCCTGGGGAGATGAGGGGGGGGGGTCAAAACACTGGAGGAGTGTCCATCATTTCGCCCCAAGTCCCGTTGCACTTACCCCCCCCCCCCCCCCCCACACACACACACACACACACACACACACACCAGCGCTTCCATCACCAGAGGTAAGTCTGGCACCGAGGACTGGCCGGCCACTCAACCTCACAATAACCTGCAACAAGGACACGCTGGAGGTGGGGCAGGGGGATACGTGAAGTGCTCTATAAGGTATACCAAGAGCCAGGTACAATCACGGGTCACGGAGGGAGGCCAGAAGAAAAAAGAAACGTTCTGGGTACGAAACCGTTGATCGTCAGGTTATCATTAACACTCAAAGTTAACCACGACACCACTGATTGTTTCTGACCTTATCGCAAGCTGTGTGAGGTTATGTGGCTAGATAACTGTAATTAGAATGGCTCTATTCAATGACATGTTTTGATACTAGACCTGGTGGGTCTTGACTGTCCCTCTGTGAAGTGCACAATCGTAATTTCCTTCCTCGTATTTTTTGTTGTTTACAAGAATTACGACACTCCCCGAGACCCTATCTGGGTCGCCCTGAATTTTACGTCACTCGTCTTTCCGTTGATCGATATGTGCAAGAACTCTGGGTCAATGTCTCTCTATAATTTATGAATTCTAGAGAACCGAAAACATGAAAATCGTATATTCATATTCGGTGAGCATCACACTTATGATTTTTTTTTCTAATAGGTCAGATTTATCTTTGCGTTCAGTCGACTATGCTGCTGATTCGAATTTATCAAAACGTAACTTGGTTCCTTACTCACTATGTTATTGTGTCGAGTAAAGTTTTGAGTAACATGAAAATTCTCGAACGACATTGCTCTCATCCTAATTAGAAAAAAAAATCCTGGTATTGAGTTCGGATCATTTAACTTCTCCATGTTACCACTCCCACTTGTAGGATGACGCCCATATGAGGGACGATGGCTGATGCTACTAGGATAAGGGGTGCCTCCGTATGATCACATCATAACATGAACCTAACAGCCAAAGCATTTCCACGAAATGATAATAATCTTATTGTTCATTTACTGCTGCCATTCACCTTGTTGTAGTGAATTAGCAGGCAAGGACACTGTTGCTCCACTGGAGTTACCGTTGTAAGGTAGATACATAAAGTGCTAGGGAGAAAGCAGGTGGTGCAAGTGTTACATAAAGGACTCCAGAAGAAGAAGAAAAAAAAATAGTTAGAATTCAGCGGCTGCCTTAGAAGGGAACGGGTGAAGCTGTCCCTAACAATGAGGTAGCTGGAGGAAGCCAAGGAGTTAAACTGGGAGTGATATAGAGTACATATGAAGGACAGATGGCAGAAGACCTGATGGTTTACGACGAGTTTACTCGCTGAACGAGAGTGATAGCATTCTACACTTTTAACCAACGTCGACGGAGACAGGATAGTAAGGCAGAGTAGGAAATTATCCACCCACCACTACGGAGGGAGACAGGGTAATAAAGCAGGAGGGACGGACCTCCCCTCCTTCATCACCACTATACTGGGAGACAAGGTAGCAAAACAGAAGAAGAAGGAGGGACCTCTCCCTCCCCCAACCCCCCATCCACCCCCATTACTATAAACAGACAAAGGATGGTAAAGCAGAACCCCCTCCCTCCTCCCCTCCCCAACTATAGAGGGAAACAGGATTGTAAAGAGGGCTCCGCCTCCCCATTCGCGATTCCATCTGGCATGTCGGTCTGCCGGAAAACAGATCAAGAACGACCAAAATGTAGCAGCATTCTAAAGAAAACGAGATGCTGAGGTGTAACACACACTCACTCAAGATGCGTTGTACAAAAACATTTGCTAAATATTCATATATGAATCGAAGGGAAACATGGAAGAGAGCATTACGATAGTATGCAACTTTGAGCACTACAATCTATGTATCGCTACAGAATGACCAAGATACGGAAAAGGATGTATGGACAGCGAAACAGAAATCTTACGTGAAGGTTCGTACTATGATCTCCAAGAGACGATGTAAACAACATAATCGGATGATCACCTGCTGGCAGACGGGGGCGCCCGAGACTGTACATGGTGCTGGGCCAAACAACAGACGGACTGACAGGACAGACAAGACAGACGATGATGACTGGGACAGGGTCAGTGAAAATGATATCATGTTACCGCAACAGACTTAAGAAAAAAAAATACAGAAACAGTAATGAGGAGGAATGTAAAATATGTGCTGCGAAATAAATGTTAATATATATATATATATATATATATATATATATATATATATATATATATATATATATATATATATATATATATATATATTCCTATGACTCCACGGGGAAAATGAAACACGATAAGTTCCCAAGTGCACTTCCGTGTAATAATCACATCATCAGGGGAGACACAAGAGAGAAATATAACAGTCAGTTGATATACATCGAAGAGACGAAGATAGGACGCCATTTGGTAAGTTGCTCTCGCATGTATATGTTTACACGATCGAGGCGTTCGTGTTTACCCCCACCGCTGCCCGACTCTGGTGTTTTCCCGCTGGGGAGGCACCATCTTGGAAGGCATGGCGCCAATGCTATAATGCTGGTTGGGACCTTCCTTTACGATGTATAGCAAGATGATGGCAAGGTGTGGCATGTGAAGTATTAAATGCATAAGGAAACGGGGAAGGGAAAGATAACGTGACCTATCTAACCGCCTTGTTATAGGATCCCTTGAAATATAATCAGTCACCTGACTCTATAATCCTTCCCTACGAGGTTCCTGCAGCTTCAAGGCTGCGCTACAATCAGTAGCGTGGAAAGAATGAATTCCTGGACGAGGTTTTACCCCGGGTCGTTCACTGTTGCCTATGACGCAACCTCAGCTTATGTGACTTTTCACTGGCGGGGTAACCTTATGCAAGCGCAGTCCGATGACGCCCCTTTATATATATATATATATATATATATATATATATATATATATATATATATATATATATGTATATATATATATTTTTTTTTTCTTTTTTTTTTGCTTTGTCGCTGGCTCCCGCGTTTGCGAGGTAGCGCAAGGAAACAGACGAAAGAAATGGCCCAACCCACCCCCATACACATGTATATACATACGTCCACACACGCAAATATACATACCTACACAGCTTTCCATGGTTTACCCCAGACGCTTCAAATGCCTTGATTCAATCCACTGACAGCACGTCAACCCCGGTATACCACATCGCTCCAATTCACTCTATTCCTTGCCCTCCTTTCACCCTCCTCCATGTTCAGGCCCCGACCACACAAAATCTTTTTCACACGATCTTTCCACCTCCAATTTGGTCTTCCTCTTCTCCTCGTTCCCTCCACCTCCGACACATATATCCTCTTGGTCAATCTTTCCTCACTCATTCTCTCCATGTGCCCAAACCATTTCAAAACACCCTCTTCTGCTCTCTCAACCACGCTCTTTTTATTTCCACACATCTCTCTTACCCTTACGTTACTTACTCGATCAAACCACGTCACACCACACATTGTCCTCAAACATCTCATTTCCAGCACATCCATCCTCCTGTGCACAACTCTATCCATAGCCCACGCCTCGCAACCATACAACATTGTTGGAACCACTATTCCTTCAAACATACCCATTTTTGCTTTCCGAGATAATGTTCTCGACTTCCACACATTCTTCAAGGCTCCCTGAATTTTCGCCCCCTCCCCCACCCTATGATCCACTTCCGCTTCCATGGTTCCATCCGCTGCCAGATCCACTCCCAGATATCTAAAACACTTCACTTCCTCCAGTTTTTCTCCATTCAAACTCACCTCCCAATTGAATATATATATATATATATATATATATATATATATATATATATATATATATGTACCTTCGTGCCTCAGGCACTCCTTCTATGGAGCTATCACTGTCTTTAGGAAAGCAGCCATGATCACTGAGCGAGCCTACGGGTCAAGAGGTGTGGTGATGTATGTCTGTCTGTATGAGCTGAGTGTAAGGGACTTGAGGAGTCGGTGTTCTGTGCCTACAAGTGCAGATGTTGTATCTCGAGGCTGAGGTGTCTCGAAACATGTTCTTACAATAACACCACACTCCTTGACCTGTAGTCAGGAAGGTAGAGGCAAAAGTGTGTATATATATATATATATATATATATATATATATATATATATATATATATATATATATATATATATATATATAGTCACTAGACGGAAAGGAGTGCAGTTTTGCCGGGGAATTCCTTACTCTTAGTACATAATTTCCTTGCTACTGATTGTGGCGCAACCTTGAAGCTGCAGCAGCCCTATTAAAGGTGTTCTGGGGTTGTATACGAAAAATATTATCAATGATGAGAGAGAGAGAGAGAGAGAGAGAGAGAGAGAGAGAGAGAGAGAGAGAGAGAGAGAGAGAGAGAGAGAGAGGGAGGGGGGTGGGGTGTCGAGTCACGTACTGTCGGCGTGGGACCGGCCCAATATATACCGCGTCGGGTGATGTCGACGCCACAGTCGGCAGGCAGCCGAGGTGCAGATCACACCGTCCCACAGATTAGTCTGTTCCCACTACCGGTGCCACAGTTAAAACCTCAAATACGACCTCAACAGCCACGACTTATATATCGTAATAACGCTTGCTTTTACACCCTCTGTTGGCATCTTGAATCAACCAGGTGGAAAAAGGACAATATCGACAGAATGGAACTTGTGATCATTTTCGTCTTGTTCGTCTCCTTCGCTTCGGCTCTCAAGGGAAATTCAATCGCAGGTAAGGTTTGTTTACGTTTGATACGCATCTGTTTTGACTTCCTCATTTCTAAGTTGCACCATACGAGTCTTGACCTTGTCATAGCCGAGGTTTTGAACAAATTATGGCAGGACTCCCTTAACCTGAATGATTATAGCCACAACGATTACATAGGAGGGATCTGAAACCAGAATACAGTTTGGATACGTGTTATGAAATTAAAATAAGTCTCCCTGGTATTTTGATGTGTTTCCCGTATGTCCTCTCCCTTTCTCTGCACACACACACACATATATATATATATATATATATATATATATATATATATATATTGATAAGAGTGAGTGCTCAAATTACAGAGGTATAAGTTTGTTGAGTATTCCTGGTAAATTATATGGGAGGGTATTGATTGAGAGGGTGAAGGCATGTACAGAGCATCAGATTGGGGAAGAGCAGTGCGGTTTCAGAAGTGGTAGAGGATGTGTGGATCAGGTGTTTGCTTTGAAGAATGTATGTGAGAAATACTTAGAAAAGCAAATGGATTTGTATGTAGCATTTATGGATCTGGAGAAGGCATATGATAGAGTTGATAGAGATGCTCTGTGGAAGGTATTAAGAATATATGGTGTGGGAGGCAAGTTGTTAGAAGCAGTGAAAAGTTTTTATCGAGGATGTAAGGCATGTGTACGTGTAGGAAGAGAGGAAAGTGATTGGTTCTCAGTGAATGTAGGTTTGCGGCAGGGGTGTGTGATGTCTCCATGGTTGTTTAATTTGTTTATGGATGGGGTTGTAAAGGAGGTAAATGCAAGAGTCCTGGAAAGAGGGGCAAGTATGAAGTCTGTTGGGGATGAGAGAGCTTGGGAAGTGAGTCAATTGTTGTTCGCTGATGATACAGCGCTGGTGGCTGATTCATGTGAGAAACTGCAGAAGCTGGTGACTGAGTTTGGTAAAGTGTGTGGAAGAAGAAAGTTGAGAGTAAATGTGAATAAGAGCAAGGTTATTAGGTACAGTAGGGGTGAGGGTCAAGTCAATTGGGAGGTGAGTTTGAATGGAGAAAAACTGGAGGAAGTGAAGTGTTTTAGATATCTGGGAGTGGATCTGTCAGCGGATGGAACCATGGAAGCGGAAGTGGATCATAGGGTGGGGGAGGGGGCGAAAATTTTGGGAGCCTTGAAAAATGTGTGGAAGTCGAGAACAGTATCTCGGAAAGCAAAAATGGGTATGTTTGAGGGAATAGTGGTTCCAACAATGCTGTATGGTTGCGAGGCGTGGGCTATGGATAGAGATGTGCGCAGGAGGATGGATGTGCTGGAAATGAGATGTTTGAGGACAATGTGTGGTGTGAGGTGGTTTGATCGAGTAAGTAACGTAAAGGTAAGAGAGATGTGTGGAAATAAAAAGAGCGTGGTTGAGAGAGCAGAAGAGGGTGTTTTGAAATGGTTTGGGCACATGGAGAGAATGAGTGAGGAGAGATTGACCAAGAGGATATATGTGTCGGAGGTGGAGGGAACGAGGAGAAGAGGGAGACCAAATTGGAGGTGGAAAGATGGAGTGAAAAAGATTTTGTGTGATCGGGGCCTGAACATGCAGGAGGGTGAAAGGAGGGCAAGAAATAGAGTGAATTGGAGTCATGTGGTATACAGGGGTTGACGTGCTGTCAGTGGATTGAAGCAAGGCATGTGAAGCGTCTGGGGTAAACCATGGAAAGCTGTGTAGGTATGTATATTTGCGTGTGTGGACGTGTGTATGTACATGTGTATGGGGGGGGGGGGTTGGGCCATTTCTTTCGTCTGTTTCCTTGCGCTACCTCGCAAACGCGGGAGTCAGCGACAAAGTATAAAAAAAAAAAAAAAAAAATATATATATATATATATATATATATATATATATATATATATATATATTGATTATACTAGTGCCTGATGACAATTATGAAGGTGAAACGGAATTCATTAATTATAACGTAATTTTTCTATGCATGTGGCTCAAGTTTTATGGAGACAATCCACCTCTTCAGTTGCCAGTAATTATTAAAGTTGATCTAAATCCCGACATCACGTGTTGTAGGCTACTAAGAGGAGTGGGTGCTGGGGGGCGGGGCTGGAAATCCTTCCCTCCTGTTTTACTTTTCCAAAAGAAGGATCAGAGAAGGGGGATATTTCCCTTCTAAGGCTCAGTCATCTATTCTTAACGCTACCTCGCTAACGCGGGAAATGGCGAGTATGTACAACATATATAGATATACACATATTACGTTTATGTACCAAACTCGATTGCAAACGGCTTAATGTACAGAGGACGATGTGACCATCGTAGGCGGGGAATGCTACGCCCTCAAGGACGTGGGGACTTGCACTGGCCAGGAGGAGGCTTGGTACTACAGCACTGCCGACAACAGATGCGTCTTCTTCGTCTACTCCGGATGTGGCGGCAATGAAAACAGGTGAGCAGGAGGAACTACAACTGCTGTACGAACGCTCGTATGTACTTGATTAAAAATCTAACAGCAACTTGAAGAAAAGTCGATGTTTATATGATTCACTGAAATAGTAAATGATTAAAGGTTGGGTGAGGTTAGGTTAGGTCTCAGTGAGGCGTGAGACGCATGTGGAAATCGGATGTTTGATCAACATGGGAAACGTAGGCCAGTGGTATATGGCTCAGAGGGGAATAAAGCACATTTAAAACTGCTCTTTAAAATTTCCTTGTGAATCACTCTCATGTTTGACCACTTCCCCATTCCCTCGTCATCTCCCCCCCCCCCCCCCCCCCCCGGGCACGGCACTAACCAAACACGATGTCTATCTTGGATCCTTCCAGGTTCTCGACCAGGACGGCGTGCGAAGAGACATGCGAGAAGTTCAGATGTCCCGACTTGGATTGCCCAGATTCTTGCACAAGAACCCAGGGTCCTGATGGGTGCGACGTCTGCGCATGTACAAGAGGTAGGTCCTGGGGAGTCCACGAGCGGGTCTGTCGTGAACCAGTTGGCTTAGGAAGGCGTTAGGTCCTGGGGAGTCCACGGGCGGGTCTGTCGTGAACCAGTTGTCTTAGGAAGGCGTTAGGTTCTGGGGAGTCCACGAGCGAGTCTGTCGTGAACCAGTTGGCTTAGGAAGGCGTTAGGTCCTGGGGAGTCCACGGGCGGGTCTGTCGTGAACCAGTTGTCTTAGGAAGGCGTTAGGAAGTTGATAATGGACTTGCAGTTAGGTATGAAGCAGTTAGTACTCGCAGCCTCTTGTTAGGCAATAGGTAGTTAGTCCTCGTAGCCTGTAGTTAGGTAGGTAGTACTCGTAGCCTAGTCGTTGTTGGTCTTGGGGTTGTCTTTGAGGGATAACCCCTGGCGTAACGGTGGGTATAAAATGGTGGTAAAAAAAAAAAGAAAAAACGAGCTAAGATCAGCTGGGTCCCATATGGGGATGAAGGTAATCTTGCGTTACACACAGGGAAGAAAAAAAGTGTGTGGCCGGGCCGTCTGGGAACTAGACACTGAAGAATCAAGAGGTAATTATTCAGAGTGGACCTTCCCCCACACGGCAGCATTAGCTTTGTAAGTGAAAAGTTGAAATGGAGCAAAAAAAGAAAAAAAACGACAAAGAAGAATAATGTGCAAGAGAAAAAAATCCTGTATTAGATGTGGAATTCAAAATAGTGATCCGAAGACTTGGAACTTATGATAAACCAAAAAATGAATTGACGTCACATATTACCTGCTTTATAGAAAATAATACAGCCCATGAACTGTCAGGATAGGCTATATTAAATGAGACGGCCAAAAATTCCCTTTGATAGCAAAAACACTGCCTCAGTATTTATTCGAAGAAAGAAAATGATACGTAAATAATACGTAAAACCCACAGACTCATTTTGTTCCAATGAGGACTTGAAGAATAACGATTTTACAACCGGAATTTTTTTTCTGCATTTTAAATCTGTAAGCGGAAAGTCACGGCTATTTAAACACAAGAGGCAGTAATGAGAAACGCGCTTTGTTTTAACTGGTCGAGGTAAATTTTGCGCCGTGTTGAATGGGCCGGTTAACTATACTAGGATCAATAAGTGATACCAACTGGTCAGTGGCGTTTATGATACAAAAAAAAAAGAAAATGTTCAGAAACCGTGCCATAACTAATACCAACTGGTCTGTGCGTTTATGATACAAAAAAAAAAAAAATCAGGAACCGTGCCATAACTAATACCAACTGGTCTGTGGCGTTTATGATACCAAAAAAAAAAAAAAATTCAGGAACCGTGCCATAACTAATACCAACTGGTCTGTGGCGTTTATGAAGTGTTCGGGAACCGTGCCATACAGAGAGACAGTGTTTCCTCATTTCTAGCAAAATTCCGGCAACGGGGTAGTGATGGCAGGGAAGCAGAGTATTTAGTTCTTAGTGAATCAGGACTAGGACTGTTCGGTGGAGACTTTCACCACTCGGATTTCCCTGCTGAGGTGTGCACTACGTTGAAGGGAAAAGCAGAGGCGAATCATCCTGCGTCCAGTGAATGTTGTTATTTCAGTAACTGCCTGCGCCCGTTTCTCTACATTCCGGATATAGAGCCTCTTCTCATGGTTATCTTCACGCGTTTTATTTATGAGACAGTGCACCTGTAGGCTATGTTACGCTGACGGCTATAACGATGCGAGAAATATATACTGTCCCTGTCGACTGCTAAAGAGAAAAATTAGGATATTACACCAACACAGTTCGAAGTACGCCGCCAAACATGGCAGGTCTGTTTCACGTTCGCACTAGGCTTGAAGTGTAGGATGCTGTCGGTGACGCGCACATAAAAATCTTCATAATGTGGGAATATAAGACATAAAGATGAAAGCCACACTGGAAAATATGATAAAAATAATTACGTGCTAAACATTTCGGTCCATAATTCAGGATCTTTTTCGGCAGTTACCCAAGAAGGGTCCTTCAGTATGGCCCTTGAAATACAAATCACACAAAATTATTCTTATTTCTCTAGAGCGAGTGTTATCTTCACCTGTCATATTACGCATATAAAGTATATAACGTGATAATGATGAGAATAATCATGGCTGGAGAGGATACAAGATTTTCCGTAGTTAGGGTAAATGCCATCGAACTCGTTCAAATATGCTGGCGAAAGCTACCCAGCCATCCATTGGTGTGGGCTCTATTTATGGAAGGAAATGATTACTGAATGGTGGGTTCAGCTATGTCTGCTAATGTAGACGGGGGAGAAAAAACATCGGACAAGGAGAAAGTGCCCCTGGCAGCACCTTGGTTCGGCGCCAAACAGGGGTACAAGACCCTCGCCTGTTGCCGTGGAAACTTTTTTTTCTTTACCGCATGCTTCAGAGATCTTTTGTTTCATTTGGAGTTTTCAATTTGGAGTTTTCGTGATAAGTTGAAAGCACGTTAATGTCTGGTGTCATTTTCATTAAAAAGAAATTCACACCTGCATTTCACCATCGATGGCCTTTGCTGAACCGAAAAACTGTCATGTATTCATTGTGGTGTGTGTGTGTGTGTGTATATATATATATATATATATATATATATATATATATATATATATATATATATATATATATAGAGAGAGAGAGAGAGAGAGAGAGAGAGAGAGAGAGAGAAATGCCCAGAGAAACCGATTCACCATAATTATTCCCTCTAACGCTCATGAGGTCAGGCAACGAAGATATTAGTTCTAAAAAGACTAAAGGATTTACTGCAAACGGCTGCGGACAGACAGACACTAGAAAATAATGGGTTAAAATTCTTATATGATAACCTCAGGTTCTGCTACTTTTAACAGAAATCGAGAAGCAAAAGATTAATGCGCTGGCTAACTATTCGTACTAAATTTTGAAGCCAGAGGCTACTTACATTATAATTCATTGACAAACCTAACCAGAATTCACAAATCCATGAGAACATTAATATCCAAAACCTTTGTGATAAACAGACTGCTTATAAAGACAGACGATGCAGATTTCATGAAAAAAAAATAAGAAAACGGGTTCGAGGAAATGCTGACTGGAAAGGACTTGTTCTCTGCCACCACTGCAAAAGGAAGTATCGACAGTTTCATATCTTCATACTTGGGTTAAGTTCATGACTTGATGCATCGCTGGTAGACCCTGACTTATCAGAAATCTAATATCAGCATTAGAAACCTGAACGCTCGAAATAATGAAACTATTATTTTCCCGAAATAATTAGTTTGTGAGCAAGAAAAGTGATGTGAAGTGATTTGATACGTTACAGTCTTTTACATATACGGAACACGGATTGGGTTAAGATGAAGACGATACGGTTGATTGCGACGAAGTCCCTTAATTCATCCTTTCTGGTAGGGATGTCTTGAATACTGACATGATCACTGGATTTAGATTAAGGGGCATTGTTGTCGGAGCACATGAGCCGAGTCCCAGGATCTACAATATTTTTTTTTCCTTTTTTTCCCCCAAGCTATCTTTCGATCACCGTATTCCAAAGAACCCATCTCAAAGACTTCAACTCCCAAATTTTTCCATTCAGATAGCAATCAAGAAGGATATTTATAGCTTCATCTCGAACCTTTTTGGTCGGGGGCCATGTATGTCTATAGATATATGGCCCTTGACCCATATATATATATATATATATATATATATATATATATATATATATATATATATATATATATATGTATATATGTGTGTGTGTGTGTGTGTGTGTGTGTGTGTGTGTGTGTGTGTACAGTGACCGTAAGAAGTCAGAGAATAATCTTAAAAACAGGAAGGATATTTAGATGGCAACAAGATACCTGAAAGTTGTTGACCTTAATGGCCCTGGCAGGTGACAGACCTAAAACCTAAGCCAATCACTCTAGACCTGTTTATCAGTGACAAACGTGACTGTGACGACTACGCTAACACTTTCTCAAACCAGACATGTTTAATTGTGTGGTTAGCCTCTGTTCCACTGACACCTAGTTCATTTCGTACAGTAAGTGTAGCATTACATTTACAACGTATTTACTGTTGACAAGCACACACGTATCCAGGTTAGGTTTGCATGTGAGCCGGATTACCTACCACTCACAAGGGAGGGATGGGGAGGAGGAGTGAGTGGATGGGTGAGCCACCTTCGCTGATGGAAACCCCCTCCGATCGTTCACCCCAGCACGGCTCAGGGAGTGCACGCTAACCCAAGAGTGTGAGCTCGCCCGTGTTTACTCACGTACACTGAGTGAGAGGTCCGTGTTTGTACTAGTGGGTCAACCCTAATGCCATTTCTTTTTTAGTGTGTGTGTGAATATTAGCAGTTCGATAAAGCCTTGGCTCATGTGTTAACAAAAAAGTTTTGTTCCGTGGGAAGTATATATATATATATATATATATATATATATATATATATATATATATATATATACCGTAATTTTTGTCGCACGGTCGTAACTTATACAGACGGACAGACAGACAGACGTAGCTTCCCCTCACATACACCCACACAAACACATATGAAACGGTGTCATACGAGGTATTACAAGTACAGCGTTGCCAGAACCAACTGTCCAGGACGTTCACTGACGTGATGAATACACAAACGGAAGCAAGTACTGCAACTTTATTGAAAAAAGTTAATTAACTTGCAATAACTATTTATATATAAAATTCATCTGTGTGAAACTGAACTTCCTTATCACATACAATTTACATTTACATAAAGATTCCTTTCCGTTGCATATCCCCCATAAACCAAAATCATGACATCTAAGGCTTTTTGAATTACGAATAATGAAGACTAACATTTAAAAAAAAAAAAAGACAAAGCCTACATCAGAGGACAAATGAGGCCTTAAGACGTGTAACACCAGGAAGTCATTATTAAGCATCCAAAGACTCCAGGCTGTAAACTGGGTCGGATATGGTACTGAAGGAAAAAAAAAAAAAAAAGAACCTGGCAAAGAGTGAGCTAACACAGAACCTGGTGGCCATGATTAGAAAGTGTGGAGGAAGGGTTAGCGACCCACTGGCGGTGTGGCGCCAAGGAGGTGCCGCCGATCCTGTTTTTATAAACAGTTATGTTTGACGTTTATAGTACTTTCCAGATTTAGTGTAAACGTGGTTTTCTTGTCAATCTTTTGAATTTCCTCTGAGAAATCCAGTCGAATTCGGTCGTTGGTTCGGGTTTGCTACTCTTGCATGGGTAGTTTCTTTCGGTGTTATGCCTATGACGAAAGTAAAAGCATCTGGGGTATGCTAACGGACATGTTTTCAGGACGCTGGCAAAAAGACTACCTTTCTACACCTAATCTAAAGATCTCGTTTTGTAACATGTTAATTTGAGAACCGAATGAAGTAAAACCGAATTGGAGAATTTGAAATGATCAAAAAAAAATAAAAGATTGAAGAATAAGCATAGATTTTTCTAATAAGGAAGACCTGCTTCTCCGGTTGGTTAATCACTTCCAAATGTTAGGATATAATTAACAAAGGTTACTCGAAACCTGAATGACTCACCGGAGGCATCAGAGGTCGGCTACATCTCCATACTTAGAAGTATTCCATCACTGTAAAGGTGTCAGGTGGAGACAGAAAAGAGAGATAAAAAAAAAGACGAAAGGTGTGTTAACATGCGGCCACAGCCACCAGCCCTTTACAGCATCCTTGCCGACCGAGTCGTTTTAAGGGATTTATGACCGATTCTGTAGTCTAACTAAGGCCATGGATTAGACATTCGTATCATGTTAGCCTTATAAAGATAGAATAGCCTCATGCTTACTTCAGCGCTTAACAAGTATTTCAGGTTAGGCTAGGTAAAGGAGATGTACTCAAATATCCAGACTGGTAATACTATGCCGGCAATTTTCTTTTATTTTGCTACGATTGTAAAAATATAACTATAATCATGAGGGTACAAATCGTCTGCTTCTGAGATTCCTTTCGGATATAAACGTCACAGAAGGTCGATAAACTGTGGTCAAAATATCATGAACACCCATAAGATTCCCCGGTCAATCGACGTTTCATTACAATCCGTTTCAAATATTCGAGTGTCGTGGGTCATCCATCACGTAGGGATGGTCGACCCCTGAGCACATGGATGGGCGGCAGTAGGGAATCGTCTGTGGAAATGCCATGATTCAAGGGTCACTCACCTGGGCGGCCGGTGTACCAGTAACTTTCATCCCCCGGCTGACAAGAGACGGGCGGCGGTTTCAGGGAGTGTTGCTAGGCTGAACCCGACTAGCCTATGCCGGTGCACTTTACCTGGCACACACACTGAGACCCACACAGGATTGAAGTCTTGTGAATGGCTAGGCGTGTTCCCGTCGAGCAGAATGCTGAGATGGAAAAATGGTTGGACTTAAAGAGACAGAAATTAGAAACCGATAATGTACCATCGAAGGAGTTACAACGGTCGGAATCATAAAACAATAAGCTGGAAATAACAAATGAAGCATACAAATGATACTTTCTTAATCATTCTAAACCCCAGAGGCAAATCACTGATTTCAATAGGTTTTTCTAAATCTAAATCGATTGAGAGGAAAAGGTGTGATGTATGGAAGTGAATGGTGCGGTGAAGGGCATCTGAGCCATGTAGGAGGTGACAGCTCCTCGCTGGTGAGGTCTATCGTGAGACCTGTCCCCACTGTCACTTCGTCTATATAATGGCCGCCCCAGATTCAAAATTGATATGGCAAAAGCCTTTAAGTTTGGTTGTTACAGCCTTCGTTCAGAATCCACGATCGAAACTCGTAAAAAACATCTCATTAGTTTAGAATACATATTTCAATTGATGAATCTCAGGATACATAGTTTTAGATTAAGTCTAGAAAATATATGGCTACATAACTATAATCAGTTAGTATATATAGTATGACAACAATTGTTTCATCCGAGAGAAATTAATACAAGACTCTCGTCCAACATCAAATATGTGTAAATGATTGGAACAAAAATGTGCAATAGATCAGTGTTGGGAAGCTCCTCCGTTTGTACCTGTACCAGAGCTTCGTTCTATCATCCAGAACGATGTTGCTGTGTGAAAGTTGGGTCCGTTGCTCTGTCTTCCCCGTCCTCACAATACTGGCTTCTCACTGTCTTGTCCCTGCTCTCGCTCTTCTCATTCAAGGTCTGTTCTTAATTCTCGCTATCTGTTTTGTACGTTATTTTCCGGTTTGCTTATTATGTTGGAATTAGAGGGTTTCCCGTAAAACTTGTTTCACTTCTGGGTGAAACATGCATGCGTACATTCAATTTCAGCAACATTAGATTGGACATGTCCACTACTCTAACCATATCTGTGGGAACTACATAGATATAACATTCAGTCTACCTTCATAACATGAGACCCCCATCTTGTAATCTCAGTTATATGGCGTAAATACATAACAATCTATAACTACTGCTGGTCTAACTGTATTCTAACAATTCATCCCAAGTTCACAGACACGACTGTAGCAACCAGATGAGCGGTAACGAACCAGACATACGGTTAACGGGAGATGTATTTCTCTTGTTACAGCCGAGGCGGAAGTTTTGTGCAACGCGCCAGAGCAGCGAGGTTACTGCAGGGCCCTTCACTACAAGTGGTACTGGTCGGCAGAGAAGCGTCGCTGCGTCCAGTTCGTGTATGGTGGCTGCGGAGGCAACGGGAACAATTTTGAAACGGAAGAGATGTGCCTGAAGGTGTGCTCAGCGGTGTAGCACCACCAAGGAGGATCTTCCGGTGTCAGGGAAGAAATGATGTACCTAGGAGGAGTCCTACTCTTGCAGTAAGTCCCTTGGACGCAAAGTTCTACTGGGACAAGACAACAAATTGTTCCATCTAAGTCATTTCCTATAGATTTTTTTTTCTGCATTTTTAACCCAACCTTAGTTTAGTTACGGTGAACTGAATGTCAGCATCCACACTTAAGGTAGTGAGCGATGTTTAGGATCTTGGCCCCTAAGGAACATCTGGTCGTTCATTCACACGCCTTGCAGTGCAGAGAGCTTACGACACAGGAGCTTTTTTTTTTTTTTTTTTTTACAGTTTGTTCAATGAACTGATGAGGAAGAACTATTAGTCGGCCTGGCATCAAGTCCAGGTTTTGCTGATAGCATCGGCATGAGTGAGGAGTCGAGTTCCACTGTTCTCCAAAGTGTGAAATTATAAAAATGCCTGACCTATCGTTGACGTCGTGGAAATGCCAAACTCTCCTGATTTTTCTTGCAGCACGCATTTCTGAGGAAAGGAAAGTGCTAACCGTTATTTCCTTGGTGACGAGGACGAAAGGAGCGTAAACAATGATGCTGATGAAACAGTTGATGCTCGTGGTTTCAAAACTTCAAGGTTGTCACAGTAGACGGCTTATATATCCATTACAGTGTCATCCTGGCAGAACACGGCCGTTATTCTTTATCATTACAAAAAACATATGGTCACTATACAAGTGCATTTAAAGTATAATGATGAGAAAGTCGCCTGTTGTAGTTATACGTCTGGCCTTCGCGGCGTTACGTAGGCGGGGTTAATTGTTGCCATTCTGACTTTTTTTTTTTCCCCCTCTCGCTATGTTTATGTTAACTTGGGTGCAAAGAGTTCTGGCTTGGTGAGCAGTCAGCAGTCGATAGCCATTAGATCCAACAACATACGCGTACCTGGTGTTACTTTGGGAGACAGTTGTATAGGAAACAGTCAGGTGATACTGTCTACTGTATAGTGAATGTAGTTTATATTTTTTCTCTCCTGGTCGCTACCTAATATTTAGAGGGGTACCAGTGCCTACCAAAAATAGGTTCCTTAATAATTAACAAAATATGATACGCTTTACATTTCGGTGTTTGTAAAGGTTAATCATGACCTACACACCACGACCCTGTGTACCAATCGTTACAAAGCTATTAGTGTTACCATTCATGAGGAGTTACGTTGTTAGTAATCAGTTTGGATGCAGGCCTAATGACCTCTAATCAAAGGTCGTTCTCCGTTAAACCCCCCCAAAAAATAGCCAGTATTTAAACGGGCTGAAATAAAAAAATAACCCAGAGAAACTGTCAAAATCATTCGAAAATTTGCGGGATTACAGATCTATATTCATCTGAATTACTTTAACAAACCGACTCCTTTTTTTTTTTTTTTTTACATAACTCCGACAGCGTTCGGACTTGTGAACCCAGTCACCCGTCTCGGCAGGAACGGAAGAATAACTTATGTTTTCCTTTTTGTTATAATGTTACTGAAATCTGATTATCGTCACTAATCTACTTGTTAACAAAGGTTATGATTATCGCACTGCTTGTGAGATGTTATAAAGGCACTGCTTGTAGTCATATCATGTGATAATGTGGTTGATGTTACCAATTGTTTAAACCAATGTATATTAGTTTATTAAAAACTTAAAAGAATTGTAATATTTTATCCTACAAAGTAATCTGTGTACAGAAACACTACAAATGATCCTTATATATGTGTAAACATTTCATGTATATATCAAACCAGTAATGGGTACTGTAACAGATACAAAAACATACATCGTCATTACATTGCACAATCATACAATATACTAGGCAGCTGTGCTGGGCGACTATGCACAGATGTACATTTGAAAACCATTTCCTACATCAAATTTTTGAGTTTCATCCGCCATTACCAGTGTGAATATATCAAATCCATTTCTTTTTGACCTAAAACTAATGGACCAAACTACCTTCTTAGATGCAGAGATTAAATCTGACTGTATGTAAGATTTGGTTTGCTCTCCACGAGAAATTATCCCTGCAGTCCCTCTAACCTAACCTCGTACAACGGAGGGAAATCACACGTGCAAATATTTCCAACATTTAGAAAACAGACAAGATGAGCGAGGTAAGAAGGCAGGTCAAGGGGGTAGTTGTAACGAAGACACCCTGGGCAGGTGACCGGGTGGCTACATACGGTCATGTCTAGATGGTATATGTTTTAATCCTGTGATGTCTTCAGATGTTAGTGGTATATGCAGTGATTTAGGGCCAAACTCTGAGCTCCAGCAAACAATTTGATAGTTTGACGGACATAATGAAATAATGAACAAAACAATGTTTGTTTCTAGATCTCTTATTATTGTTTTATTAATACAGTATACAAGAGAACGTTGCTGAAATGATAAGTGTTTATTTTCGTGTGCCTTGAAGAGTCGTTATCATTGCTTTAAAACTCGCGCTTACAACCACACACGTACAGTTAGTTTTGTGTGATAACTCGGCATCACTACGTGCAGATCCAGGTGACTCTCAGCTTTTATGTCGTAACTGTAAAGAACCGATGAAAGACACTGGACAGGCGACCCTCGGGTGCCAAACGGTGCATCACCACACAAGCTATTGTCTCCCTCAGTGGAGTGTGGTTGAGGGTGGCATTCAGGGAGCGTATCAAAAGGGAGAAGAGTGGGATCGGATCGCCGCCATCCTGAAGTTATACAGTATACACAATAAACTTAATGATAATGATGCTCGTATTATTATATACATTCTTACCTTTTAGTCCCTCGTAAGGAATAATAAATGCATGTATGTTATGTCAACTGTTTCAGTGATTTAAGCAAGTGACCGGCAATACAACCATGTTAATTTCACCCTCGGCCTAAACCTTTAAAACGTATATATTCACAGCAACGACATTTTCTCCCTAGAAAAGCAAATAATTAATTTCATCGAATAAGGCTTCCCTGATTACAGCTATCATCTGTTTTATGTTATGAAATATAAACTAGTTTTCTCTCAAAAATGGTTGCCGGTCTCATAATAAACTTTCGTCTCTACAACTTCTGTATATAGCTTTATAAGTTTACTAATATGACAAATGAGATTCCACATTCAAGTGACCCGAAAAACAACAAGGTCTCTTGTCGAATTTGTAACCGGCGCTACCTCCCTCCTTGACCGAACCCTCAAATATCCCGCTTGGTGGCGGTAGAATACACAGTACTTTGCTAAAGTAGCCAAAGCGTTAAAGCGATACTTCCCCTTTTTCCGGTGTTAATTTCGGGACCAAAATGGGACTTTTGTTTTTTCTTTTTTAGAACAAAGATGATGGGTTTGTAGTGAACATATGGGTATAATGAATATAAGGGTGAGGTGAACATAAAGTTATGAAAATAAGGTTGTATTGAACATAAGGGTGTGGTGAACATAAGGTTATGAAAATAAGGGTGTACTGAAGATAAGGGTGTAGTGAACATAAGTAAAGGTATAGTGGACATAAGTAAGGGTGTAGTGAACATAAGTAAAGGTGTACTGAACATAGGTAAGGGTGTAGTGAACATATGTAAAGGTGTAGTGAACATAAATAAGGGTGTAGTGAACATAGGTAAAGGTGTAGTGAACATAAGTAAGGGTGTAGTGAACATGAAGTAATAGTGAATATAAGGGTAACGTGAAGATGAGGATGAAGTCAGAGTACACTCAAGATAGTAGTGAAGATGATAGTGAAGATGGTAGTTAAGATGGAAGTGAGGGTGTAGTGAACATGCAATATGGTGAAAATGACTGCGAAAATAGGTGGCCTATGAACTGAACCGACCCCCTTCCCCCTGCCTATGTGACAAGGATACTTTCACATTGATATTTATTAACATAATAAATCTAATTATAAATGAGAGAATAATTTTGATATTTCAAATTCACCTGAAATCTGGAGAAATTTTTTTTGTACGTTCACTTCATCAGTAGTGCTGAACAGATAGATAGTGGCGTGTACCTCACTGTATCATGGGTCATATACACACATACTGCATACATCTTACCAGGTACACTCAAGAGAATCACACTTTTCTAATTCAAGCAACTTTAAATGAAGGTGGTATTACACATGCATTTTGTCAAGTCCTAAAGGACCTCATCTTAGGCCTTCAGTCATTCCTCTTGGTTTCCTTAAGCCGGGCTACGTTAGAATTCTCTTCAAGCACATTGTCGTCCACTATCAAACCTAAGCGAGACTGGAAAATGAGAGGCTTCTTTATATACGATCCAAATGCAAACCCACCACGGATCACAGCGATGACGTCTCTCGCGTCATCTGCTCTACAAAATTATTTTTTTTCCAACATTAATTCTGACTGGAAAAACATATAATTAGAAACGGGACAAACAGAGAGCAGAATTAAGCTCTAAAGTAACGCAGTCCATTTTCCTTCTCAGAGGCAAACAACCAAGCTATCACCACTTGTCTCGTTACTGCTAACTACCATTAGCTGCGAGGGGAACACATCAACTTCCACATCATATGTGTGCTACTATCTCGACTGTTGTCCCCCCCTCCCCCCCCCCCCCCCCCCCCCGCCCCTCCGTAAGCCAAGGAAGTCCCAACGTTCTCGTATACAATAATTTCTCGACCGTCAAAACATAAGCAGGGGAGAGTGTGGTCTATCCTTCCCACACAAGCAGGCAGAAGTTCTCTATCATAGCTATAAAGAAATTGTTTCATTGTTACACTGGAAAGATAGGAGACTTTCTACTTTTACTAAATTGCGCATACATGATATTGAATCCATATCACATATCCTGCATCTGCTAACTTTGATTGTTGTATGCTGTTTCGTGAACTATGGTTCCCCCTGCTCAGTCACGAAAAGTTGGTAAGGTCCCAGCTCTGTCAAAAGATAGTGAAGCCCCAATCCTTTCACAGGAGGCTGGCAAGAGCAAGTTCCTGAGTTGGAAAGTGTTAGGGACAATGCTGGTAATTGGGGGAATCCAATTTCTATTGACATGTGCGATGAGAATCATGGGGAGCTACCGTGATAACTTGGCGTCTCGCCTGCAGCAGCTTTGCAATGAACGCGACGACTTCTGGCGGATGCTACCAAGCCTGCCTCTTGGGGGTTCGCCTTTTTCTTCATCTGAGCCCTTGCAGCTGCTGGAGGACGTCTCAGACACGTTATGGGTTTACGTGCCTCTGGTAGGAACTCTGTTTACTATAACAGACCGCCTCAAACAAATACGAGTCCTGACACACGCCATACATGAACTTGAGATTATAGCCAACTATAGATATCTCAGTGTAATATTATCGCTATCTTCGCTAATGGTTCTTATAGGATGGCTAACCTATTACTGTTTAAGTAAAGTTAGGCTACCATTCCATTACATTAGAGAGGCCATAGCCGTATTGGAAGAGGCCAGTGAGGCCTCAACCCTGTCAGAAGAGGCTGCTGAGACCCCAGCTCTGTCAGAAGAGGCTAGTGAGACCTCACCCATGTCAGAAGAGGCTGGTGAGACCTTAGCTCTGTCAGGAGAGCCTGGTGAGGCCTCAGCCCTGTCAGAAGAGGCTGGTGAGACCTTAGCTCTGTCAGGAGAGCCTGGTGAGGCCTCAGCCCTGTCAGAAGAGGCTGGTGAGACCTTAGCTCTGTCAGGAGAGGCTGGTGAGGACTCAGCCCTGTCAGGAGAGGATGGTGAGGCCTCAGACCTGTCAGGAGAGGATGGTGAGGCCTCAGACCTGTCAGGAGAGGATGGCAAGTCCCTGAGTTGGAAAGTGTTAGGGACAATGCTGGTAATTGGGGGAATCCAATTTCTATTGACATGTGCGATGAGAATCATGGGGAGCTACCGTGATAACTTGGCGTCTCGCCTGCAGCAGCTTTGCAATGAACGCGACGACTTCTGGCGGATGCTACCTAGCCTGCCTCTTGGGGGTTCGCCTTTTTCTTCATCTGAGCCCTTGCAGCTGCTGGAGGACGTCTCAGACACGTTATGGGTTTACGTGCCTCTGGTAGGAACTCTGTTTACTATAACAGACCGCCTCAAACAAATACGAGTCCTGACACACGCCATACATGAACTTGAGATTATAGCCAACTATAGATATCTCAGTGTAATATTATCGCTATCTTCGCTAATGGTTCTTATAGGATGGCTAACCTATTACTGTTTAAGTAAAGTTAGGCTACCATTCCATTACATTAGAGAGGCCATAGCCGTATTGGAAGAGGCCAGTGAGGCCTCAACCCTGTCAGAAGAGGCTGCTGAGACCCCAGCTCTGTCAGAAGAGGCTAGTGAGACCTCACCCATGACAGAAGAGGCTGGTGAGACCTTAGCTCTGTCAGGAGAGCCTGGTGAGGCCTCAGCCCTGTCAGAAGAGGCTGGTGAGACCTTAGCTCTGTCAGGAGAGCCTGGCAAGTCCCTGAGTTGGAAAGTGTTAGGGACAATGCTGGTAATTGGGGGAATCCAATTTCTATTGACATGTGCGATGAGAATCATGGGGAGCTACCGTGATAACTTGGCGTCTCGCCTGCAGCAGCTTTGCAATGAACGCGGCGACTTCTGGCGGATGCTACCTAGCCTGCCTCTTGGGGGTTCGCCTTTTTCTTCATCTGAGCCCTTGCAGCTGCTGGAGGACGTCTCAGACACGTTATGGGTTTACGTGCCTCTGGTAGGAACTCTGTTTACTATAACAGACCGCCTCAAACAAATACGAGTTCTGACACACGCCATACATGAACTTGAGATTATAGCCAACTATAGATATCTCAGTGTAATATAATCGCTATCTTCGCTAATGGTTCTTATAGGATGGCTAACCTATTACTGTTTAAGTAAAGTAAGGCTACCATTCCATTACATTAGAGAGGCCATAGCCGTATTGGTAGAGGCTAGTGAGGCCTTAACCCTGTCAGAAGAGGCTGCTGAGACCTCAGCTCTGTCAGGAGAGGCTAGTGAGGCCTCAGCCCTATCAGGAGAGGCTGGTGAGACCTCAGCCCTATCAGGAGAGGCTGGTGAGACCTCAGCTCTGTCAGGAGAGGCTGGTGAGGCCTCAGCCCTGTCAGGAGAGGCTAGTGAGGCATCAGCCCTGTCAGGAGAGGCTAGTGAGACCTCAGCTCTGTCAGGAAAGGCTGGTGAGGCCTCAGCTCTGTCAGGAGAGGCTGGTGGGGCCTTTGTCCTATCACAGGAAGGTGATAGGGGCGTCTTCCTATCGCAAGATGCTCGTGACGACCCAGCAGTGTCATAGGAGATTGGCGAGATTGCAGCCTCGTCGTGGAAGACCAGTATGGAGAGTGTTGTGTCACAGTTCAGGGATCTATTGGAAACATCCAGTTTCTTACCAAGCCGAAGTGAACTGGTATCGTTTCTTCAGTTTCTGAGGGATGAACGAAGTGCCCGTTCAGACAGAAGCTCTGAAAATCATCTCCAGAACATTCCGTACGAGAAATTTAACAGTGGCTCTGACAGGTGTCTCATCAAACTGAACGAGCATAAGTGGATAAGGGTATATCTGCCGAGGTAGGACCGCACTTGCACCTCTGAAACACATCATCTGAACTGGTGGTGCAGCAGCTGTCATCTGACTGGTTATGACATCACGCATATGTCAAGAGTTCGCGATCTAGGTAAACAGACATGGGTAATGCATCTACCAAACGGTGACGAGATAGGAGGTTTAAGGGGAGGTCCCTCCATGATGGAATCAGATCCCGGTTGCACGGATATGATGCCCATTATCGTACTGGGCAACAGATTATCAGGATCCGGATAGGCGAAAAAAGTGCTCAAAGATTTTGGTAGATTTCTGAAGCTTTCTCAAATAACGGACCTAGCAGACTGTCCCCCAGAAGCAGCCTTGAACAAGTACCGTGAGTTGCTTACCACCACTACTTGCATTGTGGTCATAGCAGGTGGAGACGGTACCTACTGCTGGGTGTTGGACACCATCGCCAAAATGGGATTAAAAATACACCCTATAATCGCCTTGCTTCCATTAGGGACGGGGAATGACCTGCCAAACGTTTTGGGGTATGGGAAGCATATCGGAAAGCGTTTTGCTGTTGAGCGATTCCTGGATGACCTGAGTGAAGCAAAGGAAACCAAATTGGATCGATGGAAGATTGAATTTGAGCCGGGGACCAAATCTTCCGCCTTCTTCATGAACAACTACTTCGGCATCGGGATAGATGCCCAAGTGTGTCTCGACTTTCACCTGCTTCGCAACAGGCATCCCAAACTCGCATCACAGAGAAATTTCAATAAGTTCCTGTACTTCGTGTACGGTTGCAAAGGATGTGTGTCACGGAAGTGCAGCCATCTCAACCGGAGATTAACTCTTTACCTGGATGACAAGAGGGTGAAATTGCCCGACATTTCGGGTCTCGTCATGATAAACATTCCCAGCTGGAGCGGGGGATACGACCCATGGGGCCATGGCTCTGGGGGAGCTAGAGCCCCAAAGCAAGCTATTGACGATGGGTTGATAGAGGTGTTTGCTATACAGTCTCCCCTTAGGATGGGCCTATCGCGCATCGGTGTTCAAGAACCGATCAGAATTGGCCAGGGTTCCTCCGTTGTAATCAAATTACGAATGACAACCCCAGTACAAATTGATGGGGAGCCATGGAATCAGGAGCCTTCAATCATTAAACTCTTTCATGGTTACCAAGTGCCAGTTCTGAAATGCTCAACGCTGTCACACAAGGACAAGGGCTGAAGACCTTCAACATCTATCAGGGATATTATGCATTTTTCTCTTCAATTTATTACGAAAATAGCCTGGACAATCCCTTAGTGAGCTAGAATATACTTTCCTTGTTAGCCCTTCAACTGGGAATAACGTTTTCTCTATACAGTTTTCGATTCGTTCTCTCTCATAACTTTAAACCAGGGTAAACTATATCAGTGATAATCACGGTACAATTAACAAGTAATGAGTATACAGATGTTTTTAAGGTACAGTAAATATTTTCAATGGAAATACAATATACAGTACTTTGCTAAAGTAGCCAAAGCGTTAAAGCGATACTTCCCCTTTTTCAGGTGTTAATTTCGGGACCAAAATGCGCCTTTTTTTATTTTTTTGAACAAAGATGATGGGTTTGTAGTGAACATGTGTATAGTGAATATAAGGGTGTGGTGAACATAAAGTTATCATGAATATGAGGGTGTATTGAACATAAAGGTGTGGTGAACATAAGTTTATCATGAAAATAAGGGCGTACTGAAGATAAGGGTGTAGTGAACATAAGTAAAGATGTAGAGAACATAAGTAAGGGTGTAGTGAACATAGGTAAAGGTGTAGTAAACATAAGTAAGGGTGTAGTGAACATAAGTAAAGGTGTAGTGAACATAAGTAAGGGTGTAGTGAACATAAGTAAGGGTGTAGTGAACATAAGTAAGGGTGTAGTGAACATAAGTAAAAGTGTAGTGAACATAAGTAAGCGTGTAGTGAACATAAGTAAAGGTGTAGTGAACATAAGTAAGGGTGTAGTAAACATGAGGTTATAGTGAATATAAGGGTGACGTGCGCCACCTGGTAGTGAAGATAGTAATAACTGCGAGCCTCGAACCAGTAGTGCGCGTGCGCCACTTGGTAGTGAAGATAGCAATAACTGCTAACCACGAACCAGTAGTGCGCGTGCGCCACCTGGTAGTGAAGATAGCAACAGTTGCGCATCACGAATCAGCAGACACAACGGCGTCTAATAACCATGGACAGTATACAAGGCAAAAGCTATGAAGTCAATCGTGCCTACATCAGCACTGCTGACACACGCACTCGTTCACCTCTTCCAAAAGAACATTCGCTTCTCTTCCTTACTCTTTTTGTTTCCAGACATTCTATACTCATACAATATAGCCCTGGGAGACAGCAGTCAATTGCTGTAATCTGCTGCTCATAAAAAATAAGAGGGTCGTATGTATTCAAGCTAAATCCCTAACTAACTTACATAACGGTATTACGGGTTCTATAAACAATCTACATCCACAAATGTCTACATCATGACATCCTTCTACTTTTTTCCAGGACCCATCTGGGATCTTACTACTCAGCGAACTTTTTTATAAAACCCTTTATCATAATTTCTAATCTATCTACACCTCTCTGCTACAATTTCCTATCTATAATTCTTCACTACAAATTCCCAAATATGTTTCTAACCAATTCCTATCTTTACTAATAATTACCATCTGATATATCAATCGCATATAGCCTTCCTCTTTGACATCCTGTGATAAGTAAACATAAGTATGAACCACAAACCCAAAAAAGTTACGAAGCGAAGGAGGTTTGAGGACTGTAATGGAGAACGGTTCCGGGAAACCTCATCCATCAGAGAGGACGAGGAGGAACGGGATGAGGCCTCAGTCCTGTCAGGAGAGGCTGGTGGGGCCTCTGCCCTATCACAGGAAGGTGATAGGGACGTCTTCCTATCGCAAGAGGTTCGTGACGACCCAGCAGTGTCATAGGAGATTGGTGAGATTGCAGCCTCGTCGTGGAAGACCAGTATGGAGAGTGTTGTGTCACAGTTCAGGGATCTATTGGAAACATCCAGTTTCTTACCAAGCCGAAGTGAACTGGTATCGTTTCTTCAGTTTCTGAGGGACGAACGAAGTGCCCGTTCAGACAGAAGCTCTGAAAATCATCTCCAGAACATTCCGTACGAGAAATTTAAGAGTGGCTCTGACAGGTGTCTCATCAAACTGAACGAGCATAAGTGGATAAGGGTATATCTGCCGAGGTAGGACCGCACTTGCACCTCTGAAACACATCATCTGAAGTGGTGGTGCAGCAGCTGTCATCTGACTGGTTATGACATCACGCATATGTCAAGAGTTCGCGATCTAGGTAAACAGACATGGGTAATGCATCTACCAAACGGTGACGAGATAGGAGGTTTAAGGGGAGGTCCCTCCATGATGGAATCAGATCCCGGTTGCACGGATATGATGCCCATTATCGTACTGGGCAACAGATTATCAGGATCCGGATAGGCGAAAAAAGTGCTCAAAGATTTTGGTAGATTTCTGAAGCTTTCTCAAATAACGGACCTAGCAGACTGTCCCCCAGAAGCAGCCTTGAACAAGTACCGTGAGTTGCTTACCACCACTACTTGCATTGTGGTCATAGCAGGTGGAGACGGTACCTACTGCTGGGTGTTGGACACCATCGCCAAAATGGGATTAAAAATACACCCTATAATCGCCTTGATTCCATTAGGGACGGGGAATGACCTGCCAAACGTTTTGGGGTATGGGAAGCATATCGGAAAGCGTTTTGCTGTTGAGCGATTCCTGGATGACCTGAGTGAAGCAAAGGAAACCAAATTGGATCGATGGAAGATTGAATTTGAGCCGGGGACCAAATCTTCCGCCTTCTTCATGAACAACTACTTCGGCATCGGGATAGATGCCCAAGTGTGTCTCGACTTTCACCTGCTTCGCAACAGGCATCCCAAACTCGCATCACAGAGAAATTTCAATAAGTTCCTGTACTTCGTGTACGGTTGCAAAGGATGTGTGTCACGGAAGTGCAGCCATCTCAACGAGAGACTAACTCTTTACCTGGACGACTAGGAAGTGGAATTGCCCGACATTTCGGGTCTCGTCATGATAAACATTCCCAGCTGGAGCGGGGGATACGACCCATGGGGCCATGGCTCTAGGGGAGCTAGAGCCCCAAAGCAAGCTATTGACGATGGGTTGATAGAGGTGTTTGCTATACAGTCTCCCCTTAGGATGGGCCTATCGCGCATCGGTGTTCAAGAACCGATCAGAATTGGCCAGGGTTCCTCCGTTGTAATCAAATTACGAATGACAACCCCAGTACAAATTGATGGGGAGCCATGGAATCAGGAGCCTTCAATCATTAAACTCTTTCATGGTTACCAAGTGCCAGTTCTGAAATGCTCAACGCTGTCACACAAGGACAAGTGCTGAAGACCTTCAACATCTATCAGGGATATTATGCATTTTTCTCTTTCTTTAATTCATTACGAAAATAGCCTGGACAATACCTTATTGAGCTAAAATATACTTTCCTTGGTACCCCTTCAACTGGGAATAACGTTTTCTCTATACAGTTTTCGATTCGTTCTCATAACTTTAAACCAGGGTAAACTTTATCAGTGATAATCACTGTACAGTTAACAAGTAATGAGTATACAGTTTTTAAGGTACAGTAAATATTTTCGATGGAATAAGTCAGGTGATAATGATAATGTGCAATAAGTTGGGTGATAATGATAATGTGCTTGTAGCTCATTCAATATTCTTCGACGATGATGCTAGTGACTGTGTTCAGTTTTTTCCTATTAGTTTTTAATTATGAAATAATTCTATTCTATAATTACCTCCATTATATTTTTGTACTCTTGGTTATTCTTTACTGTGTGGTATCACTTCTAATTTTCTATGGGATCACTTTGATAGTAAGTATTTGTATGTAGTTTATGTGAGATCCCTGGCTAATATTATCCCTTGCTCATTTTGTAAATTTTTCTCGCAGTGCTGGCAACATACCAGATGACCTGAGGATGACTAGGGTCGTACCTTTCATACGAAAAGAGTGGTAAAATAAATGCTCTTAACTACAGGTCTGTGTCTGGACTTAGTATCATTTCTGAAGCGTTCAAACGTATTGTTCATGACTAGTGAAACGAGTGTTCTGTAGCACATTGTCTGTTGTATTGGCCTCTATCTGGATATGCTCTGTTATATCTTACTGTTAGAACATAGATCGTACATGTTCACGGTACACTATCTGATGCTAAAGGTATAACATGTGAAGTTCCACAGGGTTCACACTTGGGCCTCTTCTGTCTCTGGCACAAGGTCATGGCGAGGGGGAAGTGCAAACTTTGCTGTTTTGATGTTGTCAGGAAAGACTATGTAGCAGTGTTGGAAGAGACCTTGAGCGTGGAGATGGAATCTGTTGGTGAATGGTAGTACTGAGTCCACTTTGATATGTTCGCAACCTTTTCACAGCGAAAGAACCTTTATTTGAAACTGTATTTGTTGTGTATAGAAATGATGGACTCCGAAGTGAGACGTTCATTAACCTAATATATTGTTTAAAGTGACCAACACCAAAGGAACTTTTACTACAAACAATGACAGTTCAACTGACCAGATTTTCGCTGATTGCTTTGGGGTGAAATACACAGCCTCGCTAAAGTTAAGATTCATCTTGCCACAGCGATGCACCTTGGCGCAGTTCGCCACGTCCAGAGGACTATAACATAACAGACAACAACATAATCAAGACCGAAAATCATGGGGATGTAAATAGTGTGACCAAAGCAGCATTTTCCGACGTTAGGAGCGGTAGAAATGACAACACCTGTGTCCACGCTGAGAAAAGACTTGTCCTGGTTGACCATGGAGTCGAGGTGTTCCCGCGCTTGAGTGACACCTGATATTAAACCTTTTGTGGCGGCCGTCCTGCTCTTCCCCCGACCATCACCGACCCTTTGCAGCATCAGGTCCAGCCAGCCTCCCTCCCTCCCACCTCACCATCACTTTCTACGCACCCACCACCTTCGTCTCCTTTAAACCTCCCTCCTTACTGCCACCCACCGTCGCTCACCTCCCTCTCCTACACGTTGAATCACACATCATCATTAAGTCGTCACACTTTACCGATCTATATATCTCATTCGTTTTCTGGTTCTCCCTCGAGGCGAGTGACTCTAGCTAGGATTAGTCAGACACACTCGTTTGGCGATTTACACCATATCCCAATGACTCCCTGATTCCATATGCGCAAATCTGGTGACCCAGGATCACACCACGCAGCCCACCCCCCCTACCCACCGATGGCCTACGTGTGTGTCATTCCATCCCAACCTGGTGACCTTGCTAGACAGTCTAACCCTAACTGTTTCAGGTACCCTACTGAACCACCCTAGTCCCTTATCTGGTGACCACTCAGTCCTAGCGACCCTCTTATCTCTTCTCTCTTTAGGTTTGTGAGCAGTGACCAGCACACACAAGCCTGTGGAGAGACTGATAGTCTTAATGCTAAATGGTTGCCCAGGTTCCTGAAGGCAGGCCCCAGGTTCACCGCGAGGGAGGTCGTCACTCTGAAGAAGTAGGGTCGAGAGGTGGTGGACCTCTTCATATGTTCAAGAAAATTTTTAGAGGGGAAAACGGGTTATATTTTGATATACGAAGGATTTAACTCATGCAATGCAATATGTATATACACCACTGTCTAGTCCTGTTAAAAAAGTCTCAGTTATGATGTTTTCTATAGGAAAAGAATGAAAAGAAATAACTTGAAATATGAATAAGATCTAAAACTCGAAGAAAAAAAATCGTTCCACGAGCTTGTGCAAAAGTTAATAATTACATAGCTGTTCATGGGTGAGTTCGTCAAGAATAAGTGCCAGAAACACACCTGTCTAGGGAGTAAGTAAACCTCACCACTGGATCCACTGCCTGAAGAGCATTTCGAGGTATCTATCCTTCGGTTGCCATCACACTATCTCCCAATTCTATGGGATGGATCAGACAGACGCTAGCAAGTAAATGCGTAAATCTGTTGGGCATAACAAGTTTAGGGTGTGAAGCCACCTCGTTTTCCAGTTCCTTAAAGGGGTTTCTTTTCTAAACCGATTCTATTCATATTTTTTTTTTTCCTTTGTCAGACCTTCCTGCAGCATTTTCTTTTTTTTCTTTACCCAGATTTCATGGTAATATTTATAGAATATGGGAAAGAAAAATAAAGGCGTATGAAATGTTTTCTGAAATGAATAAACTGACAAAAGCTGAAAACCAATTTTGAAAAAAAATTGATTTAAAGTCTTCAATGTAGAAAATGAAATTACCATTGCAGAAGAAAATTAAAATTTCCACTATGGAAGAAAGCCTCTAAATAAAAATTTCTCTTATAAAACAATAAAAAATTCAGTTCTAAATAATATCGTACGTAAGATTATATAACCGAAAAAAAAACGAATCAATAAAAACTTTATTAAAAATCATGATTTTGAAAATAACCCCTCGTAAGTAAGTCATATGCAGATCATAAATACATGTCGTCTTAAAATCATTTCTAACATCTTGCCATGAAAGAAAGAAATAAATTTTTTTCTGTACGTATTCGCCATTTCCCGCGTTAGCGAGGGAAGATCCTCACTTGTCCCCCTTCTCTGTTCCTTCTACGACACGCAGGGAAAACGTGGGAAGTATTGTTTCTCCCCTACCTCCATTAACTGCAGGGGAAAAAATGGGAAAAATGGGGAACCCCATAAAACATTATCATTATTATTTTTTTTTTTAATCGCCCTTACTCTAAAGCAACTTAAGCCAATCTGTACGACAAATACAACCTGTAACAACAACACATGACAGCTGACAACCACAAACCACTCATGACATAACACTACTCGAACTAACCGCCTCTGTGTAAGAACCTCATACACAACTGCCATCATGTAACAACCCCATGATAATACAACTCCCCACCATATAGAATTCCGTGACAAAACAACCCCCTCGACAACTTCCATTACATAACAACCCCGTTACAAAACAAACCCAAAATAACATAATAAAACAACTCTCCATCATAAAACAACCCTCCATCATAAAACAACCCTCGAAAACCACTGAAAAAACTCCCATTATGAAACATTTACCGTACAAAACAACTTCGTATCGTAAAAACCACCCGCCCAAAGCAAACCCCATACAACTGGTCATACAACAACCCCATCGCAAATCAACACGCAAAGAAAAACTCCAATTACAAAAACAACCCCCGTGACAAAACAACCCCCCCTCCTCCCCCTCCACCCCCCCCATTATAAAACAACAGGTGAGGCACACGGCGGACCAGGAGAGGCGAAACAAAAGCTGGATTTAAAGAAGAAAGAATCAAAGAGGATCCAGATTACGAAACGTCGGCCCCCCCCAACCTCCTACCTCCCTCCCTCACTCACTCTCACTCTCCCTCTCTCTCACTCTCCCTCTCTCTCACTCTCCCTCTCTCTCACTCTCCCTCTCTCTCTCACTCTCTCTCTCTCTCTCTCTCTCTCTCTCTCTCTCTCTCTCTCTCTCTCTCTCTCTCTCTCTCTCTCTCCTTCCCCCACGCTCACAGTTCCATTTCGGAGGGTTGTGGCCCGAGAAACTAAAAGCCCAAGGAATATGAAAAGCTACCTTGAGCCGGAGAGGGGCTTGGGGGGAGGAGGAGGAGGAGGAGGTTGGCAGCGCGAATCAAAAGACAAGGTGGCCCATTGTTTTATACCCAGGCGCCTTCATTGTGGGGTAAATGGCTGGCCTTAATTGTGTATTCTGACGGGGGGTTCCGCTGCTCCGGAGAATGTCGACGACGTGCACTAGAGTTATATACTGTGTGGGGCGTCGAGGTGAGCAGAGAGAGAGAGAGAGAGAGAGAGAGAGAGAGAGAGAGAGAGAGAGAGAGAGAGAGAATATGTCTATCCATATGTGTGTGTGTGTGTGTGTGTGTGTGTGTGTGTGGGACGGGAAGAGTGTCTTACTATTGTGTTGACACGTCTCCTAACCTTCTATATGATGTACTATATCTTTACTCCAATGTACACACACACACACACACACACACACACACACACACACACCAGCCTAAGCCATCTATCGACCAGATCCGAGGGGAGGATGAACACCTGGGTTCGTTGTGGCCAGACTGCCGCCTCCTAGGATTTAAACCCATACGGGCCCGACCCTGGGCCGTGTGTGTGTGTGTGTGTACTCACTTGTGTATATCCAGCCTCATTTTCTGCACCGTATTTAGAACTCTCACAGCCGGCGACATGCTGCCATGGTAGGGAACACACCGAAGACGATGAACACGAAGCGGAGCTGCTTTGTGTGAGGAAGAGAACAGCTGGGTCCTGTGGACGAATGGAAAACCAGACGCAACCACACGCCCACCACACAGGAACCCTCATGCCGCCCACCACACCGCCACACAGGAACCCTCATGCCGCCCACCACACCGCCACACAGGAACCCTCATGCCGCCCACCACACCGCCACACAGGAACCCTCATGCCGCCCACCACACCACCACACAGGAACCCTCATGCCGCCCACAACACCCCTTACCCCATCCACCGCCCAAAACACTCCCCACGCCGCCACCCACACCACCTCTTTCACCGCCAACAGTGAGTTAGATGACGATATGACCAGCCTGTTTCTGTGTCTACTTCCTTCTCTCGTACCTCAGATTAACGACACAGTCTTTGTGATGGAGTGATGCAGGTATTTCCACCTCTGCCTTCCTCTCGAAACACAACGGAGGAAATCGAGCGGTCCAGACCTCTGCAGGAGATCGGCATCATCACTCAAGAATTCCTTAATTTCCAGGGTCACACACCTGTGGTGGTGGCGGTGCTCCTCCTGCCGCTGGTAATGTCCTGATGTGTCCCAAGATCGCAGGACACCTTCTTCCCGACCCGTCCTACAGTCAGAACGGAGATTGTGTGACCACTTGTCCTTTACCCAACTCGGGAACGTCTTCAGGAAGACGCCCACTAAGACTGAACACCACAGTTACGGGACCAAAAAAAATCAACATCGCCCCAAGATCTCATCTCAGGTGGGCCAGGCCAGCGGAAGCGCCACATCTGAGGCTGAGATTGGAAGGTTCGCCTCATCCACACCGCCGTCGCCGGTCCCCATACACACTCCTCACCCCAGGTCCTGCGACGCCGAGCAACACATCGAAGTCAATGGCTAGCGGCTCTCTCCCCCACTGTCTCACGACGAGATCCCAAGCTACGCCGAAAATGAGACGGCTAAAGAGATCAAGTAACCTGGGAGGGAAACAATCATCTGAGATTCATTCTTCAATCACCTCGTTCTTCTTGGAGGTAGAGTCGCTACGGATATACCTCACAGACCACGAGTCGCGGGCTGAGGAGCCTGGCTTTCGCCTCAGCTGGGGGACCTGAGAAGGGCACCACCTCAGCAGCTGGGGGGACCTGAGGGGAGTACCGGTGGTGCAGGAGGAGGAGGAGGAGGAGGAGGAGGAAGCTCCTGTACCATCATTTGCAGAACTTGGCGTTGTGGAGGTTAGGTTTGGTATTACAGCAGTGACGTCCGGTTAAAGGCTGGGTGATGGCTACGGTAGACAGGAAAAGAGAGAGAGAGAGAGAGAGAGAGAGAGAGAGAGAGAGAGAGAGAGAGAGAGAGAGAGAGAGAGCACCGACTTGATAAGCACCCATGATGAAGTTCTACCATGAGTATGAGACACACGAGTGTTCAGTTCACCTTAGGAACGAAAGGAGGAAGAATATGTATATATATATATATATATATATATATATATATATATATATATATCGACAGGGAATCTAACCTTCCGGTCTCATCCCCCCCTCCTCCTCCCCCCAAGCAAACCCAACAACCGCCTATTCACATTATTACCCCAAACATTTTTCCACCTCATGTAATGAACACACCAAACAAACATATTGACCCGTGTTGATAAAGGTGTGCGCGTCTGAATAATAAACATAATATGTTGCCAGAGAGGGCAAAAGACTTCCTGCGCCCTCAATCATTTATCCATTGGCACAAACGACAGAAAAGAATTAGGTTATCAAAATATCGCTCCATAACATTGTTGAAGTTTTTTTTTTCTCTCTTTTTTCTTTTTTTTTACGGTGCGATGACAACACGACGCATGAAAAGGACCCGCTAAAAGTGCCTTTGTTCTCGCATTTTATATTCGCAAAATGAAAACTGCACAGGGGGGGGACAATGGTGCAATTTTTTTTTTTTTTTTTTTGTTAGTGTGGGAGCGAGTGGGGAGAGTAGCGGTGGTGGTTGGGTGGTTAGGCAGTGCGGAGAGAGAGAGAGAGAGAGAGAGAGAGAGAGAGAGAGAGAGAGAGAGAGAGAGAGAGAGAGAGAGAGAGAGAGAGAGAGAGAGAGAGAGAGAAGTCCTTTCCTCTGTGGTTTAGTCGGAGTGGTGGCAAGTCGGGCATGGTTTAAGCATGGGTTTAATGCCATCAAGCAAGCAAGCATGAAATAAAAAAAAAAAGGGGGCCGAGTCGAGTTGAGGAGGAGGGGGCGTCGTGGTGTCGGATCCCTTGGGAAGGGAATCAAGTGTATAAGTTCAGCGGGACGCCGCCGTCTGTCTGTCCATTCGGAGCATCGCTTCGTCGGGTTCTGTGGAGGGTCAGGGGGGTAATGTTCTCGAACTTGGCAAGCTAAGCTTGGCCGAGTGCTGTGTGTGTGTGTGGCTGTGATCGGTTGCAATAAGGGATATGCTTTAGTTGGGTTCAGCTCGAGAATATGTCATGTAAGATTAGATGAGGAGTGATTAGGTCCGAAAGGATCAGATGAGGACTGAGGAAAGATTAGAACCTGAGGAATTCAGGCTCGGCGTGATACGAGATAAGATTTTGTTTGACGTTCCCTCACTGAAACACCCGTTTTCTTTACACCCTTGCACACATCATCTAATACACTGTAGATTATATCCTATTTTTCTCTCGTCTATATCTCTCCTGTATATCACATTATAGCCATAACGCGCTGAGCATAGAGGCGATGAGTTTGGATGAGGCACGGCAGAGTAATATTAAGCCTAGGAGTTAATATAATTAATGCTTAATCAGGGTTAGGAGGGAGGAGGGGGCGAGACCCGTAGACGGCCCAGGGGGTCTGGGGTTGCGCCCTCCCTCGCAAAATCTGGTTCCTGCCGATTCACTGTCTGGTCTTATGTCTTGGGTTGTGTTTATAAGGTGGTTCTCCTTCCCAGCGGAGGGAAGTTCCGACGGCCAATCTTATGAGGAGGTTAATCCTGGCAATATGGTATGTTTTAATCTAGAATATGTCTGGGAAAACTTCGGTTGCGAGAGATTATTTGGTTTGTTTTATATTCGGTTACCATCATCTATACACTTCATCTTTACACACTCTATAACACACTGACCTTTGACCTAACCACTACGGGTAAGTTAAAAAAAAAAAAAAAGTTAACTTTTTGTCACAGGAGAGTAGGTCATATGTGCAAATTGTACGGGAGGAGTGTAAATGGTTCACACTGAAGATGGGCCTGTGTCAAGGACGTGTGACATCACCATGGCTGTTGGATCTCTTCATGGATGGGGTGGTAAGGGGAGTGGGTGAACGGCAAGGGTCGCACCTGGTTCCCACAGAACCTCAAGTCACTGAACAATTCTTAGCTTAGCTTGGGCAATTTCTTTCTTAAACCAACGAAACACACACACACACACACACACTACACACTCACCCTAGTCTGCCGGGGATATCAAAATAAAGCAACAATAATACATATTCAGGAAACCATCCACATACTTCAATAACACCAGCACCATACATCTGTACACTCCATAACTATCTTCTGTTTCTCGACGGTAAGATCTCCTGTCTTTGTTATCATCAACACTCCCTCTTCTTGTTATTTATCCTTCACTTCCTTCTCCTTTTCCTCTACCTCTCTCCATCTCCTTCTTCCTTAGCTACTTCCTCATCTACTCTACTTTTTATTTCTCTGCCTCAATCTCTTTCCTTTTCTCTCCTGCGTCTCCTCAACTTGCTCATTTACATCTTCCATCTTCTCTTACTTCTTTCGTCTCTAAACTCCCTTTTCTCTACGTCTTCCTTCTCTTTCACTCACTCTGCAGTTTATCCTCTTTTTCATCTTCACATGCTTCGCTGTCTTCTCCTAAAGACATTCTTGTTTCTCTTCCTCCTTCTTCTCAAATGTCGTCGTTTTTCCCCTCTCATCCATCTCTCTCTCTCCTCCTTCTGTTCTTCTCCTTCCTCCTCCCTCCCTCCCTCCTCCTCCTCCTCCAGGCGAGACACGTCCCCCTTTTGGCTATCGTGGGGGACCCGACGGCATCAGCACCGCGTCCTAATAGTCTTGTATCCTCCAGAAATAACCTTTTGCTCCGCCAAGACGCAAAATCTATGTTCTTATTTCCGCGTCTTGAGGTAGACGGATTACCCTCGAACACGTCAAGGAGGAGGACCAACTACTCCAGCCCACACTGTTTAAGCCAAGCCAGGGTCAGGTCAGGTCAGGTCAGGTCAGGTCAGATCAGGTCAAAGTAGTACATGCCAAGCCATAGCAAGTCAGGATGGGTCAAAAATATATATATATATATTACGTCATATCAAAGTTCTGTGGTTTACGTGTTAGGTCAGATCCCTCGGTCACAGCAGGTTTCTGGATCAAGTGGGTTCCGACGTGGAGGTGAGGGAGGATCATCTCCTTGGCCGAGGTAAGTCAAGTGAGGTCTAGCCCTAGGGTCAGTCCCACCGCCGTGAGTAAAAAAGGTCCTGGTCATGTGTAGAGACGGGATCAATGCTTTTCCCTCACAGTCACCAAACTGACCGTCAAGTTTGCAGCTATTCAAGTTTAGACCAAACGGTCAAAATTGTCTTCACAGAGATGAGGGTGGTGATAAACTCATCATTTCCCTCATTCATGGAGATGAGTGTGATGAGTGGGTCATTCGTGGTGAGTGTGATGAGTGGGTCATTCATGGTGATGAGTGGGGGTTTGTCTTTGGTTTTCTTCCTCATTCATGGGGTACAAGTGAGAAATCCGTCAGAACCCTGGCATTCCTTGGTTGTGACTAAGGGAGAGAAACAGTCTCTCTCTCTCTCTCTCTCTCTCTCTCTCTCTCTCTCTCTCTCTCTCTCTCTCTCTCTCTCTCTCTCTCTCATCTCTCTCCCAGGCTGACTAGTTTTCCCACTACACTTATCTCGTCTCTGTTCGCCATAAGGCAACTATGTGAGGGACTTCGAGAATGGTAGACCCCGAGGTCTGTCTCGAACAAAATATGTCATGAACAAAAGCTCGTGCCAAGGTTAGGTCTAACGAAACATTAGACAGACAGACGGACAAACAGACAGACGTTATACATAAATCTTAAGAAACAATACGATAGTAGAGAATGTTCAAGAGATGTGGCCCAGGAGCAGAAACAGATGATCACAAAAATTGTTATAAAGCTTTCATTACACAATTGTATTAATGTTTACTAAATCAACTCTTTTGTGCTATTCTTTTTTTTAACTGCATCTTTTATATACTTCTTAATCTTCATGAACATACCACACAATCAGGTAATCATTAAAAACAAAATCTGTACATTTTCAGCTTCGTTCATGACGTATAACATCATGGGAAAAATAACTTTGTACCATTTTCTTTACGTGTGTATAACAATGATGATAATCCATGATGGAATTCACTAAAAAAAAAAAAAAAAGAAATTAAAGAGCATGGGTTCCCTAAAATGATACACCCACCTCAGCGCAGTTCAAACCCACAGCTGATCGATAAGTTGGAAATTCAGAGTCAAAACACGGAATAAAAATAGGTTGCCTTTCTACACTTGCTTCTTCCTACGTTCCTTCCTCCCTTGAAACTTCCAAACTACCTGCTGGGCAAATTGGTTTGCGCTGGGTGGATTAAATGCCACAGAAATGACCTCGAAGCAAACACTAGGCACCAATCCGTTATAATCAATGGTGTCGTGGCCCAACTATCCGCCACCTGGGAAGGGACGCAACTTCACCTATGCCAATAGCATTTTTGGGGCTCTGTAATACATCATTCCGCTGACCAAATTGCACGTGATTGAAATAAGTCTCTCTTTAAAGACTTGAATAGACTGCAGGGTGGTGTCAGCTTCTCCCAATAACCTGTACTTTACGACATAACTCACGAGACAAACTTGATATTGAAAGCTTCCGCTTCCGCTTCCATTTTACTATATTGCCGTGTAGCGAGTAATCTGACCAAATCACCCCACATCTGAACGAGTCCTCCGTGAAAAAAGAAAACGAGAAATACAAATAACAGTTAAAAAGTTAAATGCTTCGTTCGTGTAATTTTCCTGGGTTTCGCCTACGTACATTTCGGAAACTTTTGCTGTATACCGATAACTGTACTGTCTCCTTATCTGGCAACGATCTTATACCTAAGAAGATCATCTGAACAAGAGTCATGAAGGCAATGGATGATGCATATTACGGCATCTTAGGGGAAACTAAAACAATCTTATGTGGCAAAAGAAAAAAAAAATAAGTTGATTTGATTGTAATGTCAAGTTATAAACCTATTTCAACTGTAACTCAGGCAAATTACTTGGGTGTACTCTTGCTAGCAGCACACAATCAAGAGAGGCTGATTCTTGATACACATAGAACAATATGTAGATTAAATTTCTTCATATGTGTCGTACACTGCTTACTGAGCGGGGAATACCGCGGTTTACAACTCCCACACTATGCCACTTTACCCCCTCTCATCAAAGGAACTCTGCACTCGCAAAAAAAAAAGAGAAAAATCTTAGAAACAAACAGAATATTGAGCAAAATACAACTGCGAGGTTTATTTTTCTGATGGTGGCAAGAGACCATATTGGTCAAGAGATCTTGTAAACCAGCAGACCAGTTCCTTGTGGCACGAAATGTAAATTATTTAAGTAAGGTCGTGAATTGAAATGTATTAATGCCGACAGTCCACTCTCTCACTCTATCTTGCTCCGAATTCTGCAGGGGTCTAGGAACTAAATCATTCTGGCGCGAGAGGAAATGAATATGGTATTTTTTAGTACCAGTGTGTGTGTGTGTGTGTGTGTGTGTGTGTGTGGTCAGGCACATTTTTTTTTCCATTTTTTCTTAGAAAAATAAAAGAAAAATTGAGAGAAAAAAGAGCGAAATGAATGACCTAATCATATCAAAGCCAGGAATGGAATTGGAAGATTTGAAATTAAGAAATGCAATCCCTAGCTGATTAGGAAGTTATGTGAAGAAATCGTCCTTCATTTCATAACTGTAATATCTTTAGTCACACAGTTATTTATATATATATATATATATATATATATATATATATATATATATATATATATATATATATCAATCGTTGTTGTATGTACGTGCATTATGTTATATATTCAGTGCATAATTATCTATATTCGCTGCTGAATGCGTATGTCCTAGTGAATGCTTCAAAATGTTTGAAGCTGCGCTACATGCAGGAGCAGGTTAAATTGGCCTCCTTTAGAGCGAAAAGCCCTTGACGGGGCTGTGCTCCATTCCGTCCGCTGACGATGATAGGATTCACAAGAAAAATATAATTAATATATATATATATATATATATATATATATATATATATATATATATATATATATATATATTTACGAAGCAGCAGACGTTGAGCGAGGAAACAGCAGTACACTCGTTCTAATCCAGCAGAAACCGGGCACAATATGTGAGGCCAGACGCTGAGCGAGAAACAAAAACTGCTCGAAATGAATGACTTGCTTACCTTGAAACATTTAAGGCCAACGAACACATGGAACACATGGAACACATGGAACACATGGAACGAAACAAAAGACGGACGACATCGCTAGTGGGTGGGGTGGTGGTGGGGTTGGGGGGGGGGGAGCAAGGGACATGAGGGCCTGCACGGGAAAAATTCATGGGTCCCGCACTCCCAACTTCATTTGATTAAAAACAGGTGCCACTACTTGATTAAACCCAGCAAGTGAAGGAGGCAAAACTTGTAGCACATTTTCCTCTAAACTTTAAATTAGTGTCTTAGTTGGGATACCACAAATTAAGTTCGGGCCGAGAGCAGTAGTAAGGGTAATAACGTCTCCGTGCTGGCCTTCCTCCCACTCCCCACCCTAACTCGCCCCACTCCCCAACGGCCGCTGAGGGAACTAATGGACTCTGGTATAACAACAGTTTACGTAGCACCTGTCGATCGTTAGGCTCAGGTCATTAGCATTAATTGGTCCCTGTGATTTGGTAGTGAAACTTGAAAGTTGTGATTAAGATGGAATCAATGAGCGGTAATATACCGCCTCCCTCAGTCCGCCCGCCACCGGAGCGCGGGAGGACTGCTCAGAACTCGGCGGCCATTAACCACTGGGGAATATGCTAACGGAAGAACACCCACTGTGGCCCACCGTGTGTTTCCCAAGACCAAGAAGGAAACGACGAGAAATTGGTACTTATCTTTTTCTCTAATTGTTTTGTAGTACCGAAGTTGTGTGTACCTATGGAGAAGAGGTCACCTTGTCGTCATATGAAGATAATATATCCCTTCTCTCCTTATGAGGCTCCTGCAGCGCTCAGGAAGCTAGCCACGTCCACCGGTCCTAACCACTGGCCATAAGGCGTTGTGGTGTTATGTGTGTGTTCCATATGTAGGTAGTGCTCGGTGTGTTGTTCATGGTAGATGCATCGTGGGTATGAACAATGTCTTAAGAAATAGTGAATCGGTGTTTGTTGTGTTGCAAGGATGGGTGATGCCCAGAGCGCAGACGGGAGAACGCGACTCGTATGTGTCTGGGGAGTGTGGGTTCTGATGACTGTATGTACTGTTACGTCTGGTTGTGGAGTGGTGTTTAAGACTGAATTGGGATGGCGGCTGTTTACTGCATTTCTGTCTGAACTACATCAGTCCAAAACACTCGGTACGGAAATAAAGACACCATTAGTAAAAATCGTAGACCTTCCAATCTCATTCCAACTCTCGTGTTTTGAGCAATATACAAAGATCTGGCAAAAACGTTCAAAAATTAAAGATGTAATAAAGACATCCGTGCATCCTTAATACACAACCAATCGACGAAACAACCCACATAACACCGAGCAACGCCGAACAGATGACTCAGTCATGAACCTTATACAAAATCTCAATCAGACGAGAGAATGGGAACAAAATGGCTCCCAAGACGGGATCCGGCAAGTGCACCACCGCCACCAATATTCAAAACATTCACATCATGACAAAGATGGGATCGCCTAATCACACACCCAAGGACCTGGCAGGTCCCTTAAACCTGAGATAAGAGATATAGGTTCTACCTCGTCATGAAAACGAAGACCAAAGGACGATTCTGAAATGCAGTCCATCCTCGGGTCTCACTAACTAGTAATACATACACGAACCAGCGAGTTGATTCGCCCTCCCTACGTCTAATTTTCCGTCTATCCCTCTATTTCAATTTCAATAATATTTCCCATCCCCTGCTATCTCAAGTCCTTATTTTCATCCCCGCTCATCTTTACTCAGTCTTTAATCAATCAATGAATCGAGAGAGAGAGAGAGAGAGAGAGAGAGAGAGAGAGAGAGAGAGAGAGAGAGAGAGAGAGAGAGGCGGGGGGGAATGACAGGGAAGTTATAACATGCTGAATAAAGGTTGTAACTTGAGGAGTGGGACGGGAGCGCCACCCGGCGTTATCAGCAGCCTCGCGCCAGGAGGCCCCCCTCCTCACGAATTTAAAGGTAAAGATTCCGTGTCGAAATTGAGAAATAATTCACGAAGTATCCCGAGGCCGGCCGCCCGGTGCGTCCAAGACGTAGGAAAAGGAGGAATGGGGGGGAGGAAAAGGCGATGGTCATCAAGGTAGAAAACGGGGACATGGTGAACGCGAGAGAAAACGGAAGTTTGGGAAAGATGGAGAGACCTCGATGTGATGTTGGAGAAAACGGGTGACTTGGTGATGATGGAGGAACGAGGACCTGCTAATAGAGAAAATGAGGAGCTGATGACGTTGGAGATGTGGTTACTAAAGGGTGGTGGAGAAAACGTGGATCAGTTGTCGATGGAAGAAACGGGAACATGGTATGATGGAGAAACTCCCTCCTGATTGCGATGAAGAAAAGGGGGTAACTAGTGATTAAGAAGGGGACAAACACGTAGTCATAATGGGAAAAAGGAGGGGGGGGGGAACTTATGTCACCGTTTTCTTTTACAAACTTATGAGGGGAGACTAATCATTTTTTTTTCAGGTTCTGACTTCTTTATATTGGTTCGTCTCTTGTGTCCAGATGTAACCCCCTGGTTAACGTCATTCACATCAACGTTGAAGAATCATGGCTATTCTATACTTCTCCCTCGTTAGCTATACAGTATAGAGCTTTGCGATATATGGAGACGAGTTTCCACTTCCGCGGAATTTCTAATAATAAAAAGAAGATACATGTGTGCGTGTACGTACAGTACACATGGCGTGGTCAGTACACAAGGAGAAACATGAATTATTATGTACAATACATGAACATAAATTCCTTTCAGGATATGTTTTTCTTCTTTGTTTTATACATATTCGCCATTTCCCTCATCAACGAGGTAGCGCTAAAAACAGAGGGCGACTGAGCCTTAGAGGGTATGTATACATCGAATGAATACAATATCAAAATGACATTAACGCTATAAGAAAATCATTTCAATAAACTTCTAAGTCCTTCACCATACAGTGCAAAATATTTTCCCCACATTCTGTAAGACGAGTTGCTTCGGCTAAAAATACTCTTAACTATATTTATCAAATATAATGAAATAAAAAAAAGAGCCAGTAAAAATAGACAAAAGATTATGTTTCATTTAAGCTTTGAAAACGTAATTAAACTAAATCTTCATGAATTGCATAATGCAAGCGACACGCATGTCAGTGTAATATATATATATATATATATATATATATATATATATATATATATATATATATATATATATATATATATATATATATATAAGAAAAAATCAATTCTTAGACAAAATTAAGTCATATATAATGGCATATATATATATATATATATATATATATATATATATATATATATATATATATATACACACACGCATTATACAAACAAGGTTAGGTTAATATAAAAAAATCTTAAGGTTGATCCGCAAAGTATAATTTTGAGAAATAATGATTAAAAAAAATGGTCTGAGAGCTTACAATCAGTGGAAATCATTAAGACAAAGCTTACGTAACAATCACGTATATATACTGTCATGTTTATAGGCATCTGTATCACAACCACCAGATCCACAACCAGCTCAACCACCTGTTGTATCTATATACAACACCTGTTCTCCCATTTCCAAATATTTCTTGTATCACTGATGATAAGAACCAGTTCTGCTGACCTAGGTAGGTAGGTAGGTAGGTAGTTAGGGGTCGCCTGTTACTAGCAAACTACCCTTGAATTGTTAACTGACCGGGTCAGTTACCCCTCCTCACAGAAACCATACATCTGACTCATTCATTTGTGCCTCATAACTTTACATCACTGCCCCTCATTTTCTCATTGTAAAACCACATTTTTTCTTCTCACATCTACGATCCGGCATTTTCTTTTTTTTTTTTTTTTTAAGAAAAATCGACTTTCGCCTCAAAATCTCTTCGATCATTCTTCGCGTTTTCTCTCCGATGATGACGTCAGGCGGGCGGGGACTGGAACCACACACAAGAATATAAACGTGAGAGTGAGAAAGAGGAAAAAAAAGACAGACCATAGCCACTGTGAAGGAACCAGATAGCCAATTGTAACAAAAGACCCGTGGCCGAGACTTTCGCCTCACATTTTTTGGTGTAGACGTTGGGAATAAACCAGCAGCAGCCGCTGTATATCACCCGACTGTTGAATCGCCAGACTTTTATTTTTGGGCGAGTCCCCCCCCTTCATCGGTACCTTCCCTTCCTCCCCCCTCCCAATGGTTCCTCCCCCTCCCCCCCACACCGACATTCACGGGTTTATAGACGGAGCAGTCCACAAAACAAGGCTTAAAATCCCACCAAAAGGGGCCATATTCCACAAAATCGGTTTTAAATCCAGGGCCACCAGCGTCGGAGGGATCCGGGGGCCCGCCATCATGGGCCGCGGGGTAAACATACGAGTGTGTAAAGCTCGCCCGCCCGGCCTTACACTCACGCTCCCTCAGGCTACCCCACCCTCGCTCTAATAGTATTTAAAGAGCAAACAGCTCCCAGCTATGCGGTGAAAAATGAAAAATATTGCCGCATGATTATCCTTGTGTATTGGATATCAGCCAACCTCCTCGGGAGTTTTATATGCGCCATTGCCATTTCACTTAGGTTTTATACTTAACCTCCCTTGAGACCTGCTCGACTTTATCATCCGGATCCCTTGCAGGACTGTACAGTTTTATATCCGTTTTATTTCTCCTGCGTGAAGCTCTGGTTATAAAGTGACACGTAAACTTATGTGGCTTTACACATGGGGTCCTTACAGGTCCCAGGCGAGGCCGAGCGTCCGACAAAGACAACAAATAATGTGGGATGTTAGGGACGTCTCAGAACAGATCTCCACCTAGTGTTCGTACGCAGCTTCGTAAAACCACTGGCCATTCCTCACCGTAAATAGATATCACGGGGAATTCTTACATCAGACGGGGCTTACCGCGCAACGGAAGTAATTCAATGTCAGCTCGCCACACTCGCGTAATTACGGCTGTGTTGTTCTGTACGCTTCAGTAGCGGGAGAGGAATGGATTGGCGTACACTTCGAATAGGAGTCATGATTCGCTACAGCTTCTCGGAAACTAACAAAAAAGAGAATGAATGCAAAGGAGTGGCCAATAAACAATACAACAACAACAACAACAATAATTATAATAATAATAATAATAATAATAATAATAATAATAATAATAATAATAATAATAATAATAATACACTTCATATATCAAATGCTAGATATTTGACGTGGGTTGGTCACTAGTGAGTCCGTTTTCTATCACGAATAACTCGGAACTTGCCAGCATATTGATGTTTATCTTTTTCTTGGATCGTGTCTCTATAATGCTCTGGTGTGTGTGTGTGTGTGTGTGTGTGTGTGTGTGTGTCGCGCGGTTCTTGGTAGCAGCTCAGTCCCTCAGAACTGGTACACCATCAGACTACAGCAGAACTTGTACTAACTTCACCCCTTGCCTGGTAATGGTACCCCTTGTGTTACTGGTATCCCTTGCCTGGTAATGGTACTCCTTGTGTTACTGGTATCCCTTGTCTGGTAGTGGTACCCCTATCTGGTACTGGTACCTCGTGCCTGGTAGTGGTACCCTCTGTCTGGTAGCGGTACCCCTTCCTGGTACTGGTTTCACCTGTCAACTCTTGCGCCACCCCCACTCCCGTTCTCTACTTCAGAGCAGCCTGTGTGATGAGACTCCTCAGCGGTCTCTACTGTTCTCTACGGGCAGTCCACGTACTGTCCCTCCCTCGCTGTGTTCGTTCTCTAAGGGCAGCCTGTGTGCTGTGGCTCCCTCGCTCTTGTTCTCTAGCGCTGTGACTCTCTCTCTAGCGTTTTCTAATCTTTTTTTTCAGCTCCGGTGCCATATCTTTATGGAGTTCTATTGGCCGCACGGTCTCTGTTCTCTCACTTGACGCCAACAGTTCTCTCACCGTCTATCTACGGTTCTTCCATCGCCCGCTATTAGAAAAATAGCTCTCTAACTTCAGCAAACTTTGGCAGCTATAGTCCCTCACCCGTGCCAGCCAGATACAGCTGTTACCTGCTGCAGCTGTGAGGGCAGCTGGGGTGGCGGGGAGGGCACAGCTGTACCAGATATAAGGAGCGACTTTTGCTACTTTCCTCAGACTCAGTAGCTGAGGTAGCTATTGTAGTATTAGCTGTGGTGGCTGCCACAGTAGCTGAGGTAGCTATTGTAGTATTAGCTGTGGTGGGTGCCACAGTAGCTGAGGTAGCTATTGTAGTATTAGCTGTGGTGGGTGCCACAGTAGCTGAGGTAGCTATTGTAGTATTAGCTGTGGTGGGTGCCACAGTAGCTGAGGTAGGTTAAGTAGATAACTACTCCCCGTAGAAAAGACGAACAGATGAATGAATAGACGAATAGACCAGAAGAAAGGAATTTGATCTGACATTCCCTACAAATGCCAAGTCTAAGGATCGTGTTGGTGGTGGTGTAGACAGGGAGTCGAATATTAACAATTTGCCCCAGAGACCAATTCATATGTCACGCCAAACACGTAGGACAGAACCGTACGAAACCAGTACAGTTTACCACCCAGGCCCCGACCCGAACCACAACGTTGGCTTGTTTTTAAAAAAAATATATAAAAAGTCTTTGACGATCTAGTGAACCAGAGACACATCTGGAGTGACTGCTCCACTTTTACGTAAAACGGCTCAGTCATCTGTAACTTTAAGAGGATGTAATTTGGCCAACTTTCTGACCATAATGAGGGAGGCTTTCCATCTATGTTGTGTCTGGCATCAAGATGGGTGGTAGAGGGAGGGTGGGTTGTTGAACACCCTCCCATTTTCTTTCATTCACACGATGACAAATTAACACCGTAAATTCGTAATATTCGTACGTAATTAGTGAACTTTAGAATATCTCTGACATATGGTAATATATTCCTTTCATATACAGAAATCTTTATATAAAGTAACATCGTCGCTCACATAATCGTCACCATTTTCTTTTTTTTTTTTCTCGTGTACAACGTAAACTTCGTAGGCCAAGATCTCATAAAGTCCAAGTACTGACAAGTGTGGGAAATAATACGACAACTTAACTACTTAAACGCGGGGTCACAATCAGCTACTCCTCTCTAGTCAACCCTCCTGTGCACACCACACTCAAGAGATGCCAACTCTTACACACACACACACACACACACACGCAGAGTTAGGTTAACGCATTTCGGATGTTCTGTCACGTTCTTACGGCTCTATGTAATTTTCTCACACATTTAGATTTACTTTAGCCATGAAAGGGGGAAAAATGACAACAATTACAGATACCCACTTGAAACCTTATCTCCTGACGGGTTTTATGTTAGCAATGTCTGATTTGATCATAGTAAACGAACAGTATGTATATATATTTATATATATTTATATATATATATATATATATATATATATATATATATATATATATATATATATATATAGTTTTAACCTAAAGACAGATCCCATGTGCAAATTATGTGTATTACTGGTACATATTCTTAACACGGATTCCCAAAGTATAGCAGACATATCATGTACGGAAACTAATTAGCCACAGAAATGGGATTGCCAGACGAGTCGAGATGTCTTTCAGAAAGTTCGCATGATCATTATATCGTCTGTGGACAACGTACGGGTAAGGAGTCTGTTATATTTACTTCATTATAAGTGACAATGGTCATTCATTATCTTCTGTTGGCATCATACGTTCTAATCCACCATCAACCTCTGTTTGCTTCCGTTTGCTCTAAATGAACGGGTAATATACTTTTTTTTTTCTCCTCACTCCAATTTATTTATTAAATATCCATCATTATCGCGTGCCTCATATTCTAGAATCAATCTTTGTGTCCACATATCTTATCCTCTTTTGAAAAGTTCATTTGGTAAAGATGTGGTATACCAAATGTGGAAACAATTGATGATAAACGGGACGTTGTCAATTGCACTGATAAGGCTATACTGAGCATTATACATATATTATCCACAGTAGAATTTCTGTCAAACATTTCACATTAATATGTAAATATCATATTTTTTTTTTAGCAAAACAATGGCAGTTACAGCATCATTGGTTTGAGTGTATCCAATAAATAATTCGGGAGGTTATGATAGTTGAAAAAAAAAGACTACAATGTAATGTTCATTACTCATTATTAACAATATTATTTATTCCTCGAAGCCTTACATCTTTAATATCACACAATAATGAGTTTATCGCTTATATTTGATCATATTTTTATTACTCTTTTTCTGCCACATCAAATTTCATATATATATATATATATATATATATATATATATATATATATATATATATATATATATATATATATCGGAACATGATCTGCGAATATATTAATCAAATTATCGTTTCAATTATCATGTTTCTTATCACACCTCGAACGTTCTGCTTCACAAATATTTTCGTCTCTTTCCCTTGCTCTGCATCCTCAACATTAGGAGCAGTGAAAGCTGAAATCGTTCATATTTACATGCTGCTGGATCTAATGGCTATCAAGAGTCAAAGGTTATTGATCCAAGACTCCTACCATACCTAAAACGCACACAGGATATATATGTATATATATATATATATATATATATATATATATATATATATATATATATATATATATATATATATATATATATATCAAAGTTTACCGGCTGATAAATCTTTGTTAAGCCAGCAATCTTAACCACGTATGCGTGTGTATCAACAATTGTAAGCCAGAATCTGTACCATGAGTAACAATTCAAGTACAAAAACCGAAGGTAAAACATATACGATTATTTTTCTCATTCAAATATGCTAAAATAAACTGCCAAACAATATCACGTTTACCTTTAAAAACAACGAACTTAACTTTTCACAAGATGCACAGGTTTCTTGCTAATATGATTTCTTAACTTGTCTATCATTTCCCATTTCACTATAACGTAGATAAGTTTACAAAATCACCTAATGATACCTCTTTCATATTTCTGATAACAGACGAAATTTGTACGACCAGTTATTCTATAAGAATTATATATTCCATGTACTACATTCTCGCACACTAAAAGGAAACAACAACCCAGCTCTCATTATATGAAAATGTGTGAAGTCATTATAAGCAGGGAACATGAAATTAGGTTGTTATATGTCTGATAAACCTATCACTATTTAGTATCTACAATCAAAGTCTGCATTACTGAGCACACTACATGAACGCATTGAAATAAGTCATCTCGATCAAGAATACTAATATTCACGAACACCGTAATCTTTCTTTTACATGAAATCCGTTCATAATTATAAAATATAAAAACATGAAGATAGAGAATAGTAGTGGCATTTAAGATTCATAAAGTCTTCAAGATAACAAACAATTAACCTGTAATGATAAGTGTACAAAATATGACTGAAGATATATATATGCGACTCTGATGTCTTTCTAGTTAAATATTTTTTTCCAATGCTATTTCCTTTACTCAATTAATTTATGATTCGAAACATGCAAATAATGGTCATATATTTGTGCTAAATATGAAATCACATTTTAACACGCATGACTGTAGATCCTGCTTCAATATGATTAGTGGATTATATATTATATCAATAAAATGGGTGTTATTTGGAACTTTATATATATCTATTTATAAAATTTGAACACGTTAATAAAATGGATTTGTTGCTATGATAAGGTTAGGTATTCGTTTGAGCCTTAAGCCAATCGACTATCAGTTACTGAAGGGTCACTCAGATGTTCATTGATGATAATGTATACATACGCTCTCACTGTGTATACAGACTGATCATGTATACAATGGAAATGAAACGTGTAATGAAGATATTCCAGCTCTTATTGAACAAAAAAGGGTACAACCAATTTTTGTTTATAATGTAATTTTCAAGAATACCAACCGAACTTACTTGTATAAAGAGACTTATCTAAAATATGAGAGCACATGAGAACGTGATTGAATTAAGACGGTATTAGTCAATTATGAATATTTCAAATCTTTCACAAAAACTGAGCAAACTCATTATCCATAGAAAAGTTAATTCTAAGAATATATATATATATATATATGGGGCAGCAAGTAGTTTGTGTGGCCATTTTAGTAGTTATTATTTGCAGTCACATCTTTCTATTCTCTTTCAATTTATCATGATTACTTTTATATTTTGATAATAATGATAATAATAATAATAATAATAATAATAATAATAATAATAATAATAAAAAGTACAACAAAAATAACGCTTCAACATATTTTCACTCGAATGATTTTGTAACAAACACAGTAAACCCCTTGTTTTTCAACACAGAACAAATAACTGTACCATTCATATCACACTTAAACCACAGTAACGTTAAAAGGTTCCCAAAACTGACTCTTAACATCCCACAATTACCCAGACGCAATTAAGCGTTTTCATCGAATGTACAAACCTTCGCACAGATATGTAAATATATGTTTAAAATTACTTAAAAGTTATCAAACAACGTGATGATCAATGATGAAATTGATACGTGTAGTAATTTCATTACAACTACAAAAGTAGCAAAAACACACAGGTTCTAAATGATCAAAATGCTCATATCATTACAGTTCTAACCCCCTGTAAATACGACCGAAAAGCTGGAAATGCAAAGGCAGAGCACACAAAAATATAGCCTATCTACACCACCGCTTGCGCTCCACTTGAACCCTGGGAAATCCAAACTACCACTGGGTAATTTGGTTTGCACTGCGTGGGTTAAATACCGCAGAAATTAACCCCGAAGCAAACACTTGCAGCAATCCATTATAATCAATGACGCTGCCAGTTGGAACAGGAGGACCCAACTTCACCTACTGTATGCCAATATTTTTTCTCTTTTCTTTCCGTTTACAGAAAACAACATGCAGACGACGTTTCCCTCATGGAAACCACTAGATTCAACCCGAAATGTAAACTGAAGTGTAGCGGTTGGGTTAACTATTAGCAGTGGTTGAATCTTAAGGTTCTTAGCTGAAATTTGGTAAGAGCCACACCGGATCCGCCTAGCTTACACTAACGTTTATAAACTTACAGTTCGTTGCTCTATTCGTTGTTGAATTTCATGGCGACACGTCAACATAACATCCAAAATACACAATCACGATATTATTCTTTCGAATGATCATTGCAGGATATTTATTAAACGATAAATCACAACACTAAATTCGTTTATCAATGATTAAAACACAGTCGCTGGATCGCTCCATCGTAGTCGTCATCACAACCTACCCTAAACTGATATTTTATTTCGCGGTGATTTGTTCTCTTAATCAGTAACATTTCTTCGATTTATTGAAGTTTACTTGGTGTGGGCCACTCTCGTACTGACGACATAGTCTATCATAAAAAAAAAAGTTGTTTTGAAACATTAGTAGCCATATCTTTCCTTGGTTTGATACTAGGCTTCACATGAAATTGATGAACTGATGGAAGTTTGAGACAAAAAAAAAATATTAAGGTTTCTACTGTGACAAAGAGTCAATGGCCTGGCCCAGCAATCGTTAATAACCACAAACCAGCAGTTACAGACTGGTTGACTTCGTATAGCAAGACCGTAACAGAGATAGGAATGCTAACCTTCAGCATATGCAAAATTTACCATATGAAATCAATTCTAAATTCCAAGACATTATCCATGACACAATTCAGCCATCAGGTTTAATTAACACAGGTCGTTAGCCGGTAAACAAGATAAACAACAATTCAGGCACTTCACGCATTAAACAACTCGTTAAAGGTTAACATCGGCTACACTGGCTGAACTACCTAACAACCTTCTATTTCCACCGTACCTCGAAATCTGATCCTACAGATTCTTTCGTTCACATTTATGACTTACTTTCTAATATGTTCATCTATAACGAACATTCTAATTCAACAATATCAGAATAAACCACAGACACCACACTCGGCTAAGACGTGAATATTATCTTGTATGATAACAATCGACAAACTAAAATCAAGATACATCATGTAATCAGCTACATATTAAATACCCAATATGTATATAATCTAGACTTACTTGTGTGATAATCAGTCAGGCGAAGTCCAGCCATCACGGTCTACGCCTCTCCAGGTTGTGTACACCACCTTATTTACTCCCGTCTGACCACCACACATGTATTCCATAATATTCTTTTCTAAATCTTTAGCACGGATCAGACACGTAACTGTTCACATATGTCTATCCATGTTTTTCGTTGTATTCTTCACTAGATAAGGAAAAGTTATTCAGTATTAAAGGTATGGTCCACTTCTATGGGTCTTTACGTCTTATAATCCACACAAACACATGAATCTTGATGAAGAATATCCAGGAAAATTCACCATTATTGATGTAAACAGAACCCGCCACAGATCACTGTTTGGAACAAAGAACATTACACCAAAGAATCGTAACTGGACTGAATGTTTGTTATATTTCACCTGTTATCGTGAGCCACGTAGGTAGTGACACCTCACGGCGGATAACCCAACTAAGATAATGATAGAAAATGGTGAAAGTTCTCATTACCGAGAACGGTTTAATGTTGAGGGGTAACGATAGTATCTTTGATTATCATCATGTAGGTAGCAATTTTACCTATGTTTTGCTTGTATAACATGTGTTATTATTATTTTGATGGATGAAAATAGCTGGTACTTCATTGTTCTAACATGTTCAGTATTTACATAATAGAAGATATGGGTTCCTTATTTCTTTTCACCTTAAGATTTCGTAATTCTTGCTGTAATCATTACATTTCTCTTCGTATTCAAAGTAACTTCTCAGTGTAAAGGTAGGAAAATAAAGATGGTGTATTCAGTCATATTTAATAGACAAAACATATCAATCCTTATCAGTACAAAAATTAGAATATACAACATTACATACAGTACATTAAGAGTTTTATATACAGAAATTTCATTGCATAATTTTCCATTTAACACCGTTGATGTACACAGATTTATATGCAAATTATGTTATGTACATATCACTTATAAGCGAAAAATGGACGTGTTAGACGACACAAATACAAATTCATGCAAGAATAAGTGTATATAGCTAAATAATGCAATATATATATATATATATATATATATATATATATATATATATATATATATATATATATATATATATATATATATATATATATATATATATATAATCCCTGGGGATAGGGGAGAAAGAATACTTCCCACGTATTCCCTGCGTGTCGTAGAAGGCGACTAAAAGGGGAGGGAGCGGGGGGCTGGAAATCCTCCCCTCTCGCCTTTTTTTTTTTAATTTTCCAAAAGAGGGAACAGAGAAGGGGGCCAGGTGAGGATATTCCCTTAAAGGCCCAGTCCTCTGTTCTCAACGCTACCTCGCTAATGCGGGAAATGGCGAATAGTATGAAAGAATATATATATATATATATATATATATATATATATATATATATATATATATATATATATAAACACATTTATTCTTTAAGTTAACATATTTGCATAAACCTTATGGATATACTAAACATGAAAGAACAATTGAGCATTTACAGATGTGACCAATGGATACACATAAACATCTATAGAATATATATACGTATTGAATAAATCATGGCTAGAAAGATAATATATGTTTACAAACAAACCTATCCATTATATAGTGAGCATAAGTATACAATATACCTT
>NC_092236.1:6677017-6764517 GCF_036320965.1 Panulirus ornatus | reverse complement strand
AAGCTAAACCTCTTCAATGTATTCTGAGTTCTCGGCTTCACTGTTTTAATTAAGTTGCCCATTACGACCACGCCCCCCCACCCCCCTTACCACCACTGCCCCTAGTGGTTTCCTTCCCCGTTTTCTCTTTCCTTCACTAATCCGACCACGACCATTTTCTATGATCCCTCCCGCTGCCCAACCCAACCTAGCACGTTTCTTTCAAATCCTACGTGAACACTGTTATGACCTACTAAGGCTTACTTTGTTGTAGATATGAGGGGAAAATAATCCTTGTAGGATATCCTAGCTAATATGAGTAATGATATTAATTTCGCCAAAACGAAATCCAGTTACGAAACAATATTTTGGGAGGATGGAGGAGGAGGAGGAGGAGGGGGTAAAGTAGAAGGAATGTTCATTAAGGCGGATAATCCCAAAGATTAAGCGTCTTTATTTGGACCATATCTTGAGTTTCACATCCTCATATCACTAAATATACCCTGGGCTCGCTCGCCCGCCCGCCGCTCAGCTCAGGTTAGCGGGTTAGCGGACTTAGCAGAAACACAGGGGGAAGGGAAAGGGGAGAATGGGGTATTACAATAAATGGGGGGGGGGGGGGGGGGTGATGATGATGGGACAGTTAATGATATATATATGAATCTTCACTTAATTCTACGTAATCTAACCCTCTGTATGATGAGAATTCCTCAACAGAGTACACGTAAAAGTAACATAGTAAATAGCTTAATATTAACACTATTATCTTAATTTTTACCATTAATTAATATATTGTTTTGGGAACACATATGTATGACAGATATATCAACATGAAGAACAGTTTCAGTATTACAAAAAAAAAAACAAGTTACAGTAAGCACCAAAAAATATACAGTGCCTCTTGTAAACAGAACGGATATAAAGATACAAATATAAGAGTAGAGGATACAGTTACAGTGAGATACAGTAAGGTAAATAATCCACTACAACAGTGTATGAGGAAATGAAATAATACAGCAGAAACAAATGACTGACTTAAAGAATCTACGAATACAGCAACAACAAGAGCAAAAATACAGCGGCCACATGGGATACATTAATACAGCAACAGTGCGATACAGCATCTGGGGTCCATAACACTGGTATAACCAACAACCCTAGACCCCGTCCACAACATGGGGCCAACCAACTTACCTTACAGGACCAGGACGGGCCCAACCCCTGTGTCATGGGTGTGGAGTGTGGTTGGAGCTGGGAAAAGGGGGGGGGGGGGAGGGGGAACTGGCCAAGCACACACACACACACACACACACACACACACACACACACACACACACACACACACACACACACACACACACACACACACACACAGCCTCATGGTGTGACCATTCTTCTGTACTTAATCCAATTGGTTATTAAATAACAGTAGTTGGTTGTGGAGGGTGGAGGGGCAGATGGGGGGGGGGGGGTAGGTAGGGAGGTGGTAGTTGCGTGGGGGGCGGGGGGGGGGGGTGGTACGTGGAGTGTTGGAGGGTGGGAGTAAAGAGTGGGGGAAAGTAAGTAATGTCTAGTGTTTGTAGGTGTGTGTTAGTGTTGGTGAGTGCTGGTGGTGTTGGTGAATAGTGGTGGTGTTGGTGAATGCTGGTGGTGTTGGTGAATGGTGGTGGCGGTGGCGGAGTAGGTGACTGTTGGTGGTGTTGGTGAGTGCTGGTGGTGTTGGTGAATAGTGGTGGTGTTGGTGAATGCTGGTGGTGTTGGCGAATGGTGGTGGCGGTGGTGGAGTAGGTGACTGTTGGTGGTGTTGGTGAGTGCTGGTGGTGTTGGTGAATGTTGGTGGTGTTGGTGAGTGCTGGTGGAGCTCCCAGGTCTGGGTAATGTCACCCCCTGGAGTGTCACTTATGAATACTCCAGTGGCACCCTGAGGGAGGGAGGCAGGGAGGAAGGGAGGGAGAACCTACAACATCACCAACACCACCTCAGGCCGCCGCCGCCCCCCAACACCCCACCCCAGTCGCATGGTCTGTTGAGGGGGGAGGGGGAGAGAGAGGGGGGGAGGGTATGTGTGTGTCGCCTGGCTTGGGGTGTTACTGATCACCCCTCACCACCCCTCCCACACCTCATTAGTCACTGAACCTTGACCAGGTGGGGTTGGGGAGGGTTGGGGGAGGTGGGGGTGAGGCCCTCCACCTGCTGGTTGGAGTTAGTTTCAAGTGAGTCTCCAACATTCCCTCAGTGCCTGTTGCTCTTAATAGAAAAGCACTCAGGAGGAAAAGGCCTTTGAGGTCATTTGTAATGTAGATAATGTCATACGACATATCTTAAATACAACTTGCGTCGTGGGGGTAGATAACGACGTCATCTACAACCACTTCTACTCTTGCTACTACTACAATGACTGCTTCTACTACTCATAATCGTAAGTCAGTAGTCAAGAGACCCGCTGATTCACATAACACCCACCGCCAGCCATGCCAACACTGCTCTGTAATCCTCTACTCACACTGCTTCTTACCACACGACCTGGGTCTTGTACCACCGAACACCCCTCACGCTACGGGTAGATCCATATCTACCTGCTCGCTCTACCTGGTCTATCCCCTGATCAAAACCCCACCTGGTCAACCTCAATCAACTCACCTGGTCACCCTTAATCCCCATCTCCCCCATCCCCTCATCACGTGTCCTCTCCTCTCCCCACGACCCCTCCCTTTGCGACCAGGGTTTCCACCCCTCTCCCCTACCTTCACAGCATCAACCACACTATCTAGCCAGCCATCAGGAGGCGCGCTCGGTCCATCCCTCACCTCCGCCACCAACGTGTACAGATCGCAGCCTCCCTGCACCTTCCCGGGGAGATTAATATTTTTATCTGTGGGTGTCATCAATAAGTGGGGAGGAGGTGGGGGGCGATCAGCCGAGCCGATTGGGTGACCAGAAGGGGATTAGGTCGGGAGGGGAGAGGAAGCAGAAGTGATGGGGAGGAGAAGGGAGGGATTGTTAAGGGAAGATGAGGAGGAGGAGGAGGAGGAGGAGGAAGAGGTGGTGCATGTCCTACTATCCTTGGGAGAGGAGAGGACACAAGAGGTCCTAGTATCCTAGGTAGAGGAGAACGTACAAGAGGTCCTAGGAGCCTAGGAAGAGACACAAAGACATAGAAAGGGATATAAAAAGAAGGCTCTGGTGCGATCTTAAAAAAAAAAAAAGGAGGCAGGAGTTCCTAAAATCACGTAGGAGGAAGATCCTTAAAATGGGTAAGGAAAGAGTGGAGGCGAGTGGAGAGGGAAGGGCCTGGGACACAGATCGGCGACACAGGGAATATAGAACTTCCCGAGACAAGGGAAGAAACTTCAAGACTAGGGTCAGAAACCTGAGAGTTGGGGTGGGGGGGAGAAACTCCAGCAACTACAGGGGGGAGAAAAGAAGTCTTTGGGGACTTTGGGAAGAGAGAGAGAGAGAGAGAGAGAGAGAGAGAGAGAGAGAGAGAGAGAGAGAGAGAGAGAGAGAGAGAGAGAGAGAGAGAGAGAGAGAGACGCCAGGGCTAGTGAGAAAATTCAAAAGTAGGGGGAAAAAAAATTCCAACTCACGAAAATACTGAAGTAATGTGGATCAGGGAATGAAATTTTAGGAACGAGAAAATAAAAATAAAAAAAACAAAAACGTAAAGACTCATCATGAAATGATTTGTAACTTAAAAAAAATAATACAGAGGACTGGGAGGTGCCAGAGAGTATTCTAGAATTAGGGAGTGGAGGGTTTGGGGCTTGGGGGGGAGGGGAGGCAGTAGGCGGAGGAGGAGGAGGAGGAGGAGGGGTCAGGCGTGCGTGCATGCGCGCGTGTGTGTGTGTGTGTGTGTGTGTGTGTGTGTGTGTTATGTGTGGATTAGCGAGGCTTAACCTTTAAGCGAAGCGCTGAAAATATAGAGAAAATAAGGACTTCTTTTTTTTTTTCATTATCATCATCAGTTCTATGAAGAATGTATTAGTTACCTTGGCTGTGAGAATATACAAGTTTAATCATAAACATCTGTACAGCCTAAAATACTATTAAAACTAATTCATATGTCATTACCAACATTAATATAAACATTATCTAAATGGTAGTAAATTATATAATAAAATACTTATACATTGACAACCTAGTATGCATGTAATAAGTTCAACAAGCAATAATACATTATATGTATTGTATCCATATATTAAGGTAATCTTATCTAACATATATATATATATATATATATATATATATATATATATATATATATATATATATATATATATATATATATATATATATATATACCTGAGTTTGTACATTACTGTGAAGACGTAGAATGGATACCTTTTCCTTCGCCTTTGGTGACCTACTAATCTGATCCACCAAGCTGTTGTGGTCAGCAACATGCACCACGATCCTGTGGAGAAAAACGTGTCAGAGATAATCCAGGTATAGATGTAGACAACCACATTCTATTCTCATTTCAGTTAAGGTCTTAACCACGGCAGTTGTGACCCTTGGAGACAATGATGACGTGACCTCTGACCTGATTATTATGGGTCAGGGCAATTCCTGCTTAATTATACCTAACAGTCCTACTATCGTTTTCATGAAAGAAGTAAAGATAATCTAATTCTAATACACCAACAATTCTTGAATAGAAAACAAGAAGTTACACAAAGGTCAACTACTCATAAAATACAAGAAAAATAATGTTCAATTTACGAAAAAAGAAAATTATCCTCATTAACCAATAAATTTCCTAAATCAGATAATTTTTTTTTTTTTTTATGATGAAGAATATCATTTACGGGTTCCCTTGTGGTCAAAGATGCCTGACACTCACATCGATCTCCCATGATCACTTCGACTCGCCTCCGCACACCCACCCACCTACCCAGCCGCCAGCCTACCTCCCTTCTGTGCCCATGTTGTCCTAGTGTTTGCTATTAGTAACACAGGAGCCAAATTATATCCTTATCAACCGACGTATGTGTTATATCCTCCATGTCCGTAAGTTATAATGTTATCCTTAAATAAATGACTTAAAACTACTAATGTATGTTGGTTATTGAATTTATATATTTCCAGCTGAATGTTCCTAGTATTTTAGTTCATAAATAAAAGCTATATATTTGTATATAACCAAGAGGACCATACAGTGATAGCGTATAGATAATCTTAGAATTATATTGGTTATAACTTAACTTTGAGGCCTTTCATGACCCTGGCAATCTATAAGCCTATAGCAAAAAGTAACTAACCCACCAATTATTATCTTTCAACAACAGAAGGCTCACAGGTCTGTACGTGTATCATGAACTGTATGTAAAGACAGAGGAAGATTCGAGAACCTTCTAGCATATTAATTATAAAAGAAAACGTTAAAAAATCTGAGAAAACGGAGGGAAATTAAGAGGGAGACTCGGACAGATACACAGTCTTTAATATTCAGAGGAAATAATGTCGGAAAAATTCTGTAACACTCCATAACTGATTACGGCAAGGTTGACCTCCGTGTGGTAGGCTAGACAAGTGAGAAGAGGTGAAGGAACACCGTAATTCAACCCGGAACCAGGTCATGAGTGATACGAGGTCGAAAAAAAAAAAAAGAGAGACTGGGTGAAGAGGTGATCACGGTTCACTTGGGACATTTAGTGTTGTCTTGACAGCAATACTGGAGAGAGAGAGAGAGAGAGAGAGAGAGAGAGAGAGAGAGAGAGAGAGAGAGAGAGAGAGAGAGAGAGAGAGAGAGAGAGAGAGAGAGAGAGAGAGAGAGAGAGAGAAACTTGATTTCTTGCAGTTAGTTTCAGCAGCATTCAACGTCCCAATAAATTTCCAGATAAATATAATCCATTAATCACGTCAATTCTTGATCATGTCAATTCTTGAAGACAATCGGGCGGTAAAGTGAAGATCAATCTTTGTATTCATAAAGATCAACGGATATGACAGATCTGATTGCTTTCTTTAGAGAAGAAAAACTTTGATAACAAATACCTCAACAACCAATTTCAGACTGGTCGAACCTGAGAATGAAATCAAATAAGTTTAAAGTCTCCCCTGAAACAATGCGCGACGCGTTTAAACCCACTGGGGGAAGGTCTGAGGACCAATAGCTAAAGCGTTTGGAAATAGATCCAAGACTGGAGGGAAAGAAGCGTAAGTTAGATGTATTTCCAATGGCCATCGACCTCGACTGTTGATTAACTCTCGCTGGGTAGTTCATCCTTGTTTGGGGGGGGAGAGGGGTTTCTAGTGAGTCATCCGGGCAGCTGATTGGTTTATGGAGGGTCGATGGTAACTTTGTTTGGTAGCGTTTAACTGTGGCGGAGGAGAAGGTGAGGGTGATTTGGTCGTGTTGGTGTGCTAGGAGGAAGAGGGACGTGTCGCGTTGGAGGAGGGAGGAGGAGGATTGTCATGTTCTCCCTCAATTCTGTATAGCAAAAGCCGACGATTACCTCTCCCCTCAAATCCGCCACTCACTCTACTTGCATTTGATAGTCCACGTTATCCCATTTTCTAAAGGTAAGGGAGCTTGGGTAAGAGGATAATTGGGGTGAGGGGGGACAAGGGTAGAAGAGAGTGAGGAGGGAGTGGGAGAGAGCCCGCCTTACCCCATGGCTGCTGGGCTCCTGGCGCCAGTAATCTAGCGTGTAAATTAACATAGAAATGAGTCTTTGAGAATACCTCCACATACATCATACCCTGATACTGGTTGATCTTCTTAACGGTAGATGAGACTGCATGTTGAGGCCCTTTGGTGAGGCCCTTTGGCAAGGATGTCTTGGTGGGGGTGTCTTGGTGAGGGTGTCCAGGTGAGGGTGTCTTGGTGAGGTCCTTTGGTGAGGATGTCTTGGTGAAGGTGTCCTGGTGAGGGTGTCCAGGTGAGGTCCATTAGTGAGGATGTCTTGGCGAGGGTGTCCTGGTGAGGTCCTTTGGTGAGGGCGTCTTGGTGAGGGTGTCCTGGTGAGGTCCTTTGGTGAGGGCGTCTTGGTGAGGTCCTTTAGTGAGGATGTCTTGGCGAGGGTGTCCTGGTGAGGTCCTTTGGTGAGGGCGTCTTGGTGAGGGTGTCCTGGTGAGGTCCTTTGGTGAGGGCGTCTTGGTGAGGTCCTTTAGTGAGGATGTCTTGGTGAGGGTGTCCTGGTGAGGTCCTTTGGTGAGGGCGTCTCGGGGAAGCCATTTGGTGAGGTCGTGCTGACGACGCCACTTGGTGACCACCAACTTGGTTGGCCATTTAATGAGGCTAATTGTCATAGCCATTTGTCCAAGCCATTTGATGGCTCATGGTGGTCACAAGGTAATCAATTAAGGATCGTGTAGATCAAGTGGGGATAATGTGGTATGTGTCCTTTCTCTTATATTGACGTGGTTGTCCAAAGCATGGACTGGCACGTATGTTCACAGGCGTCGTGGACGTGTGGGTGGTGGTAAAGTCTCACACACTCGCCGTGGCTGAAGGAGGAACGTGGCTGGAGGATGAGAGGCGAGGGAGGTGTTGCTTCACTACAAGTGGGCCTTTCCCACCCACTCACCATCGCCCTCCAAGCTTCCGTCATTACTGCTGGATGAAGCAACCTCTCCTGCTACTTCTGATAACCTCCATCCCTCTATATAGATGGGTGAGGAGGAGAATTCTGCTGAAGTGTCATGTTTCCATCTCTCTATAGAGATGGGTGGGGGGACGGAACCTTCTGCTCCACTGTCGTGTGTCCATCTTTCTGTCTCCATCGTCACAGACCATCAGCTGACGACAGGTCTTAAGACGACAAATCTTGCGAGACTATGGTACTAAAACTATTAAAAGCAAGACTTTTAAACATTGAATTTTGATAAAGGAGAATGTGATGTTGAGGAAGTATAACTGGGAAAAATAAAAATAAAATGTCTACTGGATTTACGAGAGGAGTATCTAGTATCACCAATAGGTCCCACGAGAATCTGTGGCAAAAGGTATATATATATATATTGGTATGCACAACCAATATGGCGGACATGCGCCTCTCTTCCCCAACAGCTGTGTATAAAGGCTAAAATGTATATACATTTTTTCATATATGCAGTTCCTACTTCATGTGTTATATATATATTGAATCAACTTTAGACAATAGAATGAGATATATAAGGATTATCTTTTTTTTTAGACATTAGTTTAAAGCGGTGATGCAGCGGACGTGTTCTTATTCATAAGGACTTTGGGTGAATCATACTTGGGTTAAAGTATAATATGTTCTGTGTGGTAAAAAATATAATAAGCAGATGCAGTGCTAAACCATAGGAATGTGGGTGAAGTGTATCACAAGTGTCGTTCTATTAATAGATCCTGAGTATTGCCAACAGTATTTTTGTTGATGAACCGTACGGGCATACATACACATATGTACATGCACACATACAGACACATACGGCTGACCATATATATATACACAGACATATCGACATAATGATTCAACGTACATATTAAAAGTTCATATACAAATACACCACAGTGGCAAGCATTTATACAATGGCACACAAGGACACACACACACACACACACCATGTAACAGAGGTTACTAGAACCTGTACAGAGAAGAGCATACAAGATCATGCTAGGTCCCTCTCACGCCATCTATCAAGAACCACTCCTCAACACACTGGTGGTCCTCTCAACTCTCCCCCAGTCATCACCTGGACCTCAACCAACAACAGTTCGGGAAGAAGCTACTGCACCAACCTCGCCACCGTCAGCTCTTGCCACCGGAGATCCCTCGTCCCCTGAGTTGCATGCAGGTCGGCACTACAAGGCTATGGAGACCACGGCTCCTATGGACTTCAACAAGACCGATGACATCACAACCATTTGTGAACAACAGTAAATTCCCAGACAAGGTATTCTCATATTCCAGTACATTTGTGTAGAGATAATCAAGCAATCATTTTGATTGAGCAACACGTCCATTGTGTGCATTTTCTCCACACATTTCAAGCATTTGCTTGCAGCTAATTCGAGATACCCATCATTATCACAACACACACACACACACACACACACACACACACACACAGAGCAGCTGTCCCCGACACCATGGGGGGGGGGGTTAGGGGTTGGGGGGGTGGTTCGCTGATGCCCCATTCATTCGCGGCGCCGCACGTTTGGCGGGGATTAATGTTCGCGTTGCATCCCCCCTCCCCCCCCTTCTCGCCCGCTAAATCAACTCCTTCCCGTTGGGAAATTGAAAAGTTTTCATTCACCGCTGACGACACAGGAGGGCGGGGGAAGGGGGGGGGGGGGGTAGGACGATGTGTGTGTGTGTGTGTGTGTGTGTGTGTGTGTGTGTGTGTGTGTGTGTGTGTGTGTAGGTTAGCGGCGACTGAAGGAAGACCTAGTGTGTCATGCAGTGATTGTAACCCCCTCCCCTCACCCTCCCCACCACCACCAGCTTACCCTCCTCCACCTCCTCCTCCTCCACCTCCACCTCCTCCTCCTCTCTACCCCTCACCACCCGCTTCTTAATGGGGGAGGATAGGAGGGGAGGGGAGGGGAGGGGAGGGGTATACCCTAACTGGTGGTGGGTAAATCGGTAGGGAGGGAGGGGGAGGGGTGGGGGGTAAATTCACACACAGACACACACACACACACACACACAATGCTATCAAACACGAGGTCAGGGGACGGGGGTATGGGGGTACATTATGGGGGGGGGGGTGGGGGGGGTTTGGTGGTGGTTGTGTAGGGTCCCCTATCCCCCCCTCCCCCCCAACGCAGCTGTTCAAGTAATGCCGGCTACCCACGTCTCGCCTACCCATGTGGGTAACGTGGTGGCGGGGTGGACGGGGGCAAAGCCATGTAGGTAAACTGTGGTAGGTAGGGTGGGTGGCGCGTGTGGACTGGGCTGAGTCAGTATTTACCGACTGTTGAACACGAGGGTTCGATCCCCTGGGTAAGACGGCTTGACCTTTTGACCTGTTCAGGTCTAAGGTCAGGCCAAAATATCCAAGGGTCGTAGCGCTGGGCTCAAAGGCCGTTCCACAGTGCTCAAGGGCCGTTCCGTCGAGGTCAAAGGTCTTTCCAAGGTCGTCCCTGGGCCTCCAAGGTCGTCTGGTAGTGGTCAAAGATCAGTCCCTCGCGATGAAGAGGTCAAATGCCATCTATGTACTCATGACTGTCAGTCAAACACGTCAAATTGGGGAGGGGGTGGATTTGGAGGGGGAGGTGGACTTGAGGGTGGAGGTGGACTTGGAGGGGGGGAAGTGGACTTGGAGGGGGGGAGGTGGACTTGGAGGGGGGAAGTGGACTTGGAGGGGGGAGGTGGACTTGGAGGGGGGAGGTGGACTTGGAGGGGGGGAGGTGGACTTGGAGGGGGGAGGTGGACTTGGAGGGGGGAGGTGGACTTGGAGGGGCGGGAGGGACTGGCAGCAAATTGTGCCTCCAGTAACTCATGTACTCATTCTCACTCATGATCTCCCTCTCTCTTTCTCTCTCTCTCCCTTTCTTTCCCGAGAGAGAGAGAGAGAGAGAGAGAGAGAGAGAGAGAGAGAGAGAGAGAGAGAGAGAGAGAGAGAGAGAGAGAGAGAGAGAGAGAGAGAGAGGCTTGGGGTGGGTGGTGGGTGGTGGGCGCCTGCCGGAGCCACTAGCAGCACAAATAAACACCCCAAGTTGGGTAGCATATGAAGCCTAATGGGAGATGAAAGTTGGGTGTAATTTCTGCCATTCATTTACTGTTCAGGGTTTAGGTGGTGGAAAACGGGGGAGGGGGGGGAGTAAAGGCAGGGGGGGGGGACTAAAGGGTCATAAAGGGGGGACTAAAGGGTTATAAGGGGGGGCTAAAGGGTGATATTCCTACAGCCAAAGATGTTGGGTGAATGACGCCCTTCCGACGCCCTTGCATAAGAGTCATCTAGACTTGCATAATTCCTACTCCCTTCTCCCCCCCCCACCCCCCTCCTCATACGTATTTCTGGTCTTATTTATGCATAATTACCCTTTGGTCTTCAAGGTAAAAGGTTCATTTTCGCTTGCGCCTAATCGATATCCCCAGAATTCCCTCGACGGCGGGTGAAGGGATTGTGACCTCTCGCGCAGGTGAGCATACAGTCCAATATGGCGGGCCGTCCTCAGCCAACCTCTTTAATGTTATTTATTGAGTCTTATTTATGATCTTCATTCGGGCTAAAGTTGCTAGTCACGGAGGGACAAACTTAGTGAGGGGAGACGGGGAGGTGGGACATGGGGGAAGAGGAGGAAGAGGAGGAGGAGGAGGAGGAGGAGGAGGAGGAGGAGGAGGAAGAGGAGGAGAAGGGGGAAGGAGGCGGTGGAGAAGGAAGAGTTAAGGATAGAGGGTCAAGATGTAGGGTCAAAGGTTAGGGAGGTCAGCGTGTATGAGTGAAGCGAATCAGAGATATAGATAAAGGCGTGGTCCTTCTGTAAGGGGGGGGGGGGGTTCGTTCTTTTGTGTGTGTGTATGTGTGTGTGTGTGTGTGTGTGTGTGTGTGTGTGTGTGTGTGTGTGTGTGTGTGTGTGTGTGTTACGGGGAGAGTTTTACACTCGGTGTTGCCCCGTCTCCTATTGTCGTTCTATGTATGTACCATGTCTATATTCTGATGTACACACACACACACACACACACACACACACACACACACACACACACACACACACACAAATACACGGCAGCAGCAGCCCAAGTCCAATACCCATTTATCGACTAGCCCTAAAGGGAGGATGAACAGCTGGGTTAACTGTGGGCCGACTGCCATATTCAAGACTCGATCGTTTGTCTGGTCCGTGTGTGAATCATGGTCAGGGACGTTGCCCACTATACCACTGTCGTTAAGCGATTGTCCGTACTCGGACCCATGTATATATATATATATATATATATATATATATATATATATATATATATATATATATATATATATATATATATATTCATAATTCTCCGATTCACTTAGCTCTGAAACTGGCTGTTCAACGAGACTTGCTCGTTGACGCTTCACACTCGTCCGTTCGACAGTTCAACGAGCCGTCTGTAAATAAGATCTTGATCAATATGCTCGTTAATCTTTCAGACAAATTTACGATCTATTTTTTTTTTCCTTGAAGCAAATCGGTCAACGAGGCGCCGTGGGGTTGTCGTCGTTGATCGTCGCCGGTCATGAAGGTAGTCGTTAAGCGCCACACACACACACACACACACACACACACACACACATACACACACACCAGAAATAACCGCCACAACTCATCTTTCCAACACAGGAGTGTCCCGTATAAATAGAGAAGTCACGTGACTCCACCCATCATGGAGGGGAAAGACGCCCTTCCAGACACACACACACACACACACACACACACACAGGCTACAACGAAGGCCGTCATTAAGGATGACACCCGAAAATTCTTTGAACAAAGGAGTTATGGTGTCTGGAACAAGCCTTTTGAACACCAGCGTTCAAAGAAGTACATATGTTACAGGACAGCCAGTTCAACGAGTATAGATCGTTAAGTGTATGTGTAAATGGTTCAACGTGGGGCGGCGATCGTAAATATATAAATGAAATAAAATGTCAAACGAGGATAGTTCTTGACGAGGTCACACGTAGCGATTAACGCACCGAGACGCTCCGGGTTAACGAAGGACTTCTGTCGAGGAGGTAAGCTGAACACGACGTTCAACGAGAATGTTATACAGAAAATACAATTCGCCTCGTCTCTGAACTTGCATAGCACAATGCACAGCATCTCCATGTAACCTGTTCCTCACCACAAACCATTTCCATGTCGGTCTTCACTTGCTTAAAACGTTCCTCCTAAACAGAAATAAATGGAAAATAAATGAGCTTAATGACTCCCGGGCTAGGCCATGGTCTTTTCCGTCGAAGGCGAGGACCACCTTCGGTCAATACCTGATGGAGACACGAACACCACGCGTAGCCAAGCGGTGCCATAATGCATCGCTTAGAGATAGATAAATAGATAGACAGATAAATAGATAGAGATAGATAGATAGATAGATAGAGAGAGAGAGAGAGAGAGAGAGAGAGAGAGAGAGAGAGAGAGAGAGAGAGAGAGAGAGAGAGAGAGAGAGAGAGAGAGAGAGAGAGAGAGAGAGAGAATTCTTCTCTTTATAATCACCAAGGCCAATTTCATTAACATCTTGTAATTATTTACCATCATTGAAGACTTTTAACTAAACTCTACGTTATTTCCAGCTACTGATCAATAATAACATACAATAGTATTATACACTGGAAAAAAATTGAAACATTATACATCATAGTCATCGAAAATGCATATTAATACAAGACCTACACTTATATATATATATATATATATATATATATATATATATATATATATATATATATATGGTGAAGAAGAAAAGATCTAAACACATTAAAAGAAAAGGGCCGAACACGTCTCACAATAATACCCCAGATTATAGACATAGTCAAAACTCGGGTTGAACATTTACACTGACCTAATGAAACACACAAGCTTGGAAATGGCAGATTTAGGATGGAAGCAGACAAATTTTGTGAAACTATAACATAAATGTTTATCGCAAAGCGTAATGCGGCAGAATATATATATATATATATATATATATATATATATATATATATATATATATATATATATATATATATATATATATATAGTCGCATTAAATAGTTAATAATGCGGGGTCAGTGAGGTCAATGGGTCGCTCTAATGTCTTTAAAATAATTATGTTTTCCTCCAGTGTTCCAGTTTAACGCCATTTCCGTTGCTCCAAATTCATCGTCGTGAAATTTTTGTGTCTTGCTTTCACACTCTAGCCACACGCACACACACAAGTTATCATACACCCAAGCCAATCATATATATATATATATATATATATATACATAGTCACTTGTTTACCAAATGGCATCCTAGCTACGTCTCTTCATGGTATATCAACTGACATATTTCTTTCTTGTCTCTCCCCTTATGATATGAATATTACACGAAAGTGCACTTGGGAACTTTTCGTGTTTCATTTTCCCCGTGGACTCATAGGAATATATATATATATATATATCACTTTCCCATGTTTAGCAATCATACGTTCTGGTCGACGTACGAACTGATACACGCCTCTCACTCATACACCCTGGTCGGTCCTCATCACCACACGCCAGTCACCGCAGCCTTGCACACCACACACACTTCGGTCGGTCAGCCTCCCTCCCTCCCTCCCTCCCTGCCTGCCTGCCTGGCTGGCTGTCTGGCTGCGCTGATTTCCGGGTTAAATGAAATGCACTTCGGTGAGCTTGGCGGCGGCGGAGGCATCTGCCCCGACAATAGGAGGTGGGGGGGGAGGGGGGGAGGGTGTAGGGTGTGATTCGGGGTAGGGTAGAGGGAGGGAGGGAGGGAGGGGGGGTTTCCCCGGACCCCCGGCGGGCACCTGGGCAGCTGCAGGGGTTGGGGGGGTGGGCTGGGGTGGGGTGGGGTGGAGGGTTTGGGGTGAGAATGGGTAGCTAGGGGAGGGGAAGGAAGGGAGGGAGGGGAGGGAAGGTGGTTGGGTAGTGAGGGGTTGGAGGGAGGAGACGAAGTGGAGGACATGGGAACCTAACCTAAATGAATATTAGAAAAATCAAAAGAAATTTCATAAGATTAACGTCTGTGTTTCCCTCCCTCAATGCCTACGAGAGAGAGAGAGAGAGAGAGAGAGAGAGAGAGAGAGAGAGAGAGAGAGAGAGAGAGAGAGAGAGAGAGAGAGAGAGAGAGAGGAGGGGGGGGTGATAGAAAAAAAAAAAGGGAAGGGGTTGAGAGTTTGGCTAGTGGTAGAGGGGAGTGAGAGAGTTGGGACAAACGTTATGTCGAGGGCAGGCAGCTTACGGAGGGAGGGAGGGAGGGAGGGAGGGAGGGAGGGAGGGAGGGAGGGAGGGGGGATATAACCTAACTCTCTCCCCCCCCCCCTCCCCATCGGGTGGCCGCGTCAGTGATGCCAGACACGCAGCTCAACCTTACGTCTAGACCGCTTTTTCGCTCTACGTCACGGGAACAGAAGCTCTCGTTATAACGTCACCAATACACAGTACGTACCTCATAACTTTACGTTATATAGAGGACAAAAACAAAAAAAAAAAACTATGCAAATGACCTTATAACGAAACAGACGTAATAACGAAACAGACGTAATATTTCCAACTTGTACGAAATATGAATTAACACGTCCCTCATCAGACGAGGGTGACATACTGCTATGGATTCAGGTTAACGAATAAACGAACGAATGGCTTCGTTGACCGCACTCGAAGGGGGGGGAGGAGGGGAAGGTAAGAATACGAGGGAGAAGGGAGGGTTGGGGGGGGAGGAGGGAGGAGGTTAGAGGCTATGCAAATATGCAAGGGGCGTTGCAAGGTTAATAATAGATTGCATACAATATTTAGTACCACCAGAGCAGCCGAACAGAGCAGGCGGCAAGCTCCCTCCTTGATTGACGCCCTGGTAACTCTGCATCCTGTCTGTGTAGGAAGAGGGGAGGGGGAGGGAGAGGGAGGTCACTTGTGATGTATGGTCCCAGGAGGGAGTGTGGTGGTGGTGGTGGTGGTGGTGGTGGTGGTGAGAATGAGCATGGAAAAAATATCATAGGCATCTGAGCTTTTCGCTGTTGCTATAGATGGAAAGGCTGTAGGAAAAGGGACAAAAAAAAGGGGGGAAGAAAAGGAAAAGTTAAGGGAAAGATGACATTTCCACAGCCCTGCAGGTTCGAGGAAAATAGGTATCATAATGGTCGACCCTCGTATGGCTGGTCTTCACAAATAAAAACTACGGGAAGCAGCGCCAGTCGCGACGTCAAAGGAGCAGTGGCCGAAATGATACTCGTAGAGAAGAGAGAAGGTCCACAGGTCTGAATTAAGAATGGAAAATGTTCAGTTCGAGAAAAAGACTGAGTATTGGAATGAAGTGGGGAGGGGAAAGTAAGCTAAAGTATGTTGAGTGAAATTATCAGCGTAAGAAAGAACAGAACTAAACGTTGATGAGATATTATATATGCAAAGATTCCAAACACAAATAAAGGAGGAATGAAACTGAGAAAGATGAGTTGTATGGTGTGATACGTCATGTCTCTGGCACAGCAGACCTTAGAACAGAAACTATCATCAAACTATAACTGAGGGATAACGATTGGGTGGAAGGATTCCGTATCAGTAAGATGAATTCCGCTATACACTCAGCACAGCTGGAGACATCACGACTGACAACGGAGTACTGTACCTAGGTAAGGTCCCTTAAAAGCAAAGCAAGGAAGAACAGTGAGCCTTCAGAGTGTTCAAGTTGGTATTTCAGGGGCTGGAGAAGAAGAAGAAAGGTGGGGCACGTGCTGAGATGGAAGTGAAAGGGATCAGATCACGTTCAGAAAAACTTCTCAAGGTGCAAAACTAGCAGGAGGATTCAGACGTTACAAAAAAAAAAAAATATAATACTAAAGCTTAATCATGTTGGAGAAATGGTCATGATGGTCTGGCACTCGTGTTGTGCATCTGATTTGTTGTTTCATATGATTAAGGATGCGGGGGGGGGGGGGGGGGGTGGTCCTTAACTCTCCCAGGAATAGAACAAACTCATTCGCTGTGATGTACATTGACATCTCTTGCACTGAGGGTTTCGGCGCGTGGAATAGCGATAAACATGAAAGCAACGATACAAAACACCGGCACTGGAGTTGAACAGATGGTGTAAAGATTATAGTCAGAGATTCGAGAGTGCAGAGATGAGGCCACCTTGTACAGCTGGGTTACAGGGTGACGACCAGGTGAGGAAGCAGACAAGATGGTGTTCAACAGATGGTGATCAACAGACAGTCTTTCAACAGAGTTCAAAAGAGAGTATTCCAAAGATGGTGTTCAACACATGGGTAGTTGGATCTAAGATGCAGATGTTGAAGAAATGGTCTGACACACGTCGAGGTTTGAGATGAGTGTTGGTGGAGGCAAGACGGAGCCCCAGTCGCTTGGTGACCGTCGAGAGAGGCCCCGGGGAACCGTCCCGCCCTCCTCGACCGGAGGCGGGACCCCGGAAAAGACGGTATTGAACCACACTTCCACATACTGTTATGTAGAATATAGAGTCGTGTGAGGCAGGTGTTAACAGGAGGCATGTAATATGAAGAGAGAGATAGAGACACTTGTGTGTCTAATGGGCTGAGGTAGAGAGAGAAAAGATCGTAACCCGGGGGATGGGAGGGGAACTTGACATCCACTACAGTGGTGGCTCTATCTGTTATTCCGTTGCTAATCCTCGCAATCCCCCGGCATGAATACACTCTTCTGTACCAGGGTGGGTGTGGCGCTGTGACATCTCGAAATGGTTTCGAGTTTGTCACGTTCCCAATTGGGTTAGATCTTAAAAAAAAAAAAAAAGAATTATATAATTCTTTTATCTCCGTAAACCAAGGAAAAAAAATGATAATCTAACTTAAAAAATCATATAAAAAAAATTATATAATCTTTTTACACTGTAAACCAAGAAAAAATAATATTAATAATAATTCAGCAAAAAAAAATTTACATAATTCTTTTATCTCTGTAAACCAAGAAAAAAAATAATAATAATAATTTAGCTAAAAAAGATTACATAATTCTTTTATCTCTCTAAATCAAGAAAAAAAAATAATAATAATAATTCAGCTAAAAAAATTACACAATTCTTTTATCTCTGTAAACCAAGAAAAAAAATAATAATATCCTTAAATTCAAAGCTTTGTAAATTTTCCCCAGTTATCGGATCTGCTACAATGGTTCTGTATCTTTAATCTCCTTCTGTAATTAGTGTTTGCAGCGATTCGATAAGATAGATTAGGCTTTGATTAATTTCATCGACCTGTGATCACATAAAAAGGAAAAAAAAAAATATCATCGACTTTTTTCCCCTCACCTCCCGACAGCAAAGTATATAAAGGAAAATATTAAACAGATAAAAATTAATGGATTTTCCCTATAAAATTGCGGCAAATTATAATGGCAAAATTAAAGAGAAAAAATAAAAATTACTTAAAAATCTTTCTTGATCCACGATGCCTCATTATACTTAGGAACATATTCTGGAAAGTATATACTCGTCAGTATACTACAGCCGGTTATACTCTGAGGGGGTGGGGGGGGGGGAAGATATGTCGGCCGGTCATATAACGTTGGGATATATAGGAGGGAGGGAATGGTGGGGGGGTGGGAGGAGGGGGACCGTAAACCCCTTACTGGTGGGGCTGAAATCCACGCCGCCGACCCCTGGGCACGCGCCACACACACACACACACAGAGAGAGAGAGAGAGAGAGAGAGAGAGAGAGAGAGAGAGAGAGAGAGAGAGAGAGAGAGAGAGAGAGAGAGAGAGAGAGAACCAATATGTCCGTGGCCGTGAACTGGTGCATGAACGTACGTACGTGTTGGCCTAATTCGTAGAGCGAAATATCCCCGTTGTCTTGGTCCGCAGAACGGACCGTAGGTACGGTCTTTTGGTCCGTAGGTGAAGTGTACGTGATGGTCTGGTCCGTAGGTGAAGTGTACGTGATGGTCTGGTCCGTACGTGAAGTGCACGTGATTGGCTGGTCCGTTGGAGTTCAGTGCGACACGAAATCTGACATTTCAGTCCACTTTTTTGTTTCCATGTTCCATCACTCATCATGCTCTCTCTCTCTCTCTCTCTCTCTCTCTCTCTCTCACTTACCGGGAGGGACGAGCTGCGTCATCATGCCGCCTGGGGTTGCCTCCTGCCACCTACACAACACCCATCCTTCTGCAAAAGAGAAGACGGAAATATTATATATATATATATATATATATATATATATATATATATATATATATATATATATATATATATATATATATATATATATACATCTGAGGAGATGCAACATGGGAATTATCACATGGTATTGGAAGACATCAAAAAATTTCATGCAAGGGTCAAAAGGTATCACTATATTCGGCTCACAAGCTAGAGATCCCAGGGTTCGAACCTCGTGCAAGGAGATACGAACACGCTGTTTGTTTACCCTCCCCTCACAACACACACACACACACACACACCAGATCTACCCAAAACCTCACAATCTCCTACCCCAAACCTCACAATCTCATCCCCACCTCAACCTCACCCTCACAACATCTCACCATCATCCCCCAACCGTCACTACCCACGCCACATCACCTCATTATACCTCATGATCTCCGTCACATGAGACACCGTCACGCCCCCGCACAGAGGCCCCAGATGAATGAGGTGATCGTGAGGAACGTGACACACTGAGCATTACCATCGAACTTAACCCTTTATGCCTGGGTGTAGGTGACCACCTTGGCTGGTTCTACCAGCTTAAGGGTCGTCCCGTCGCGCTCAAAGGTCGTACCGTCGCCTTCAAGGGTCGTACCGTCGTGATCAAGGGTCGTACCGTCGTGCCCATGATCTTATAACACACTACACTGACGATTACCCACCACTGGGGAGGGGAACACCTCTTTACTCATCAGACCAAATACGACCCAGTGAGTCCACAATACTCACAGCTACTTACTGAGATTCGAAGCCAGTGCCTAATGGAAGCTGCACCATGAGAGGACAAGAAGAAGACTGGGGGAAGATAAATGCTCCATTTGAACAAAGACGAGGACACAAATCTAAGCCAAACTGTCATTTCTACTTTGGTCTTGATAAGTGATTGAGGATAAGATAGAAGTATGATAGCGATTCTCTTTTGTTTGGTTTGAAGAGTGTATGGTAGTATGGTCGTGTACGGCGATACCATAGCGTATGGTAGAATGGTCAGCGTATGGCAGGAAGGGAATTCATGGTAGTATGGTAGTATATGTCTGCAAGACAAATGTGATGAATTTGAAAATGACATTAATGGGAAGATGTATGCATACAAAATGATTCATTAACACTTCCCATCCAAAATAATGACTGCAAGTGGCGTGGGCGATCAAGATGAGGAAAAAAAATAGAATAAACATTAGAGGAATGAAGTATATGTGGAAGAAAACAAGAACTTAATAATGTTAGATACGTAACGAATCTTTGTGAGAAAGATGGAAAATCAATTCCATAAAGGGATTGAAGGGATTGACAAAAGAGATGAAAGTACTGAATATTGAAGATGACTGACCTAAACTCGCTATCCAGACAAATCCCAAAATTTCACAATCTCCATCTCCATTCAAAGGTCCCCTTTTCAGTTCGATATCTCTGTCATTATACATATATATTGTACGTACATATTTCAACTCTCGCCCCCACCCCAAAAAAATGGTCAAAGTCCCCCCTTCCCTCTATGCCCACCTCCCGTGCACAGAGAGTAACCCAACAGCCGCCTTGATCAAGCCAGACGCATCTGCTCAGGAGAGTTAGCTACCAAGAGACGATCCTGGCAAACAGGGGTACAGAGAGAGAGAGAGAGAGAGAGAGAGAGAGAGAGAGAGAGAGAGAGAGAGAGAGAGAGAGAGAGAGAGAGAGAGAGAGAGAGAGAGAGAGAGAGAGAGAGCATCAGTAAAGGTAGCACACAGAACTGGGGGGGGGGATCTAATCCTGCTGTTTACGCCCCTTGGTACCTCTTGTTTTAATAGGCTTATCCTGGTATTAGCTTGCCTGCTGACACCAAGGACCTGCTGTACACCCAGGCAGCTGACACACCCTCCCCACGCACACTAACACCTCTCCCCAGGTACACATACTCCCCACCTACATGCCCTAGACAGCCTGCCTATCGACACTACACTCCCCAACCTTCATTCTGGTCCTTATCAACCCCCTCCCTCCCTCCCTCCCTCTCCTCCCATTTCACCCGGAGCTCTTATCAGCCTATCATGAGGGGCCGTCAGGCGAGCCCTTAACTATACACAATAGCCCTCCACCAGCCCTGATCCCTTAGGTCCTCCTTATGTTATCTCCCTAAAGCTTTCATGACCACCCCCTAAACACACACCTACAGCATGCATACTCACACACTACACCCTGGTGGCCAGGGAGCACTCACACTACACCCTAATGGCCAGGGAGCACTCACACTACACCCTAGTGGCCAGGGAGCACTCACACTACACCCTGGTGGCCAGGGAGCACTCACACTGCACCCTAGTGGCCAGGGAGCACTCACACTACACCCTGGTGGCCAGGGAGCACTCACACTGCACCCTAGTGGCCAGGGAGCATCTCACACCGCACCCTAGTGGCCAGGGAGCATCTCACACTGCATCCTGGTGGCCAGGGAGCACTCACACTACACACTAGTGGCCAGGGAGCACTCACACTACACCCTGGTGGCCAGGGAGCATCTCACACTGCACCCTAGTGGCCAGGGAGCACTCACACTACACCCTGGTGGCCAGGGAGCACTCACACTACACCCTAGTGGCCAGGGAGCACTCACACTACACCCTAGTGGTCAGGGAGCACTCACACTGCACCCTAGTGGCCAGGGAGCACTCACACTACACCCTAATGGCCAGGGAGCACTCACACTACACCCTAGTGGCCAGGGAGCACTCACACTACACCCTAGTGGCCAGGGAGCACTCACACTGCACCCTAGTGGCCAGGGAGCACTCACACTGCACCCTGGTGGCCAGGGAGCACTCACACTACACCCTGGTGGCCAGGGAGCACTCACACTGCACCCTAATGGCCAGGGAGCACTCACACTGCACCCTAATGGCCAGGGAGCACTCACACTGCACCCTAGTGGTCAGGGAGCACTCACACTGCACCCTAGTGGCCAGGGAGCATCTCACACCGCACCCTAGTGGCCAGGGAGCATCTCACACTGCACCCTAGTGGCCAGGGAGCACTCACACTACACCCTAGTGGCCAGGGAGCACTCACACTACACCCTGGTGGCCAGGGAGCACTCACACTACACCCTGGTGGCCAGGGAGCACTCACACTACACCCTGGTGGCCAGGGAGCACTCACACTACACCCTAGTGGCCAGGGAGCACTCACACTGCACCCTAGTGGCCAGGGAGCATCTCACACTGCACCCTAGTGGCCAGGGAGCATCTCACACCGCACTCTAAGACACACTGTGCATGACCCGTCACCCTACGTGACATACCCTACCCATCCTCTCCCTGGGAGAAGGAGGGAGGAGCCAAGTTTGGTTACGAGGACCATGTGGGGAGCTGTTCTAGAGCATGTGGGGAGCTGTTCTAGAGCATGTGGGGAGCTGTTCTAGAGCATGTGGGGAGCTGTTCTAGAGCATGTGGGGAGCTGTTCTGTCGTGTGTATTATAAATCCTTCTCTCCAGTGGCCTGGGGTCCGTGCTATAAACCTCTAACGTATCTATACTGCTTGGCTATCCTTCTATACCATCAGCTCTTAACTTGTGATATACGAGCTATCCTCTACAAGTCGGCTCAGTACTCGTTATCATCTATAGTGCTATATAAGCTATCCTTCTATATCATCCGTTCTAACTTAGATGCTATCCTCTTCTACTATTCGCTATCCTCCGCAGCGCTTGATATCATCCACTCTCTCAGCTATCCTCTATTTTAGCCATAATCCTCTCTATCATCCTCTATCCTCTGTAGCATTAACTATCTCTTAATCTTCCAGTTATCCTCAATAATGATAACCATCCAAACTTAGCTCTGCTATCCAGTTCGATATCAGCTGTTGTCTATATCCCTAGCTATACATCATTTGCTATCAGTCTATAAACATGTTATCAACTATGAGCATAATGGTCGTCCGCCATCTTATCCTATCAGAAAGGACCCTCCTTAGACACACACACACACACACACACACACACACACACACACACACACACACGGTCAAGTTCTACTAGAGACCAAAAACCAGAATATTGCTTCTCAAGTTTGGTCATCGAACATAAATCACAAAGAGCTAATAGAGAAGGTCCAGAGGAGGGTTATACAGATGGTACCAGAGTTAAATGAGGACTGAGTTACAGGAGAAAAGGCTAAAAGTTTAGATTTATCCACAAGAGGAGGAAAGAAGAGTAAGGAGTGATCAGATTCACAACTTTATAAAGGTTTTAAAACCAGATGGTTGATGGAGACTGGACGGTCCTTCGAGAGATGTAGCAACCCATCATCCACTTAACATAATACCAATTTAAGTAAGAAACCTGTTTAATAAATATAAAAAAGTACTTTTATAGTACAAGAGTTGTGTGTGAACTGAATGAACTGAAAGTGGACGTGATACATATAAAGAGTATACAAAATTTCAAAAGGTTTTTCAAATAAGTAAATACAAATAAGTAATTACAGACACAACGCTTTTTGTGTGTGTGTGTATGGTTCATTGGTTAGCGTTTCGACCGACCACTCTCAAAGACCTGGGTTCGAGTTTTGGGGGAAGGCAACAGCCAGCTAGCCAGACTGGCTCACGGCCAACCAACCCAGATGTTCTTCCTCCCGTGTGGGGTACTGATCGATAAGTGGACATCTGGGGTTCCCCTGTGGGTCAGGTCAAAGGGCAGGCCATCATACCCAAGGGTTCGAACCGTCGTGTTCAAGGGTCGTACCGTCGTGTTCAAGGGTCGTAACGTCGTGTTCAATGGTCGCATCGTCGTGTTCAAGGGTCACAGTCGTGTTCAAGGGGCGTACCGTCGTGTTCAAGGGGCGTACCGTCGTGTTCAAGGGTCGTACCGTCGTGTTCAAGGGTCGTAACGTAGTGTTCAAGGGTCGTAACGTCGTGTTCAAGGGTCGTAACGTCGTGTTCAAGGGGCGTACCGTCGTGTTCAAGGGTCGTAACGTCGTGTTCAAGGGGCGCACCGTCGTGTTCAAGGGTCGTAACGTCGTGTTCAAGGGGCGCACCGTCGTGTTCAAGGGTCGTAACGTCGTGTTCAAGGGGCGCACCGTCGTGTTCAAGGGTCGTAACGTCGTGTTCAAGGGGCGTACCGTCGTGTTCAAGGGGCGTACCGTCGTGTTCAAGGGTCGTACCGTCGTGTTCAAGGGTCGTACCGTCGTGTTCAAGGGGCGTACCGTCGTGTTCAAGGGGCGTACCGTCGTGCTCATAGATCGGTCATAAGATTCCACATTATTCCATACTGAGTCTTATCGATGTTTCAGTTAATCATAAATGTTCATAATGATATATTCCATGACTGAATATGTTTGAAAAGATCTGCACGTCTATATATTAATATTTATCAACACATCACAACCTGCAGTACAGTAAACAAAGCATGGACCATGATCTCAAAGTTATAAAACTCGAAGATGACATAGTAATGTGGTCATGAAAATAACAATGAAGGATTGAAGGAAGGAAATAGAATAATGAGAAAACTAAAAGTACGAGAAAGAAATTCTAAGATATGAACGAACACATAAAATACCTAAAAGACAATAACGTAAAAATACTAAATTAGAAAGACATATATATATATATATTTTTTTTTTTCTTTTTTTTTCAAACTATTCGCCATTTCCCGCGTTAGCGAGGTAGCGTTAAGAACAGAGGACTGGGCCATTGAGGGAAATCCTCACCTGGCCCCCTTCTCTGTTCCTTCTTTTGGAAAATTAAAAAAAAATTGAGAGGGGAGGATTTCCAGCTCCCCGCTCCCTCCCCTTTTAGTCGCCTTCTACGACACGCAGGGAATACGTGGGAAGTATTCTTTCTCCCCTATCCCCAGGGATATATATATATATATATATATATATATATATATATATATATATATATATATATATATATATATATATATATATATATATATATATGTATATATATATATATATATATATATATATATATATATATATATATATATATATATATATATATATATATATATATATATATATATATATATAAAGCTTCAGGACGAAAACGGGAGAGGCGACATGTCTTACATTGCTGTGACACAGGCGTAACGAGAGGTCAAAATATCCCTGAGATCATCCCCCCCCCCCCCCTCGTGGGGATCGACGGGCCGACAGACAGACAGACAGACAGACAGACAGACAGACAGACAGACAGACAAGCCTGTGGAAGGAGGACGCACAAACAGAGGCAATGCTCTCCCTTCCCACGCCAATCCTGACGTGAGGGGGGGGGGTGAAAGAGGAGGGGTAGGGGAGAGGGTGAAGGGAGAGGGGGAGGAGAGAGATGGGGGTGGGAGGAGGAGGAGGAGGAGATTGGCAGGAGGGTAAATGGGGGAGGATGGTACGGGAGGGGAGGTGTGGGGTGAGTGGAGGTGGAACATGCATACATACTCACAAACCAACACCACCCCTCCCCTCCCCAACACCACCCCAACAACCTCCTCCCCTCCCCATCACCCCAACAACCTCCTCCCCTTCCCATCAACCCCAAAACCTCCTCCCCTCCCCATCACACCCACAACCTCCTCCCCTCCCCATCACACCCACAACCTCCTCCCCTCCACATCACCCCCCACAACCTCCTCTCCTCCCCATCACACCCACAACATCCTCCGCTCCCCATCACCCCCACAACCTCCTCTCCTCCCCATCAACCCCACAACCTCCTCTCCTCCCCATCAACCCCCACAACCTCCTCCCCTCCCCATCACCCCCCACAACCTCCTCCACTCCCCATCACCCCCCACAACCTCCTCCCCTCCCCATCACCCCCACAACCTCCTCCCCTCGCTACTACGGGACAATCTCTCCCCCAGCGCCGGTGCAGCTGCCCTCCATGACCACAACACAAGCACACAGTGCAGGTGTTTGATGTACTGGTGGTGGTCTGTAGTAGTTGTAGCTGGTTACGTTGACCCTGGAAGACGATAAGCCTAACGACCAACCAACCATTTGACTTCACAGTACGATGTATATACACAAAAAACAACAACAACAACAACAACAAGGAAACATGCAGTAGAACACAATGTATCAGCAGTTGTGGGTCTTCTTTTTCTTCCCTTCTGTCTATCTGTCACACACACACACACACACACACACACACACACACACACAAACACACACACACACACACACACACACACACACACAAGCGTACAACTCTCTGCCCGTAATGTATACATGATCATCACAACTATTACTCACACATGCACAAAGACATGGCAGAAAAGGGTGTGCAAGGTCATCCTCGGTCCCTCCCACACCATCTATCATCTATTATCTATCATCTATCATCTATCAGGAGGTCCTCACCACACTGGTGGTCCTCTTTCTCTCTCCAATCATCACCTGGACCTCAATACATAGTTCGGGATGAAGCTTACTGCACCAACCTCGCCACCGTCACCTCCTGTCACCAGAGATCCCTCGTCCCCTGAGTTACAGTTCGTCGGCACCTCAATCATATCGAGTTAACATAGATTGCTACAGGATTAACCCTCATCTCAACCACTGACAACATGATGAATAACAGTACACTACTGTACTAGTCTCAGTACAAAGACTGTATGTATCTATCACAACCATATCCTCATCCCCGTCCTTTCCATTTTAACAACGCCACTGTCTATCGTATTCATATCTTCTCTATTCGCATCTTTTCGGCTGCAGCTAACCGAATCAACTGTTAATTACCATTACTGTTAATGACCATGATGAGCCTTAATCCTCCTACCACCATCGGCTCCAACATCACCACCAGTTCTATTACCCAAGTACTTCGTCCTCGTCTCCACCACCATCACCACCACCACCACCACCATCATCACCACCATCACCACCACACAATTGGAGCAACGGACCCTGGCCACCCCCGGCAGACAACCCACGGAGCTACAGTTATGAGGCTTCACCTAAACACGAAGGTCTTTTTCCGGACTTAAAATAACATCTTCCTCCTTTAACCCGGTGTGGAACACGCGACCTTTCCCTCCTCCCTCCCCCCGGGGTCATAACCGTCTCTTTCTCACTCCCTCAACACGTCTCAGACGCGTCTTAAATTAGTCTTCCTCACTGCTGACAATAGACACGTAAAGGGAACTCACACACACACACACACACACACACACACACACACGCACACACACACACACACACACACATATATAGGGTGCAGTTGCCAACGAGTGCCAAAGATAACAGAATGATGTGGGACACCACACGTCGTTAGGAGGGGGGGGAGGTGGGGGGTGTCACTGACTGCCAAGAAGAAGTTAGTAGAAAGAACAAGTGAGCTCAGAACATAAGACTGCCGAGAAGAACTGACTCTCATGAACAGGTGAGTACCAAGAACGAGAGAGAGAGAGAGAGAGAGAGAGAGAGAGAGAGAGAGAGAGAGAGAGAGAGAGAGAGAGAGAGAGAGAGAGAGAGAGAGTGTTAAGAAACATCAGAGGTACGAAGAACTGACTCCCAAGAACAGATGAGCAGAACGAAAGAACTAAGAACAGGCGACCCCTAAGAACAGGTAAGTGTGGAGAACAAGACAGTAGCGCCAGGAAACAACAGCTTGCCAAGACTGTTAGTGCCAAGGACACTATACAGAGGAAAGACGAACAAAAACAAAACAAAAACAAAAAAAATAATTGCTTATTACAAAAAAAAAAACCTCCCAGACTACCCCAAGCTGGCAAGCATACCTATTCACGCGGGCCATCCCTCCCGACGTAACCATCTACTGTATTCGACTGAATCTTGTTGTATTCTCTAATGTATTCCTAAGCACTGGTACATGATGCTTTACCTGGCCTCCCTCATCGGCTGTACTGGCCCACTCAGGCGGCCACACACACACCCTCCTTCCCCCAAGAATCAGGAGGGCAGAGAAATGACATAGAGAAAACAAAAGGTGATTCTGATTCACAACGGACCATTGGAGGTGAATCATGGTGATGAGAGAATTCACATGGACCGGTACAGCAGAGGGGGGGGGGGGGGAGTGAATCATGAATCGTGTGCTCATATGTGAATCATCGACCGTGAGGTAAACATGGGGCTAATTCTATTTCTGAAGAGGCAGGTAAATAATCATAACCACAGTGTATCCAGACCTGACGCTCGGTGAAGTACACATCTGTTGTTCACCCACACCTGTCTACCACCACAGCAGGTATGGAAGTACAGTGTATCCAAACTTGACGCTCGGTGAAGTACATATCTGTCCACCCACACCTGTCTACCACCACAGCAGGTGTGGAAGTACAGTGTATCCAGACCTGACGCTCGGTGAAGTACACATCTGTTGTCCACCCACACCTGTCTACCACCACGGCAGGTGTTGAAGTACAGTGTATCCAGACCTGACGCTCGATGAAGTACACATCTGTTGTTCACCCACACCTGTCTACCACCACAGCAGGTGTGGAAGTACAGTGTATCCAGACCTGACGCTCGGTGAAGTACACATCTGTTGTCCACCCACACCTGTCTACCACCACAGCAGGTGTAGAAGTACAGTGTATCCAGACCTGACGCTCGGTGAGGTACACATCTGTCTACACCTGTCTACCACCACAGCAGATGTGGAAGTCGTGTCACCGGCGAGTGCACATGTGGCTCTCTCCCAGCCTTCCATCACCTTCCTAAAGACCTGACTAACTACGAGTGATGAGTTACGTCAAGTAATGATTATCTCGTAACTCCAGTAGTGGTCGAGTGTGTGTGTGTGTGTGTGTGTGTGTGTGTGTGTGTGTGTGTGTGGGGAGCCAGACGGCTTCTCTGCGTCCCGCTGTGGCATCCAGGGTTCGAAGCCCAGAGGTGGAATGTGAGACAGAGAGGGTACACTCACCGCTGCGGCACCTAAGGTTCGAAACCCAGTGGTGGAATTGGAGTTATAGACGATCTACTCCACGCTGTAGTACCCAGGGTTCGAAACTTAGTGATGGGTAGGGAGCTACACAGGCTGTAGCACCCAGGGTTCGAAACTCAGTATCAGGATGGGAGCTAAATAGGTTATACTGAACTGTGGTACCCAGGGTTCGAAACCTCTTTCAAGCACATATGAGACCATTTATCTGACCCCAACATGACAGAAAAGTAACCTTCACATAAAGAATAAAAAAATTTAGCAGAATGAAAGGTCCTTAATTTACAATCACAATACTTAATCTAAAATACGAAAACAAGGAAAAGATCCAAAATTGTCATAAAAACCAAATAAAAAAAAGATACAATTCACGAATATTATCTTTCAGACATATCTTTTTTAGGCCCTGAAAGGTACAACTTCACACCAAATAGTAATCATTCAGACCATAATATTTTTTTTTTCTTTTCCAGAATTTTACGCTTGAGTTTTTGATCATCCAGAAGTGACTTGTGACGTCATAACTACCACTGTGGGAACTACTGACAACTGCAGTGGAATGTGGATAGGGGAGGAGAACTGGGGGGGGGGGGAAGGGGGGAAGGATTGTGGGGGCGGGGGAAAGAGGGGAGGGGAAACCATAGGAGGAGAGGGGAATGCGATAGAAACAAGGAGGGGATAAGGGGAAGGGAAGAGAGACGGGAATTGTGGGAAGAGGGAAGAGAGAAGAGAACTGTGGGAAGGGGGGAAGAGAGAGGGGAAGTGTGGGAGGAGGAGGAGGAGGAGGAGGAGGAGGAGGAGAGAGAGAGAGAGAGAGAGAGAGAGAGAGAGAGAGAGAGAGAGAGAGAGAGAGAGAGAGAGAGAGGAACTAGTAACTGCCTACGTAATGACCCGACTAGCGCCTGGCCGGCCCTAATCACCCGACAAGGGCTGGTCCACTGGTCGGTAAACCCCTAGCCAGACAGGGCAGCCCTGACCAGCCTAGACGGTCGGCTTGACTGCACACACACACACACACACACACACACACACAGCTGTCAAGGTTGAGTAGTTACCGACGCGATACACCAATCACACAAGCTTGGGTTCGAGTCCTAGACGAGGCAGAAGGCTCACAGCCATCCTAGCTGTTCATCCTCCCCTCAAGAAACGTGTAGAAGTAATAGAGGAGGTCTAGAGGACAAATAAACAGCTGAGTCACAGAGAGCGCTTGTGAATCGACCCAACTTGGAACACGGAAGAAAATGGGAGACAGGATGACAACCTTTCAGTTTCTAAATCAATCTGACAACACTCAACGGTTCAACAACAGACCCACTGAAAAAAACTCAACCAGAGGACACAGGAAGAAATGAAAATATTGTTTAGAAAGACGTAGGGAAGTACTTTACTGCATCAGAGAAGCGGAGGAACAGACTAAGCCAAGTGATGAGACGGTGAATGGAGACGATATATGAGAGAGTGTTGAACTCCCTCCTTGAACAGTACAGATAAATAACTGCATTATCATTACTACTACATAAATAATAGCTGCCATTACTGCTACTGCGTTATCTGAATGGAGTTACCTTCGAGAAGGTCCACTTATTCACGGTTAAGAATACTCATGATTCACTGACTCAGTAGCCACCAGGCGACACACACCCACCATGATTCATTATGGTCAGTGAAGGGGGGGAGGGGGGAGGGGAAGGAGGTGGGAGAGGCAGTCCTAGTGTGGACGAGGGGGGGGGGGGGGGTTAGCATCTCGCCACCGCAGGGGGGCCTCCTCAATCTACATCACCCCCCCTTCGGGATGAGGGGTATTACCCACGTCCTCACCAGACCCCAGCACACCCAACTGCCATCTACAGGGATGGATCAGAAGACGTCTTCCTCCTCTCCTCTCTTCTTCTTCTTCCTCTTCTTCTATCTTCCCTCCTCTTCCCTCCAGCCAGTGTGGGGGGGCAGGGTGACCTATTATCACCGTAACTCATGGGCAGTCAGGTCAAACAAACGCCTTAGGGGCCATCATTCCCAACGGCCGTGTTCAAGGGTCGTACCGACGTGCTCGAGGTTAACAACCAACAGGCAACATTTGAGGGAAAACTTCTCATAATTTCCTTTTTTTGCCAACCAGTGCCAGACGGGTCGTGATGGGGGCAGGAGACACTCTCTTTGGCACTGTCTTCGAGCCAGGCCGTGATGAAGGAACCCTAACCAAACAACCAACTAACCAAACAACCAACCAGAGGCCCTTGGGACCGACCAGCACGCCGGTAGCTACCAACCCTCCACCCACAGGAGCTTCCCTGATAACACACACACACACCCTCCACCCATCCCTCCTTCCCCTTCTTGTGGTAACCCTCTATACCTCCGCTAATTTCCCTTTATCACCCCCCTCTCCCTCCAGACCGCCTCTCCTCCTCACCCGCCTCCTATACACCCTGAAGCAAGTGGTTAGCGCCCCAGCAGCTGAGGGAGATGAGCCTTCTTCCTCCATACAACCCAATGGTTCTCCAAACAAGCATGCTTTACGAATGAACACAGAACTCAAATGCAAGCAGCCCATTATGGAGGAAACCTAAAAAATAATGTAAATAATAACTAAAAAAGAAAAATACAAAAAGGTACGTTAGAAGTATATAAACTTCTTTAAAATGAGAAAGCCACATCTTGAGTGCGAGTTAAGCTATATATATTCATCATGGAACATCGACCAATCAGTTATCATTCAGGGGAAGATTAAACCCAAGCTAGTACGCGTCCATCTCACATACATACGAAGGTCTGAGGTCTGGTGTATTATACAACTCCGAAGTATACAACCATCGCTGCTGTATGAGGGGGTCAGAAATATACACACACACACACAACTGGTGTATGAGGATCAGATATACACACACACACGTCTAGGCAGCAGAGTGCCAGGTGTTGGGGCTGTGATGTAGGAAAGGTGGAAGTGGCACCATGCCAAAAGCAGTGTCGGACCCTCCTGCCTGCATGCCTGATGGAGACATACACTACACACTGGGGCTCGACCTTGCTGCAGGATACATACACAGGATACTGAAGGATTCGATCCTGGTGTAGGATACATATATAGGAAACTGGGCGATTCCATCGCCGTGCAAGATACATACACGGGATAATGAATATCAAATCTTGGTGCACACTACATACACAGGATACACAATCACATACTGTATGCATATACACAAAAATGTATACTATTATACACACATATATGTATACTGTATACTATTATACTCGTTTAAGATACGACTGTCAATACAAAGGTTTGGACAATACAACAAGCAACTGACAGAAGAATAGACAGACAGAAGAACCAATACATATCCCTCCCTCTCTCTCCCAATTCTTCTAGCCTTCCATCCTCCCCCTCCTCAACCACCACCACCACCACCTAGACCCCCAGCACTAATGAAGACACCAGACATTCTCCTCCATTGTTGGAGCCTAAGGATCAATCCCTCCCTCCCCCCCCTCCCTCAACCCACACCTGAGGAACACCAATATTCAACATTTCCCAAGAGCTCTGCCACTCCACATTCTCAACCTGACTCATGAGTTAAGCATTCCCACGTTGAGTGTGGGGTAAAGAGATTGATGGCCTCTTTGGAGTAAACATTTCCATAAGTGGAAATGTCGTCTGGATTACTGTCAGCGAAACATTTCCACGTTTCCAATGAATATCTATCGTCACCCCTCACTCCGAGCCAACATTTCCACGTTTCTCCTAAATGCAAATATATTCAGGTTTCCTCCGACTCGACATTTCCACGTTTCCTGAGAGCTGGTAAAGGCCGTCTTTCCTTACGAGCCAACATTTCCACGTTTCCTATCAATCCATATCTACATTTCCCCCGCACACAGTAAATTGTAGAAAGCTTTAGAAATAACACACAGGGAACGACCCCCACGGAGCGGAGCTCCCTGCCTCCTCACCCCACGCCCGTCTCTCCCATAACCATCATAACACAACCCTTCCACGACTTTTCTACAACTGCGACTGACGGCAGAGCCCACCAACCCCACCCGGTACAGTACAGGCAATAATCTGGGCACAAAACCTTTTAACAGACCGACACACACACAAACACACACACACACACACAACCCTCTCGCCCACACCTTGCAAGCTGGCTACAAATTTTGGGTGAGGGGGGCGGGCTGGCCTGGCCGGCCGGGCCGAGGAGGGGGTCGCATTCCACGAGCCTCACTCCTCGCTCGACGGAGGACAAAAATGTACAACATGTTGGAATGCTATTCATTTCATAATCTAGACGGAACCTTGGTATGTTCCACTCCGGCTGGGTGGCCCGCCCCAATAATGCTGGCCTTCAAGTTTTGTCTGTTGCCTCCGCTCGAAGAGTCATTTGGACTGCCGGCCCGCTGCATCCCTCTCTTCTTCTCCTGTTTCCTCCTCCCTCTCTTCTTCTTCTTCTTCTTCTTCTTCTTCTTCTTCTTCTTCTGCTTCCTCCTCCCTCTCTTCTTCTTCTTCTTCTTCTGCTTCCTCCTCCCTCTCTTCTTCTTCTTCTTCTTCTGCTTCCTCCTCCCTCTCTTCTTCTTCTTCTTCTTCTTCTTCTTCTGCTTCCTCCTCCTCCTCCTCTTCTTGCTCTCGTTCTGACCAACCAACCGAACACGGCTTAGGTTTATATTAACCTCTTGAGGACGACGGTACGACCCTTGAGCACGACGGGGGGCGACCTTTTCAGTAAGGCGTATCCTTGGGCAAGATAGCCTGACCTTTCAACCTGGTCCGGAGGGGTAAGGTCAAAGACCAGGTCATCATACCCAAGGGTCGTACCTTCGTGCTTAAGGGGTCGTATCGCCGCTGTATAAAAGGAGTTCGCTGACGACAGGTGCACATCCAACAGTGGCTGGCATAATAGGGGAAGCTTTCCTCGTATTGCGCCTGGCGAGGGCTGTACCCCGGAAACACTCGCTGTTGGTCAAGCAGTCTATTCCGAGAAGCAAAACGTGGGCAGGAAAGACATATACCGTGACGTCATTCGTTATGAGTGTAGTTTTTGATAGGTCTCTCTGCCTCAGCTCTATCATAACCCTTTCTCCAGTAAGCCATGAATACCACGTATGATTCACTCTCCAAGAATTTCTGAAACAAATTCTTCGAAATGAATATCTGGCCCACTCACCCTTACCCTCACCCGAAGCCTTAGCTTTTCTCTTCAGTCAAATGTGCTCTGCATGCTTCCACCCTCTACATCACTAGTCCTCGGCACACATTATCAAGTATAATCAACACACTTATATCTCTGTAATTTCTGATGACATCTGCTCTTTCTCTTGTACTCTTCCAAACCATATGCACACTTCTCCCCTTTTAGATAAAATCAACACACCTCCCTTTTCCCTTTCACAAGCAATGTAACTTCCTCATTCCACCATTCACTATTCTATCTCATACGTCCACATCCAACCTTCTGAATGCCTCACACCTCATCCACACAGTCATGCACTGTTTCATCATACACCTCCCATTCCTCTCCCACTTCCCTCGCTTCATTTAATCACCCTCTGTTAGTAAAATCAAAACAAACTTGCACAATCGCCTTGGCCAAAGAATGAACAGATTTACTTCACCTGCTCGTTCACGTCCAACAAACTCTCCTTTACAGTGCTGCCAGCTTGCCAATAATCCATTCACGCCTGTTGACCTCCAGACCTACTTACCCCTGTATACTTACGTATACTTTCTTAAAACATGTATTACCAGCCACCAGTCCTTTCAGAACACATGTACAACTCAACAAGCTTATCCCCATTTTAATGTACACAAGGGATCCCATGTGTCCCCTCCCCTCGTTATACTCTCAACTGCCACATCCTCCTCCTCCTCCCATACCCCCTCCCTCCTCATCAAACCCTTCCAGCCACAACACCTGGAGTGAATCTGGAAAAACGTAATCAGGTCAAGTCAAGCAAACTAGTCACAACCATTTGCACACGATGGTACGACCCTAGAGCACGACTGGACGACCCTTAGGTAGAATGGCTGGTCTCTGACCTGACCCCTATGGGTTCATTATAAACATATATAGCCATCCTCATATTCGTGGTTCCTGGCCCTCCCATGCAAATCAAAAGCAGCAGTTTGCCGTTACAAGGCTTCTCCCATGCAGATGTAACACACCGAGCCGTCACGGGATCTTCTCCCACGCTACCGTAACGCTCTCCACCGTCACAAAGCTCCTGCCATGCGGATGTAACGTATTAAGCCGTCACGGGGTCTCCGCCCATGTTAATGTAACGCATTAGGCCATCATGGGGTTACCTCCCATGCTAATGTAACGCTGTAAACCGTCACAGGGTCTCCTCCCATGCTACTGTAACGCATTAAGCCGTCACGGGGTTTCCTCCCATACTAGCGTAACGCTCTACAGTCACACGGTTCCTCCCATGCCAACATAACGGATTAAGTCGTCACGGGGTCTCCTCCCATGCTGATGTAGCGCATTAAGTCGTCACGGGGGCTTCTCCCATGCTGATGTAGCGCATTAAGCCGTCACGGGGTCTCCTCCCATGCTGATGGAACGCATTAAGCCGTCACATTAGGAGTGACGCCGAGCCCAGCCCACTCTAACATGAATAGCCTTATGTTGAAATTCCTAAATATTATATAACCCCGGACGACAAGATTCAAATTCCCAGCCTCCGACATACAACTCTCGCTAATGTGACGTACATCTCTCTCTCTCTCTCTCTCTCTCTCTCTCTCTCTCTCTCTCTCTCTCTCTCTCTCTCTCTCTCTACCCCCTCCAAAGCCGAGTGAATGCGAGAACCCTATGAATGACTTACGGATACACGACAATTTGCTAAGGATTTAAAGGATTATGATGAAAAATGAAACAACAACAACAACAACAACAACAACAACAGGGAGCATGAGAAACAATGATGCTCAAACTGAGTTCACTTGAAGTTCGAATTCGAGGTATACTGTCGGGGGAGAGGGGGGGAGGTGGTTTGGGGGGGTGGAATCAGCTGTGTGTGTGTGTGGGGGGGGGGGGAGAGACGAGGATAGGGGAGTCTTCTCTTATCACTTCTCAGGCTGTGAGAATATACGGGAGGGGAGGGAGGAGAGAGAGAGAGAGAGAGAGAGAGAGAGAGAGAGAGAGAGAGAGAGAGAGAGAGAGAGAGAGAGAGAGAGAGAGAGAGAGAGAGAGAGAGAGAGAGATCTTCCGGGCCATGGCGCTGCTAATGGCACAGCGCATCATCAGCGAACATCCACACACACACACACACACACACAGAACTAAACATCACGAACATTCTTTCTGATGTTTCTCTGTAGTCGCCTGGCTGTCTCCTCCTCCTCCACCTCCCCCAGACTACCACCAACCCGGTGTACCATCCCTCCCCTCACACAATAATGGCGCACGGATGCCAAAATCGTCAAATATATTATTTTTCGTTTTCTCTCTTTCCCCTCCCTCCACTCTATTGTGAAATCTCATCTTACACCCTAGTTTCTGCAAGACATGCCTCTCTCTCAGTAAAAAAGGAGAAAGAGAGAGAGAGACAGGAGGAACAGAGGGGAAAAATAAAGTTTTGAAGACTGTACATGGGACGCTGGGGGTATATGGCAACTTGTGAAGTATGCCAGGTCGGTAATATCATCGTATTATTCATCTTGTCTACTTACAAATGTGAAATATCATACCAGCGTTTCGCGTACCCAAAACATATGTCGGATTCCGTAAAGGAAGTCATGAATAAATCAGATAAAAGAGAATGAGGGGGTAGAAAAAAAATATATATATATATACAAAAAAATGTGGTGGAGATATATATTAAAAGCAACACTTTCAGTCGTTGGAGGGAGGGATGGAGGGAGGGAGGGAGGGATGGAGGGAAGGGGGGTGTGAGAGTGTTGACAACGGTGCATCCCTCCCTCTCCTCTCCTCTCCCTCCCCCCCCCTTCGATCCTATACCCCTGTAATGACACATAACGAAGGTCTTTTCTCAATCACTCAACCTCCGTGGAGGTGGGTGGAGGAGGTCAAGCCACACGCACGGAGCAAGGTAATGTGGAAGAATGGAAAACACTAGAAGAGCAAAAAAAAAAAAAAGGTTGAATTAGAAGAAGAGGGGAAGAAGGCTAGAGGACGAGGGGAGTTTCTAACAGTAATTCAAGAGGTGGGGAGGTGTAGGGTAAGGGATTGGGGGGGGGGGGGAAGACTAGGGAGAGGTGGGGAAGAGAAAAAGAGATACAGGAAACTGGTGGTGCATGTTATCTGTAGGGGGTGCCGCCAGCACACAGATTACACACACACACACACACACACACACACATACACACACAACACACACACACACCACACAGCACGGCCGGAGAGCCATTAGCCACGCTGGTGGCCAAATCATTGGGATATGTTGGGAGAGGAGAGTGTCGCCATGTTGGTAGTCTGCAGCGCCAGAGTGTGCAGCCTAACCCGACGGAAAAACGGGTGATGGTGTTTTAGTGGTGTATTATGGTAAGGACGGGGAGGAGAATGGTAGCTATGGTGGGTACATGGTAGTCATGGGTTATCAATGTAGTCTGGTGGATGAATGGTAGCAGTGATGGTAGGTGACTATACTTCTGGTGACTGGTAGCGATGTTAATAGGTGGTACCCGATGCCGAATGGTAGTAAGTGGTAGTTAGGACACCAAGCTGAGTGGTAGCGATGGTGTAAGTACTAACAATGATGAATGGTAATTACGGTAGTTGGTATGGTAGTGGTAATAGGTGTGACGACAATACAGATATAAGGGGGCAAGTGTGTATATTTATTCAAATGCTAGAGACAGTGAGAAAGAGTCACCATTGAAAAAGAGTGTTGATAATGTATCCATAAATTCATTAGTAAGGTAGTGACTGTGGGAGGTGGGGGAGGAGGGATAGCAAAGAGAGAATTTCACTACCATGGAACAAAATCCCAAAACTGTTCTTAAAATGAGGAGACATGAAATCCGTTTTCCATGATGTTTTAGGCATTGTTATACATCTGACATATTATTCATAAACACGGCAACATTTTGAAGTAAGTAGGTATTGAATAATTGTGAATTCAATTATCCTTTTAAAAACACTAAAAAACTATAGCTTACTTATGAATAGCTGATGACTCTGAACACTGTAGACTGGTGGCTGGTGAAATACGATTCCGTGATCGTTTGAAGTTTAGCTTTGAGTTCCTCATGTGTAATGTGGATCAGTGTCGACAACTGAGGGTCTGTGAGGATACTCCGGGATTGGTGGGTGAGGATCTGTGATGATATTGTGGATCTCGAATCCATATATATTCGGATCCGGGAATACGGTCTGGATTCTATCGTCGTTGATAACATATCCGGTTTATATATCCTAAATAGGATAACATTATCTCCAGGTTACGTACTGGTAAAAGAATACAACACCAACTAGAACTATGGCTTCAATGTCCTAGAAAAAATGATCTAGATAACCTTAAAGACGAGTGTAAATGAAAGATATTAAATCCTATTCTAGGTAGATAACCAGTAATTATGAAACTGGGTAAAAGAAAAAAAACTCATTCAACATCACGGTGAAGAAGGAACGTGTCGTCAAATGTAGCCTAGCAATGTATGGAATGTTGGACGCGGGCGGGACAGCCTAGCAGGCGACGGCTTCCCCAGGGCCTCTGGGAACCGTACGGAGCCCGACGGCTGGTCTCAATCAATGGAGAGAAAAATGAGCTTAAGCGGTAACCTGAGATGAGCTCTGAGTTGAGTCTACGCTTCCCATGAGTGTGTATGTGTGTGTGTGTGTGTGTGTGTTTATCTCTACCCTCATGTTGGCGTGTTTGTTTGTCTGCTTATCTACCGCATGTTTCTGTGTTTGTCTTCTGTCTGCTTATCTACCCTACCCGCATGTCTGTGTGTTTGTCTTCTTATCTACCCGCATGTCTGTGCATTTGTCTGTATGTCTTTCACGTATTCCTCCTGCCTCTTGTCCCCCTCCTCTTTGTCTCGCTATGTTAGCGTCTGCCGGCTCAGGGGTGGCCAGCCTGCCCGCCTGTCTGTCTGTCTAAGCATCACCAAGGCTGCCGATAGTCTCTTTCCCCCCCCCCCCCCCCCCACCCCCGCCCTCCCCTCTTCTCCCTCTGTCTGTCTGGGTCTGTCTGTTCCTGATGAAATATTGCTATAATTTCGACTAAAGCGTAATCATAAATCCCACATGAGCCCATTCAAGCAGCAACGCGAGGAAACCGACAAAATAGAATATTTTCTTTCCCCCCCTCGAGCGGTGTAAGCGCTGAATGTTAGCGGTAAAGCTACCCAAGTGGCAACAGCTGCCAGAGTTGCCAATGCGCCAGTTGTACCCCCACCCAACCCTTCGAGCGGTGGTAGCAATGAATGTTAGCGGTGAAGCTACCCATGTGGCAACAGCTGCCGCAGTTGCCAACGTGTCAGTTGTAACACACCAAATGGATGACCCAGTCGTGCCAAGAGTCAAATCTAATTCACCACTTCAGTAAACTTCAGAAAGTCAGACGTATGGGGAATATGTCCCCTTTTTCTTCTCGACAGATATGATAGGTTTGAATTCCAATGATGCCACACGCCATATATATATATATATATATATATATATATATATATATATATATATATATATATATATATATATATATATATTCCCTCTGACCTACGGGGAAATGAGACACGATAAGTTCCCAAGTGCACTTTCGTGTAATGATCACACCATCAGAGGAGATACAAAAAAGAAATATGACGGTCAGTTGATTTACATCTGGTTGGGTCTCCATGGTTTACCGTGACTCACCTTTACACAAAAACTGTCCCTATTCACAGAATGGTTTTGCGCTGCTTGGATACACATTGTCCCTTGAATTATATAAAACAAGTGTCATGGAGAAATGATAGATGGTTATTGATCAATAAGACTAACAAGGCAGTATATAAGGATAGAACTAGATCACAACATCCGTATAGAGTGGGAGGTCATAGGTTCACTACAACCCTATGGATCTGGTGTCATAGGTCACAACATCCCTATAGAGGTGGGGGGGGGGGTCATAGGGCACTACAACCCTATAGATCTGGTATCGTAGGTCACAATATCCCTATAGAGGTAGGGGGGTTATAGGTCACTACAACCATATCAAGCCGAAATAATAGCAGATCCGCACATCACAGAGGCACCGGAATGAACCAGTCATGAAAGATAAGTCCCAGCAGCCATCCCAGACGATTCACGAAACACCACGACAACCAACTCAAAGAACCCGTCAGGAGATGCGACAGCTTCTGGAATACTTGAGGACCCTGGGCAGGTCAAGCCCTGAGAGTGGGTCGACTATCCTATTAACCTCCGCCATAGGAATGTCGGGTACGCGAACACCTCTATGACACCGGGTCTCTCCCTCACTCCCCCTCCAGAAGCCGGAGGTCTGTGTGCCGGGTGTTGGAGGCTGAGGGAGGGAGGTCAATGAAGAAGGAAAAGCTGTAACCTAAGGTTGAAAAAGGGTCGAGGTCACTGTGGCATTGGCATGCACCGGTCAACAAGACTATCAGTGCCTTGTGGGTTGAGGGGAAGGCAAGAAAGGAGGAGCTCAGGAAGTGGGGGGGAAAAATATGAGTGGCATTCGGAGTGTGGGGTTGTGACGGCTCGGTCAGACACAGACTCACGGGTGCCAAGCCTGGGGGATGTGGTTGCAGGGGCTGCTGGGTTACGAGTGCCAAGATGAGGGAGGAGGAGGAGGAGGGGAAGAACAGCAGCGCGTTACAACAGTGGACGAGGGGAGGAAGGGAAGGAGGAAGGTCCTTGGGGGAACCCTAGAGGGGATGCCAAAGGTTGCCAAGAAAGGGGGAGGAGGTGTGCTAACACGGGAGGTCACGGGGTGATAAGACGAGAGAGAGAGAGAGAGAGAGAGAGAGAGAGAGAGAGAGAGAGAGAGAGAGAGAAGCTCAGGCGGGAAGCGAATGCCAGTATGGACACGAGCACGAAGCCAGCGGGGGATATGACCAGCGATAGATACAGTACACATCCCTGGTGTGTGTGTGTGTGTGTGTGTGTGTGTGTGTGTGTGTGTGTGTGTGTGTGTGTGTGTGTGGAAAACGTGTATCTTCATGCACCAGAGGAAGGTTCCGTAAAGGTTATGTGAAGCAGCAGGAGCGGACGGAGCGGATCGGTCCGGCCGGCTGGGCGGGCGGGCGGGAGGCTAGATGGATGGATGGGTGCGTCGCTCAGAGCAGCCACTCCTGCTTCACCCTCAGTCCTTCCCTCCCACTGGGCCGTCAGAGCAGCCACTCCACCAATAGTAAGGACACGAGGACGGGGTGTACTGGTAGTGTGTGTTAGGCATTACTCACCCTCCACCATCACCACCAGCTAGGTACTCTCCTCCACCATCACCACCAGCCAGGTACACTTCTCCACCACCACCACCACCACCAACACCTACCAGGTATCAGGTAGGGCCACGCGGGCAGCTAAGGCACCAAGATTTACATAACTCAGAGCAATACAACTTCAGCACAGACGGGAACTACCCGACTTAAACTTCCTCAAAAGTTCTCTTAACCAAAAGGGGAACGAGGAGCAAAAGTCTGAGGGGGGGGGGGGGGTGAGGCCAGCAGGAGAGATAGACATTAGCCTGCTGGGAGAGGTAGGGGGACACAAGGCTACCAGGAGAGATAACGAGAGATTAACCTGCGGAGACAGAGAGAGAGAGAGAGAGAGAGAGAGAGAGAGAGAGAGAGAGAGAGAGAGAGAGAGAGAGAGAGAGAGAGAGAGAGAGAGAGATGATGCTAACAGGAGAGATACAGGCGATACAAGTGGATTAATCTCCCGAGGAGAAGGACACCTTGAAGGGAGGCATTACACGAGGTAGAGACGAGGACAGAGTGGGGGGGTGGACGAGTGAGGGAGAGGGAGCGGTGATGAAAGGGAAGGTAGAGAGATAAGGCTCAGGGCACAGGGAACGAGATGCCCTTATCTCAGACAGAAGGATTTAAAAAAAAACAATGAAAGAAAAACACAGTCACTGTACATAATACACAAGGGAGACAAGGTGATTAGATAATTCTCCCTAAGTGGGTTAATACTGGGATAAATAATGAACATCTAATTAAGGAAACAAACATCAAAGATGGAGGACTGGAACACGAGAGAGAGAGAGAGAGAGAGAGAGAGAGAGAGAGAGAGAGAGAGAGAGAGAGAGAGAGAGTATAAAGATAACGAACTAAAAACAGAGGGATAAAAGAAAAATGTATAACTATATGCTAACAGAACACTGCAAGACTCAGTCTGATCAGAATGTAAAGAGGTGGGTGAAGGAGGTCGTGCTTAACCAGCCTCGACCTCGAGGGGGGAAAAAAAGGAAAAATAAAAAATATCGAATAAATAAGGGAAAGAATCAGGCTGGGATCCCAATTTTAATGAGGTTATACAAGGACCATCTTCCCCCATCCGCTTCCCAGACCTGTCTGGCTGACGACACAACCATGGCTGAGGGACGGGTAGATGAGGGATGGGTAGATGAGGGACGGATAGCTGAGGGACGGATAGCTGAGGGACGGATAGATGAGGGACGGGTAGTAGAGGGACGGGTAGATGAGGGACGGATAGTTGAGGGACGGATAGCTGAGGGACGGATAGATGAGGGACGGGTAGTAGAGGGACGGGTAGTTGAGGGGCGGATAGATGAGGGACGGGTAGTAGAGGGACGGGTAGTTGAGGGACGGGTAGTTGAGGGACGGGAAGCTGGTGGACAGGAACTTGAGGGACGGAAAAGAGGAAAGAGTACGAGGCGATGAGACGCGGATCAACGATGACGTACGACGGACGAAGGACAGACCAGGGCAGCAGCGACGTCAGGTTTCGAACCCGGGAACTGGTAAAGAGCGGGAGGGAAAGGAGGAACAAGAGAAAATGGGATAAAAAAAAAGATGGATAAAGGAGCAGGATAGAAGAAGAGACAAATAAAAATAACAGAAAGAGAAAAGGAAAAAAGTAAGAACAATAAAAAATAAAGACAGACAAGAGAAAGAAATGAGAGAAATAAGACATAATGAAGGTTAAGAAAGTAAGAAAGCTACAGTGAAAGAAGAAGGACGACAAGAGAAAGAAATGAGAGACACGAGACATACTGAAGGTTGAAAGAAGGATCAACTGCTGATCAGAAACAACAGAGATAACGGGAAATGAACAGAAATAACAGAGATAACGGGAAATGAACAGAAATAACAGAGATAACGAGAAATGAATAGACATAATAGAGATAACGGGAAATGAACAGAAATAACAAGAGTATCTAGATTGACAGCCAACGGGGAAAAGAGAACAGATGGAAGGGACAAGTTTTCATTCTTGGGTCAGAATCGAAATCATCACCAGGAACACACACGGTACATCAGGTGTCCAGGAAGCGGGCGAATCGGGGGGGGCCATAGCAGAAGGACGAAGCTGCCGAACGAAGTGGGACATTTGAGATGGAGACGAACCTGTTCAAAGTGTCCAGTGGTAACACGATCCTACACTTCCTGCTGAAGCGCGAGGACAAAGCGTGAATGAAGCGGGCGAAGTGAGTGAGGGTAATGGAAAAAAAAAAGGGGAAGGGGGATGTTTAAGACTATACTGACGAAGCGGGACGACCACATTTGAGGACGACCCTGACGAAGTAGGTAGGCGGTTGTGGTCCTCCTCCCCCCCCCCCCCTCCCACGTCAGGTTGTGAACTGCAGCGATAACAACGATGCCCCCCCCCTCCTCCTCCTCCGTGGGTGGGGGGGGGGAAGGAGGGGGATAACAGGAGAGCCCTGAACCGAGCGGACGAAGTGGACGAAAGAAGGAGATAATGAGAGAGTTGTGGCATGGTGACGTCATACTGCAGACGAACCCAGTGCTGCTGGTGGGGGGGATGGGGGGGAGGGGGGAGGCAGCTCTCTAGGGGTGCGTGTGTGTGGGGGGAGGGGGTCTGGATTCTCTCTTGGGGTGGGTGGGGGGAGTGGGAGGGTATCTCTTGGAAGGGTAGAGGGGTGTGGATGGGGTGATACAGCCGAGGGGATGTTGAGGGTGATGGGATGGTAAAAGGGGGTGATAAAGATGGTTCAAACAGTAATGGAAAGGTGAGAGATAGAGGAAGGGGAGGGATGGGTGATGGAAAAGGTGATGGAAGGTTAAGGATGATGGAAGAGGTGAGGAATAGAGAGAGAGAGGGAATAATGTTAGGGATGCCATGGGTAAGGATTAAGGATGAGAGGGATGAGAGAGAGGGAGATGGGAAGTGAGTGAGTGAGAGAGAGAGAGAGAGAGAGAGAGAGAGAGAGAGAGAGAGAGAGAGAGAGAGAGAGAGAGAGAGAGAGTGTAAAGTAGAGGAGATGAGAAAGAGGATGGAGATGGGGAGGGGGGAAAGAGAGGGGATGATGATGAGGAGGAGGGTGGGTGGGTGGATGGGGGGGTGGGGGGGAGGACAGAAGGATCAGGCGGCAGGATAGAGAAGGATGCGACAGGGACGTGAGGGAGGGAGGGAGGGAGGGGGGAGGGAAGGGGATGGGGGTGAAGGGGGGACGGAAGTGCCATTTGGGACATTTGTACAGAGTGGCCCGAGGGAAAGGGGGGGTGGGGGAGGGGGGAGGGAGGGAGGGAGGGTGTGTTGCAGAGAGGGTAGGGGAGAAGAGGGAGGCAGGCAGGGAGGGAGGTAGGGAGGGAGAGGAACGACTGCAGGAGGGGGAGGAGGGAGGGAGGAAGAGGAGCAGCAGCATTAGAAAGATGGAGAAGGTATTGATATTGACGATGATGGACGGGTGTATGGTGACGGAATACATGGGGGGGGGGGAGAAGGGATGGAGGGGAAGGGGTGGTGGGTGCCTGTTACTGGAAGGGCTGTACTCATTGTCTGAGGGGAGGGGGGAGGGAGGGGGGAAGAAGTCCCACAACCACCACCCCTTCCAACCATCACTCCACCCTCCTCCTCCTCCTCCTCCTCCCCAGCCATCGGCCGCCCTCTATAGCCCCGAGTGGTGATGAGAGTGACGGTACGACCCCTTGAGCACGACGGTACGACCACTTGAGCACGACGGTACGACCTACTTGAGCACGACGGTAAGACCCACTTGAGCACGACGCTACGACCCCTTGAACACGACGCTACGACCCACCTAGCGTCACGGTACGACCCTTCATAATCCTACGAACGCCAGGCCATCACAACCAAAGGTCGTACTGTCGTGATGTAGACGAGTCGTTTCTGACCAACCCAGGACACAGTACGATAAGAACTACCCAGAGGACGTCTGATACCTGACGGTGCAAGGAACACACAAGAAGAAGACGAAGAAGAAGAAGAAGAAGAGGAGGAGGAGGAGGAGGAGGAGAAGAAGGAGGAGGAGGAGGAGGAGGAGGAGGAGGAGGAGGAGGAGGAGGAGGAGGAGAAGAAGAAGAAGAAGAAGAAGAAGAAGAAGAAGAAGAAGAAGAAGAAGAAGAAGAAGAGGAGGAGGAGAAGGAGGAGAAGGAGGAGGAGGAGGAGGAGGAGGAGGAGGAGAAGAAGAAGAAGAAGAAGAAGAAGAAGAAGAAGAAGAAGAAGAAGAAGAAGAAGAAGAAGAAGAAGAAGAAGAATAGGAGAAAGAAGAAGAAGAAGGAGAAGAAGAGGAAACAGAAAAAAGGAGAACACATTTAAGATAGGCTGGGCAACAAAAGGCCGGGACATCTTGGCCTGTCAAACTAAACAAAAGAACCACGTGGCAAATTAACAAAAGACTCCCAACAACTAAAGGTAAAAGTTGCTCACAAGCTTCTCTTTGCTCCTCCCCCTCCCCCCACCAACCAGAGATAAGAAAGAAGGAGGAGGAGGAGGAGGAGGAGGAGGAGGAGGAGGAGGATGGAGAAGGAGGAGGAGGAGGGAGTAAGGGGAGAGGCGACTGGCTGCACCGTAGCGAGGAGAGGTGTGGATGATGAAGCAACTGGAGGCCGTGGAGGTTGGGGGGAGGGGGGTTGCGTGGTGTAAGAGGGTGGGGGGGAGGAGGAGGGGCCGCTGATGGGGGAAGGGTGAGGGGAAACGGGGGAGGGGTAGACATGGGATGGAAGAAGTGGATGTGCGTGTGAGAGAGAGAGAGAGAGAGAGAGAGAGAGAGAGAGAGAGAGAGAGAGAGAGAGAGAGAGAGAGAGAGAGAGAGAGAGAGAGAGAGAGAGCATTTACATGCGATTAAATTTACATTCACAATGATCAAAACACAAGAGACCTACCATGTCTCTCAGTATAATGCCGTGATGTCACCACCAGCTTGAGTTACGTCACAAAATCCTCCATTGCGTCATCCCTTACTACACACGTCATCACCCTCCTGCTCCGACGTCATCACCAGCTCGCCATGACGTCTTCCTTCTACAAAAGACGCATAAAAAATTATCAAAAAAATAATGGAGAAAATAATTAATAAGAGAGTAATGCAATATTTGACAAGAATAAATAATCATATAATTAAACTCTGTATTGGCCGGCAGTGTAGAATGTATTGACTTACTTTAAAATGTATTGACAAACTGTGGAATGTATGAAGCAATATACTGTGGAAAAAATTACCAACTGTAGAATGTATTTAACATGAATGAATGTATGTATGTATGTACGTATGTGTATATATATATATATATATATATATATATATATATATATATATATATATATATATATATATATATATATACGTGTTCAAGGCTCGTACCATCATAGTCAGGAGGTACAAGGTGAGAAGAACACATTTCTCTTCAAATATTTATATTTCTTTAACAAAGATTCATTAATTACTAAATAGTTTCTCCAGAGCTACTAGATTACATATATATATATATATATATATATATATATATATATATATATATATATATATATATATATATATATATATATATATATATATATTCTCAAGGAGAAACAGAGTCGTTCACGGATATATGTAAGCCAACTTGTGAATCATTGTTAGAAGGATTGTGTTTGATTGTGGTATCGACTTCATGCGGGTGTGTAACACACACACACACACACACACACACACACACACACACACACACACATACACACGAGATGGAGCCCATTGAATGATGGACTGCCTCCTCCACACAGCACAAATGGTAATTAAAGATATGTAATTAAACACACCCCACCCACACACATAATTCTACAAGTGACGTGCTAATGGATCCATCTAATTTGAAAGACGTCGATGACTTTGCTGTTGGTAAGAGGGTTGACAAGAGCCCTCACGACGGCACCGCCCTCTAGGGGAAACCCTTAGCAGCCTCCGGAGCTGGACCGACGCCAAGAACTTCACCATCAACCCATCAAGAGTGTCTGTAGTCCTTGCTATGCAACCCAGTGTTTCTTCCAACTACCCACACCCCACCCAACCCACCCGAGCTTCACTCCCTGTTGTCTTATTAGCTCCTAGTCTCCTCCAGGGTGTTCAGGTCCACCAAGCTTCCAGTTCATTCCTATCTCTTTAGTGTCTCATCAGGTCCTAGTCCCTTCCAGGTTCTTCTGTCCATCAAGCTTCCAGTCCATTCCTACCTCTTACTGTGTCACTAAGCCCCAGTTCTTTCCAGGTTCTTCTGTCCATCAAGCTTCCAGTCCATTCCCATCTCTTACTGTCTCACTTGGCCCCAAGTCCTTTCCAGGTTCTTCTGTCCACCAAGCTTCCAGTCCATTCCCATCTCTTACTGTCTCACTTGGCCCCAAGTCCTTTCCAGGTTCTTCTGTCCACCAAGATTCTCCGAGTCACACCGGACGAAGCACTAAGCTGGACGGCACCCGCCACCACAGCCACCATAGCCTCCGAACCACACAAACATGGGGACATGTAAACTATTTTGCATTCTGCCCAAACTCGCGTGTGCCTCCTCAATATCCACTGCACGACACGAACCCGCTGGAAAAGGGTACAGAGAAGGGCATCCGCCATCCACACACACAGCGTCATTTAACCCCTGGTTGATTGTTCACCTGTTTCCAGCCGCCTATCCAGCAGTCCAAGGCAACAGCCATCGTAGCTCTCAGGTCTGTTTGACTTCCATGATCCAGACGACCATTTCCGACGACGTTGACCTTGTGCGTGTGTGTGTGTGTGTGTGTGTGTGTGTTTCAACCCCACAAGAGGCGTGGGCCTAACAGGATTACTGGACTGTTACGAAGATTAGAGAGAGAGAGAGAGAGAGAGAGAGAGAGAGAGAGAGAGAGAGAGAGAGAGAGAGAGAGAGAGAGAGAGAGAGAGAGAGAGAGAGAGAGAGAGAGAGAGAGTGAGTTCCAGCGTGGTGTTCGCCTATGAGGTCTGGAATTTAGGAATTACTCCAAATCATAAATATTGACTTAAGTTTATATTACACTTTATGAAGACAATGAAGGTATTATCCACATACCAATATATGGTCTAAATAATCATTTTTTTTTTCATCATCAAGAATTAAAAATAAATATAAGACATTTTAGTTTAAGGATGTGATAGGTTGAAACTGTTTTTCAGAAACATGTGATAACAATATATATGAACAATTTCTTCAACTGAGGAGACAAATATTCGAATATTTTTGAAAAAGTCTTGACGACAGCATGACGTAACCTTTACTGTGGTAGAATATTCGACGATTACTTCACTAAACAAACACTAATAACAACAACACAAGACAAACACCCGTCACAGCACAACCACACACTAGCCACAGCAACACAGCACAAACCACACACTAGCCACAGCAACACAGCACAAACCACACACTAGCCACAGCAACACAGCACAAACCACACAGGCTGACAAACACACACTAGCCACAGCAACACAGCACAAACCACACAGACTAACCAACACAAACCACGACCACAGCAGACGAGTGAGTGGAAAAATATGTGCTTGAGGGAGGGAGATCGCTCCTCTCCCCTCCCCACTGGTGTGCGAGGCAGTAAGAGTGAGGGGAGAGGAGGGAGTGACAGAAGTAGGGAGGGGAGAGGAGGGAGTGACAGAAGTAGGGAGGGAAGTGGAGGGAGTGACAGAAGTAGGGAGGGAAGTGGAAGGAGTGACAGAAGTAGGGAGGGGAGTGAAGGGAGTGACAGAAGTAGGGAGGGGAGTGGAGGGAGTGACAGAAGTAGGGAGGGAAGTGGAGGGAGTGACAGAAGTAGGGAGGGGAGTGGAGGGAGTGACAGAAGTAGGGAGGGGAGTGGAGGGAGTGACAGAAGTAGGGAGGGGAGTGAAGGGAGTGACAGAAGTAGGGAGGGAAGTGGAGGGAGTGACAGAAGTAGGGAGGGGAGTGGAGGGAGTGACAGAAGTAGGGAGGGGAGTGAAGGGAGTGACAGAAGTAGGGAGGGGAGTGGAGGGAGTGACAGAAGTAGGGAGGGGAGTGAAGGGAGTGACAGAAGTAGGGAGGGAGTGAGGGAGTGACAGAAGTAGGGAGGGGAAGTGGAGGGAGTGACAGAAGTAGGGAGGGGAGTGAAGGGAGTGACAGAAGTAGGGAGGGGAGTGAGGGAGTGACAGAAGTAGGGAGGGGAGTGGAGGGAGTGACAGAAGTAGGGAGGGGAGTGGAGGGAGTGACAGAAGTAGGGAGAGGGGGGTTGGTTGAGGGGGGAGACTCTACTGGTGAACCTAACCTAACCCAGTCGGGAGACAATCTTTGAATTCCGTGTCAAAAAAAGAAAAAAAAAAGTTCTCTCACCTTCTCTTAGTAAACCGCCCATTGTAGGAAAAAAAATGGATGGATAGATAAGCTCTCTCTCTCTCTCTCTCTCTCTCTCTCTCTCTCTCTCTCTCTCTCTCTCTCTCTCTCTCTCTCTCTCTCTCTTATCATACATTCGTTTACCAAAAGACAGAATAATAAAAAAACAGGGGGGGGAGGAGGAGGTGGACACCGACACCCCCCCCCTCCCCCGTGATCCCTCCTACTGCTCACACACCCAGCCAAAGTGTACATAAAAAAAAAACCCAAACCCAAAACACACATAATGTCGCCCCAGAACATATAAAATAAGAGTTGAAACACTGGAATGGTTGGCCAGGTGGCGCTCACCTATTGTTGTGAGTCCCTCATATTTTTTTTCTCCCACAATAGACCAATGTTTAGGAGGACATGTGAGGGGGAGAATGAGGACGGGGGCAGGGAGTGAACGGGAGGGGGCTGGGGAGGGGGGAGGAGGAGGAGGAGGGGGAGCCAGGGAGAGGGGAAAGGTGTGACGGAGGGTGGGGTGGGGGGAGATGGAAGTGGAGGTGGGTGGGGGAGAGTGTGTGAGTGACATGAGAGAGAGAGAGAGAGAGAGAGAGAGAGAGAGAGAGAGAGAGAGAGAGAGAGAGAGAGAGAGAGAGAGAGAGAGAGAGAGAGAGAGAGAGAGAGAGACTTGGAGATGATATACAAATTAAATATCCTCTAATCAGCTTGGCTCCTCACCACGTCCCCCTTTCCCTTACCCTCAGCCCAGCCACCCTAGCCAGTATAACCCACCCCTCCCACCCAACCAACCATTCTCCCCCGACCAAAATGAGAGACTAGATCATGAGCTGGGGGAGGGGGTGGGGGGGGGAGGAAACCCCTCCCCCATCTATAACCAACAAGCAAAACCCATAACCCCCATTACATCCAATCCCCCCCCACACCCCCCGCCTCTCCTCCTGTAACAACTATTCCCCCCCCCCACTTTCTAAGACACCCAATACAATATTTACCTCCTGAATAACCGAGTACAACCCCAATACAACCCCAATACAACCCCAACCCTACTACAACCCCAGGACAACCCCGACTCAAGTCCAGCCCCAATCCCCCCTCAAAAATCCCCTTCCCCCCCACTCCCAGTGCCTACCTCTCCTCTGCCCTCCTCCCCTCCCCCCCCCCAACATGAAAAGACAATGGGAAGACGACCACAAAACTTACGACCTTGCCATTTGGGACGCCTGGAACGACATGGGCGGACCTGGGAGAGAGATGGAGTGGAGAGAGAGAGAGAGAGAGAGAGAGAGAGAGAGAGAGAGAGAGAGAGAGAGAGAGAGAGAGAGAGAGAGAGAGAGGGGGGGGGGGGGGAGTGAGAGTGAGTCATATTAATGGTGTTGGAAAGGCAGAGGGACGTTAGTAAAATGAACCCTTTATACGACCACAGGTCGTCCCTCTTACTGACCTCCTGGACGACCCCTGCAGTGCGGACCTGACCCGACCCGACCCTCCACCACCCACCCACCCACCCCTGTGTGGGGGGAGGATGGTGGGTCACCCTATGTGTGTGTGTGTGTGTGTGGAAGAGAGAGAGAGAGAGAGAGAGAGAGAGAGAGAGAGAGAGAGAGAGAGAGAGAGAGAGAGAGAGAGAGAGAGAGAGAGAGAGAGAGAGAAATGCTCTCCCTCCCCTCCCATATGCTCCCATCAACACCAGTGTTCGTCGACATTTCCCATTCCATCTCACTTTTCCGTCCCCCCCCTCCCTCTATTTCTCCTATCTCTCACTGTCTCTCGTCCCTCCCTTTGCTATACCCTCCCACTCGTCTCTTCCCTCCCTCGGTGTCCTTCTGTTACATCACTTCCTCCCCTCTCACTCTTTCCTTTCCCTCCCACTGTTCCCCTCCCCCCTCTCTCCTGTTGCTTCCTCCCCTCCCACTCTTCTCTCACATATTCCTTCCCCTCTCTCCAATTCCTCCACACCCACTATTTCCTCCTCCTCCTCCTCCTCCTCCCCCCCACTTCTATATCCTTCCCTCACACTGTATCATCCTCCCCCTCTCCCACTACTCCCTCCCTCCCATCCGTTCCAGCTCTGGGATGGTCTGGAGTATGTTCACAATGTGGACAGACGACAATGTTCCAGACAATGTTACGCCTTCCCTCAACGATACAATATCTCATGGCGGGCCTTCCTCCTCCCCCCCCAAGCATACATAACACGCAGGCGACGATATCCACAATATAACAACACCCCCCCCCCCCCCACACACACACACATCCACTCCTCTTCCAACTCATAACACACCACCACAACCCAATACACGACAAGACTCATTGCCGAGAAAAATGATGCGTGTGTGTGTGTGTGTGTGTGTGTGTGTGTGTGTGTGTGTGTGTGTGTGTGTGTGTGTGTGTGTGTGTGGGTGTGTGTGTGAGGGGCGGGTCTGGTGCGTTTCCCAGGGTGCGTGGGCCGACAGGTGCGTTACCCAGTGTGTGGAGCAGACACTAGGGTGTGTCATAACACTCGTGAAGTGCGATAGGGCGTCATTTACTTCTTTTCCTTCTTTCATATATATAGTATTTTTTTTCCCTCGAGGGGAAATATTCAAAATGTGCTTCTTGCATTTTTCTGTTCGACCGTATCGTATATATATATATATATATATATATATATATATATATATATATATATATATATATATATATATATATATATGCATATATATATGTACAGTTTCGCTATACAGAGAGATAGAAAGCGGCGAAAAAGAACTTTATCTATACCACAACGTTTTGAAATGGGGGGGGGGGGGGATATCTGCACCCCTCACCCCTTAGCCAGGCCAACAGTTCGTCAGCAGGAGCTGGGGTGATGGTGAGGTGGTCAGGAAGTGACACGTGGTCAGCACAACCAGACATCATCCTCCCACCACCTCAGCTGTAACACCAGTCTACCACTACCTTCACGTCGTCCAAGGCGCTCCACACACTTCCCATATACTCAAACATACACTTCAACCTACACATTTTCTATCTCATATGTGTTTTCTTTGTGGGACGTGTATTTGATTATCCTTCAATAACATCCCAAAGCTGAATCAATAAAAATATGTAGGAAGATCATGTATCGATATAAGACAGACATTAAAAGCTCACCCGAAAGAAGACAATTAATAATGTAACTTTGGTAATATGTGACTAAACACACACACACACACACACACACACACACACACACACACGGGCTTCCATGGTGTAGTGGTTAGCGTTACTGACCATGAGTCAGCACGCGTGGGTTCGAATCCTTAGGGCGGCAGTCGGTACCCAGGCAACCTCAGCAGTTCATTCTTCTCTCACGGCTGGTCGATAAATGGGTACCTGATTTAGGTTAGTTTGTGTGTGTGTGTGTGTGTGTGTTTGTGTGTGTGTGTGTGCATACACTGGAGTAAAATACATAGTCCACATACAGAACGTTAAAGGAAGGGACTACAAAGGTGTAAAACTCTCCTCGTAACAAGCACATAGTAACCAAGTTTTATCTTTGTGATTATCGTCTGCACTGAGAATGAAAATCAGAGAGCATATAAATGATCACTTGAAAATAAAACACTGATTAAAATGAAAGACGAAACGTGTTCACACAAAAGAGTCTCTATTGTAACAAATCATTTCCACTTTTCTACGAGAGAGTGAGCTCTGTCTTGGACATAAAAGAAAGGGATGGGGAGGATTCAATGTTCCTGGACCACTAAAAGGCTCTTGACACTCTCCGGTATACGAGGCTGATAGAGAAGATGGATGAAGGGAAGATTGTCCTTTGGTGGATCCACGACCCTTTGGTCTGGGGTTAACAATGGCCTACCGCAGGCCTCAGTCTTGGGACCATCACTCATCTTCATTTAGGAACATGACACGTTAGGATTGGACTCACACCTGCATAGGTTTGCAGATGATGCTGAAGTCATGAGAGGAGTAAGGAATGGGAAGGATGTCATCTTCCTACAGAGGGTGTTGGGATCAGGTCTAGAGCTGGCTTGATACATGAAGTTCAGACGAAGCAAAGGGAAAGTAACGAAGATGGGACATGGTGAAGGAAGGCCTCCATGGCTCTATAATCTGGCAGGAAACGAAGTACAACAATCTGTATATGGAACAGGCACTTGGGGGTTGACATATCACCGGAACAAGCCACAGGACCTGGTAAGGAAGCAAGTTGTCTACTATGTAACCCAAGAATGGCATTTAAGTACATGAGTAATACGCTCATTAAAGCAATTACAACTTACATTAGACCAAATTTAAAGTATGCAGCTCAAGTCTGGTAACTTGATATATATATATATATATATATATATATATATATATATATATATATATATATATATATATATATATATATATATATATATATATATAAAAGCACTACTAGAGAAGGTACACTGGTGGGGAATACAGATGGTACCTGAAATATGAAAAAATGAATTATCATGAACCTGCCCACCATGGAAGAGAAGAGTAAACCCGTGACTTGATCACAACGCTCTAGTTTTTGAGCTAATTTTGACAATGTTGACAGTCAACAGCTCTGTGAAAAGTAGGATGAAAGAGGAACCAGAGATCGTCGCAAGAAAATGATTTATAAAATAGAGATGTAAAGAAATAGTTCAACAATGCCAGGGTTGCAGACGAACTGACTAAGCCAAGTGATAAAACAGTGACTGGCAACACCATACAGAAGATTCAAAAACTGTATAATGGTACAGAGAAATTCAGGAGATGGGATCCCCACGCCTTGTAGTGTACAACTCCTTCCCTTGTAGTGTACAACTCCTTCCTTGTAGTGTACAACTCCTTCCCTCGTTGTGATCACACACTCGTAAACATCTTACCTAACCCTCCTGCCCTGGTCTTAAATATGCATGTAACGGCCACAACGAAGACACCTAACACTTACCCCAGAGATCCCCCCCACCCCCAGCTCTCTCTCTCTCTCCCCCCTCCCCACACATACATACATACATACATACAAACATCACAACACCTTATGGTGGACGTGGTAGGCAACATGAGCGCTGCGGGAGTTTCATAAAGACAGAAAGGACTTCTGGGACAAGAAACACACACACACACACACACACACACACACACACACACACACACACACACACACATATATATATATATATATATATATATATATATATATATATATATATATATATATATATATATATATATATATATATATATATAACCCCTAGGAATCCTTGGCTCTGTTTTATGTAGATGATTAATTACGTATCGTAATGAATGATGGACCTTGGCAGTGATGGAAGATATGAAGGAACTCCCTCCCGCTCCTTCAGCCAAACACCAAAAGCAAAAGAAAAAAAAAATACCAAGAGACGTCGAGACGATTAATAATAAATCATAATATAATCAAGTCTTTAGCCCAGATAATTAAGAACAATATAATCATCAAGTGTTTAACCCTATGTGTCATTACGGTGAAAGATGCCACAAGGAACAGTTTTATTGCTTGTAATCACCCACAGTTCTATTTCCCTACCTTTTACTCTTGTAGAAAATAAAAAAAAATATATATATATATAAATGGACAGTTACCAATTAGTATCAACTGGGGGATTGGGCGGCCGTAAAAGCAATCCATAGAGATATAAAATGCCAGTTACAGAGTTTAACGATGCGTTAGGAAAAGAACCATTCGGCTCTAACACGTCTATTGACAGCCACGGTGGTTGATGGTACAAACATAATAGCTGTTGACAGTAACAAAATAAAAATAAAGCAGTTATTGGCAACGATAAAAGATTAAATAAAAAACAAAAAGGAGGGGAACCTATAACACGTAAATTGGAACATCTGGTAACTCTATAGGGGTAAGATGGCGGCGTGTTGATTACGTGTGTGTGTGTGTGTGTGTGTGTGTGTGTGTGTGTGTGTGTGTGCTATTCTCCACAACTTAAATGATAATCCATAAAGTCCTGTAGTATTTACATGTAAGAGTAAAAAGAAACTGGATGAAGGAATAAGGAGTCAAATCCTTGTATGTATAGGTAAGAATTGGATTTAAGGGTGAAAAAAAATAAGGGTCACGACTTAAAATTCTGAGGGGCAAGTCAAGAGAATGAACTAAACACAAAAAGGGTATGTCTCTATGTTTAGCGTGAGGGTAAGGTATATCCTTGAAATTAAAAGGATAGAAGTGCAGGTGTTGCGAGACGAAGCACAGAGAGAGAGAGAGAGAGAGAGAGAGAGAGAGAGAGAGAGAGAGAGAGAGAGAGAGAGAGAGAGAGAGAGAGAGAGAGAGAGTGTGAGTCGCACCAGTAATTGGGAGGGCCAACATTGTTACTAACAACACTACACTCTCGTATATTCCCCCTCACAGCTTCGGAGAGAGAGAGAGAGAGAGAGAGAGAGAGAGAGAGAGAGAGAGAGAGAGAGAGAGAGAGAGAGAGAGAGAGAGAGAGAGAGAGAGAAGAGGAAGGAGGAAGATGTGAGCATGGAATGAGCGCTCAGACCAAGACTTGAGAGACGAGGGGGCATATGATAGGGATAAGAAGAAAGGTAAGAGGCTGTGAGAGGGTGGTGAGAGAGAGAGAGAGAGAGAGAGAGAGAGAGAGAGAGAGAGAGAGAGAGAGAGAGAGAGAGAGAGAGAGAGAGAGAGAGAGAGAGAGAGAGAGAGAGAGAGAGAGAGAGAGAGAGAAGAGGAAGGAGGAAGATGTGAGCATGGAATGAGCGCTCAGACCAAGACTTGAGAGACGAGGGGGCATATGATAGGGATAAGAAGAAAGGTAAGAGGCTGTGAGAGGGTGGTGAGAGAGAGAGAGAGAGAGAGAGAGAGAGAGAGAGAGAGAGAGAGAGAGAGAGAGAGAGAGAGAGAGAGAGAGAGAGAGAGAGAGAGAGAGAGAGAGAGAGATAATGGAGGGAGAGATCCTGATAAGAAGTATCTGCGAAGGGGAGGTATAATATACAAGACGATAAGGGAGAGGTGTGGTGAGAGGTGAAAGAAAGGGAAATGGGCTAATGAGAGGGACGACGCCGGCCCATGAGAGGGATGAGAGCCCTTGAGTGGGGCTAGGGACGGTGAGAGGGATGAGGGTGGTCCTGGAAGAGGATGAGGACCAGTGAGAGGGACAAGGGATGAAGACCTGTACGAGGGGTCGAAGACCAGTGTTAGGAATGAGGGGTAAGCGACAGGAATGAGGGAGTATGAGAGGTATGAGGGGCTTATGAGGAGGACGGTTCCTGTTAGGGAATAAGAGGGGCCCCGGAGGAGAGGGATGAGGACCAGGGAGAGGGACGATGGTTGGTGAACGGGGACAGAGGCTAGGCAGCTCTCGTCATCCTTCCACCTTTCTGGCGGTGGTCGAAAACTGGGAGAATGGAGAGAGAGAGAGAGAGAGAGAGAGAGAGAGAGAGAGAGAGAGAGAGAGAGAGAGAGAGAGAGAGAGAGAGAGAGAGAGAGAGAGAGAGCATGTGTACCCACATTATCAGCTGACAGCCCTCGCCAACCCTAACCCTTCACATCACACATTTTACCACCCCCCATAAAGCTCTGGAACCCCTCCTATTTACCCACCTCCTCAACCTTACAGGTCCTTTCCCCCTCCATCTAACCACATCCTTAATCCTACACAGTTCCTCTGTTTATTCACTTTCCTCCATCGCCACAAATCCCTATCTATCACCCTTATCCCTAAATCTTGTCTATCCTCAGTCCAACCATTTCTACAACTCCCTGAGTATTCTGCCATAACCTTCCCAAAACACCGATATAATTCCCCTCCCCCCCGAAAACCCCCTTCTTATTTATCCCTCTCATTAATCACACTCCATGTGACTCCCTCTCATTATCCCCCCGGCATCCCATTCCTATCCTATCCACAGGCTTCCTAACCACACATCCATCAAGCCTCCTATTTCATCCCATCCTCTCCAAGTGACCCCCTACATCTTAACTCCCCCTTCCCTCCCGTATTTCCAAAAGACCTCCTCACATCCTAACTCTCTCTCTCTCTCTCTCTCTCTCTCTCTCTCTCTCTCTCTCTCTCTCTCTCTCCAAGTGATCCCCCACTACATCTTATCTACCCCTTTCTTTCTATACAAGCGACCCACCCCCCCTTACATCTTAACTCCCCCCATCTCCCTCTTTCCAAGTAACCCCCCCCATCCCTACATCTTAACTCCCCTCTCCTCCTCCCCCCCACTCACCTGACGACAATAATGCTCAGACATGTATCTCACGGTGAATGGGGAGACAAGGAGTATTGGATAACCATTGCAGGAGAATTATAGTCGTCCCCCCCCAACCCACACACACACACTCCAATGGAAGAATCATAATAATATCGCTCTGGTTCTTTAATGTATTTGCTTCATGGAAAACCCAAGTCACAGACGCATGTAAAGAGGTATTCCCCCATCCCCTTACCCCTTCTAGCCTCCGCCTCGATATGAGATACAGAGAGGATGGAGGGGGGGAAGGAATCATACATTCATTTTTCTTACGTTATATGCAAGGAAGATTTGAATAAATGTAAGAGAGAGAGAGAGAGAGAGAGAGAGAGAGAGAGAGAGAGAGAGAGAGAGAGAGAGAGAGAGAGAGAGAGAGAGAGAGAGAGAGAGAGAGCTCTGCTCTTTAGTACATTAAAGATACGGAAGATGTATGGATGCAATATATGAATCATGTTGTGTTTACAGTCTATTTCTTCTAAGCAGATGATAAGACACCATACTGTATACAGTATATTGGCACTATATTACCCTGGGACCTCTATAGTTTTGTGGCTTCTGTAGGTTTGAGGCTGCGCTTCCAGCGGGAGCAGGATAAGGCGAGCTCCTTAGGGGCGAGATCCTGGACGACGTCGTACTCTTCCTTCCCTCTCTCTGAAAATGATAAAAGCCTCGTCGAAGTTTACTTCTCACTCGCGGTCTAACCACCTGCAGGGGGTGTCCGGTAGCACATCTCTCCCCCTCTACAGAGAGAGAGAGAGAGAGAGAGAGAGAGAGAGAGAGAGAGAGAGAGAGAGAGAGAGAGAGAGAGAGAGAGAGAGAGAGAGAGAGAGAGAGAGAGAGAGAGAGGCAGGCGTGTGGACAAGGTGTTTCCCTTTGGAGAAACAAAGCGAGTCGCATGTGTCTTTGTTGAAGGTGGTACGAATCCATGAAGCTAAATGGAAAGTCAATAAATGCCATGAGAAGTTTTCACCAGGAGAGTAAGGCATGTGCGCAAGTAGAGAGAGAGAGAGGTCTGAGTGGTTCCCGGTGAAGGTGGGTGTGCGTCAAGGATGCGTGATGTCGCCATGGCTGTTTAATCTCTTCATAGATGAGCAGCGGAGGTAAATGCAAGGGCTTTTAGAGAGAGGGCGGGTTCACGGGACGTTGGGTTGGGGCACGCATGGGAAGTGAATCAACTGCTGTTGGCAGATGATGCAGTTCTAGTTGCAGAATCCTGAGAGAAACTCAAGAAGCTGGTGAGAGTTCGGGAGTGTGTGAAAGGAGAAGGTTCACAGTAAAAGTGAACACACAATCGGGTGTAGGAAGGAAGAGACATGTCTGTTTGAATGTAAGTCTGATTGGAGAAGACCTGGAGGAAGTGGATTGCCTTAGGTATCTGGGAATGGACATGGCAGCAGATGGAATCATAAAGATTGTAGTCAGTCTTAGGGTGGAACAAAGGGCTATGATCTTGGGTGTATTAATGACACGTAGAAGGAGGAGGCCAGGGTGTTCGTCAAAGCAAAGACGACTAAGTCTGAAGCTACAATAATCCCGAGTGTTGTATGGATGTAAATCTTGGGGTGCAAGTCGAAAGAGAAAGGACGAGGGTGGACGTGTCGGAAATAAAATGCCTGGGGATGACCCGTGGCGTGAGGGAGTTCGATCGTGTGAGGACTGATATTGCAAACAAGAGGTAAGGCAGTAACAGCAGTCTGATTAAGGAAAGCCAACTAGTGTGTGCTAGAATGGTTCATACATATGAAGGGGACGAGAGAAGACTATGAGGATCTATAAGTTACAAGTAGAAAGAGCAAGGGAAAAGGGGAGACAGAGATGCGATGGAGTGGAGGAGGCTTTGGGGTATCGGGGTCGGAACATTCGACTGGACGAAAGGCATATAACGTTGTAGAATGATCTTCATCTATGTGGTATATAGGAGGCGATCTGCTGTCGGTGGGCTAGACCGGGTCTTATGAAGCAGCTATGGCCATTTCATCTAGTGGTGTGTGAGGTCTGGTTTTGGGAGATGCACTCTCGTACACTATGTGTAACAGCAAGGTAGGAGATGTGTGCAAATGAGGGCGTTCATTGTGTATGTGTGTGTGTGTTACCGGACTCCGCCTACATGTGGTTGCATCTCGAGTGAAAAACTCACCTTCAGCGAGACATATCATCGCCACTTGATGAAAACGGAGAAGTTTCGTACTAACCTCGCTCCAAAGGAGTCCAGCCTTTCCCTGCTTCTGACTGTAATGCAACCTTGAAGCTTTAGGAGCCCTAAGAGGGGATCCTGTGATATATATATATATATATATATATATATATATATATATATATATATATATATATATATATATATATATATATATATATATATATATGCTGATAATCGCAAGGAAAAATGAAACACGACAAGTCCAAAGTGCACTTTCGTATGATTCATACATCGTCAGATCTCCCATGACGATGTATTCAACACACGAAAGTGCACTTGGGAATTACCGCGTTTTATTTTCCCTTGTGGTTATCAGCAAAGACTAGATCACGCGTATCACTATATATATATATATATATATATATATATATATATATATATATATATATATATATATATATGAGGGAATAATATTTGTATGTACAGACACATATACAACTCAATATACTTAGATAAGAAACTGAAGGAACTCCTTGGCGGTGTTGGCGTGCCACTCAACAGGAAATGGCGGGTCAGGTTATTTGTGATATTTCTTTCATGGGAAATTCCACCGTCTATATTTCCACTTCAGGCAGATCCACGCGAAAACGGGATAACATGGCCATGTATGAGTGCTTAAGGCCAAGTATTGGTCACTGTAGATCGGCATTGCTAGGTCTGATCACTGACCTTTGATCCACTCCTTGAAAAGCCAACGTGTTCTTGCACTGCTGGTGACGCTGCCTACATGTGAGAACACACACACCAACTCCTGCCTGCGTTCTGATAACCAGCGTCTACCGTCTGTCCTCGGGCATTTCGCACCCATCACTCGACTGTCGGATGCCTTCTGTCTCAAACCCCCTACCTCAAAGCCTCCCTCCTCCTGTCAACTTGTCAGAGCCTTCTCACACCAGCTATTTATCAAACTCGCATCCACGTCACAATCCATGTATCACGCTCCTCAGAGACACATACCTCCTCACCTGTTCCGACCACTGACTGAGCCACGGAGCCACATCGGCCCCCACCGTGTGTACTGCCAGGGAACTCGAAGACTTCCTCATGTAAACTCGCAGGTCTGGGGAGACACCATGCTTAGTGAGGAGTGGCTCTGTGTCTATCACCATCGGCAGACGAATGAACTGTGAGGAGAGAGAGAGCCCCCGCCCCCCACCTCATGATAAGATAGGGACACCACGTCCGTTTCTCCTGGGTAGCACGTGGCTGGCTGGCCAAGTAGTACTAAGAACCATCGCCTGCCAACCCCCTGCTCCAAAGGGAGGAATGGCTTTTTTTTTTTTTTTTTTGGTCGCTGGCCTCCCTCCACAAACGTCCGGCCCACCTACGTCAGCGAGGTAGGTATTTTAGAGCCATGGAACCACACACACACACACACACACACACACACGAGAAAGATGGTTCAGTATAATGCACTCGGTTCGTTCCGAGATCACACATAGCATGTGGGGCTAGAGATATACTCACGCTGTTTGAAAAGCCAGGTTTGGGTAAGAGCAACTCTATAAACTGAGGGAAATAAAATAAGAAGCACAATGTACGTCTGAAGATCTCGTACTACAAATACATAAGGCACGTCACTCACTAATTACACTATTTACGTGACTCGAATCAAACGATTTCTCTACCTTAAGAAATCGCAGTGTGAACAGCTATTGGCCGGTCATGCAGCGCCGTGCTACCACGTACCATTCAATCACCAGTTGTGCAACGTTAACATCAGAACGAGGGCTCAGAACATCCATCTATAGCCAGACCTTAGTGTGCACGTTCCTTATCAGCTCCCATCCACTGGTATCTTCATACACTGAGTCACTGATAAGGTATGTCTTGACCAGGTGGAGTAGGGGGGGACTAAACTTCACCTGGGTCATCCATGTGAGACGAGACCTATCCTTAAACTTGGTAAGTTGTGTGAAATACATTTTCATTCATTCCTACAAACAAGGCTAATATCTCCTATTCAGTCTGCTGGGCTTAAAACGCTATACGTAACCTTAAGAATGAAACATATGCTCTCTTATCCTAAACACCTAAAAATAACTATATCATACTGCAATTAACTGAAGCACATTTTGGGATACATTTTACGGCCTGGGACTCAGTATAATCACCACAACAAAATCCATTCTCAAAATTTTACACTCACATGCATCAGTCTTAAATACGAATATCTTTATATATTTCTTCCTTTTTAGAAGGGAAAACACTTCTTAGTTCTACATTACAACACAACTCATGCTGAATTTTGGATGGACAATGTGAATATTTCTTACAATTTTTAAACACAGACACGAAGGATATGTTCCCTTTATGGTTCACGTCAGCATTAGGAAATTACGACACCACTTAACACCATTCTGAGATTTCTGAGTGATGAGAATGACGTCATCACCTTAAAACATTACCTGTAAACATGATGGTATCAACGCACGTCTAACTCACTGCTCTCCCTCTCTGTCTCTCTGGGGGCTTTAATAAACTAACTTTTAAAGCAAATCTCATAAACTGCGCGACTTCGTTTTGCTACAACCCTGAGCGAAAAGTATATATATATATATATCTAAAATAAGACTTACTGGACAAGACTTGTCTGGCTAATGAGGCCATAACTCCACCGACCAACGGATCACAAGACGGACGACTCTCATGCAGAGGTAGAGGAGCATCAGAGTGGAGTCGACCAGCTCCCCTCGAAGCAGCACGGTGGGTCGACCAGGGATTAAATATATAGCGCAGGGATGTTTCCCCTCCCCTGGTCGGTGCTGGGACCCCGCCCTCAACACCACCTCCTCCCTCTACCACAACCGCCACCTCCCTCAGGGGGAAAAGAATGTGGTCATGAGAGCAAGGACAACACAAGGGATGAAATTCGTGTAGGAAAATAGCGAGGGGGGAGTGAGGGGAGGGCAGGAGCGGCGGCGGCGGCGGCCATCCATCTGGCGGCGTTGGAGGGAGGGCGGCGGCCGGCGGCAGCACCACCGCGACGCCCAGCTCTGCTCAACCTCACCAACCCGGCCATAATGGCTCGCTGGGGAAAGATGGCGTCGTAATATTTGGCGTCTTCGGCCAACCCACGGAGCTGACGGCCGAACGGGACGGAGGCGAGGGAAGAAGTGATGGTTGTGGTAGGAAGGGGGTGCGTGTGAGGTCTGTCCCTCCTGGGGAGACGCTGAGGGAAGGGGGATTAGGTGAAGGGGTGGGGAGGGGACAGGGGAGGGGAGGAGAGGGGGGCGCAGGGCCAGAGGGAGGGAGGGGGAGGAGGGAGAGGAGGTGCACGGGGCGAATTTGTTCCTTTGCCGAATTGAACAGCGAGACTTTACTTACGCAATGGCGCTGTGTGCGTCCTGGGCCAAGCCACGGCGGCGGAGGTGATGCGTCTCTCTCACACACACGAATACGAAAGAGGGAGGCCCAGGGCAGGCAGGAGGAGTGTGTGAGGCGGGCCATCTGGCGGGACTACTCACCCGGGAGGCGGTGCTGGCTGCTGGCCTGGACCCCTCACCCCGAGGACCACTTTTCGTGGGGTGAGGCGAGGCTGGCACTGACGAGACGACCGTCTCGGCTCCGGGGAGTCTCCTACTGATGTTAAGGCGGTGGTGGAGCGCCGGGAAGTCCATGTGTGTGCTGCAGGAGAGGCACACAGGGACTCGACACACACACACGCCCACGCTAGCCTCCTCCACGGTGCCACCATCGCGACTGCCAGCCACCTCGGTCAAAGATGGCCCTTAGAGCGTCGTCTGCTATTGGAACGTCATCGGAGAATATCCGAGCCATCGCGGCGTCCGGTCGCTCCCCGGTGGGATTTCCAGTACTTTTGAGGCCCTTGCGATACGAACGACACATTTTGTACAAAGTTTGGCTGAAGTTCCTTCCGATATACGGGAGAATAGGGCGGTTCTCTTAAATGCTTGCGCTGCCGAGTGTCGTCTGCCACTGAACGGCGACTGAGTTGGCGGGAGACACACCCCATGGGAAAGAATATGGCGAGTGGCAAAATTTAAAATGTTCATGTTTTAAAAATCATGTAAGAGGACAAAAACATTATTTCAGTCATTGGAGAGTATTTACCATACATCTAATAATATATTCCTACTACCGATCACAATAATTGAAACTCTCGATGAGTAATATCACAGAAAAAATCATTCCCTCCGAGGGGATTCTGGCAACTCGAAAAATAAATAATTATAGGGGATGCGAGAGCCAATGAGAGCGGTGGCAGGCGTGGCCCGGGGGCGGAGCCAACTAAGTGGCGGGATATTTGAATCGATACTCGGAGGAGGAAAGGTAAGCGTTATCTTTATATAATATTTTAATGATCTCATAAAGTGTATGCTCCCATGAGCCTGGACATTTAGAAGTTTCGATATTACCGTATGTGACGACTGAAAACATGAAAATGTTAAGTGCATTGTTTCGTAGATAGTCTCGACTCCATTTTCCCTCTTGCTATCGAGAGAGAAAAAAATATATATATATCCCCAAGACATCAGTTGCATCTGAATTCAACAAGTATAGAAACTGTTGTTATATGTATAAGTATATATATTTATACACCTTAATACCCCGTCTTTTAACGACGACGGTGAAAGAAATGTATCAAAATTCAGAGACTTGCAAATGTGAGGGTTTTATAAACGCTCCAAGACCACTAGTGTAACCATTATTTATTCAACCACACCCACTCCCCCACGGGCGGCTGCCTGCCCTACACATACAGACGGGCCTCTCAGGGGGGGAAGAGGAGGAGGAGGAGGAGGAGGAGGAGAAGGTGGGGGAGGAGGAGGAGGAGGAGGACGGTGGTGGTGGTGGTGGTGGGTGTATTAATCCCCCACCATTGCTCACCCACAATATTCGTCGTCAGTATTCAGGTCCGGGGATATCTGCTGGCGTGTACAAGGACGTGTAAATAGCCGTTATCTGGGCGTGCCACGCACGGCGCATCGCCTCACGCCCCGGGGGTGGTTGGTGGCCGTGGTGGAGGGGAGGAACACCTCACACGGAGGGAATTTTGAAAGCGGTTCGAATCCAACCGGTGATGGTGTGTGTGTGTGTGTGTCTGTGTGTCTGTGTTTTTCATTTTTTTTTTTTTTTGGGAAAGTGGCGATTCATTTCTGTGTACGTGTGTCTCGCTGCTGGAGGTCCGGACGCGGCTACGGGCGCCGGCCAGAAGACCATGGCGTGGAAGTGGACCAGGTTTGGGAGGTATAATGGGGACTGTCTTCCCATTCGGACACCTCCGAAGCCCGGCGATTCGGACAGTGTTGACGCGACGTGATCGGACACCACCCAACTGTACACAACAGATTCGGACAGTGTGACGCTATATTAATCCGGACAGTGATGACCAGGCCTGGGATTCGGACAGTGGCCTCTGCCGTCACACGGACCCGAACAAGGTGCAGTGATCAACCCATTTTTTTTTTCCTTTTTTGTTCACCAGTGATCGAAAGAAGAACAAGTGTGAAACAGAACTGAAGCAATGAACCTTCTAGATGCCCATTAGACAACGCCTGACACAGATCCGAAGCTTAACTGATTCGAACACAAGTGACGTAAGCTTAATTGAAGAGTACGAACGAATATAATGTATATTCGAAAGTAAGAAAAACAAATAAAGTGATATTTTTTACCACGGGAGAAACCATTGAACAAAAGCATAATTTGAAACCGAGCAAAGAACACTCTGAGAAACCAATTTTTGAAAACAGTATGGTATAATAAAAAAACAGAACATCGGTACCAAACAAGTGGTAGAAATTGTAGAAAATGATATATATGTAATAATCTAAGACCAGAGGAAGAAACGTTAATAGTAGATAAAGATAATAAACGAAGATATGATACTAAGATATTGAAAAGATGACACACTAAGATAAAGTGATTATACTCATGTCCCATATTGTGTTAATATTGATCCCACATCATCAAACTATCATTAGGGAATTACTTCATACTGAAGTCGAACTATGTTAGAGAGAGAGAGAGAGAGAGAGAGAGAGAGAGAGAGAGAGAGAGAGAGAGAGAGAGAGAGAGAGAGAGAGAGAGAGAGAGAGAGAGAGAGAGAGAGAGAGAGAGAGAGATCGTTCTTGTTTCCTTCATGCGGAAATGAAGGAAGTGGAATATTGAAGATATCTTTGGGGTTGTGATAGACACTTGCTTAAAGGCTATTCGAGAGGTGCGGGTGGGACGGATGCGGATGAAGAGAGAGAGAGAGAGAGAGAGAGAGAGAGAGAGAGAGAGAGAGAGAGAGAGAGAGAGAGAGAGAGAGAGAGAGAGAGAGAGTTAAGTTATGACGAGGTTTTGCCATTACGAGACGAGCGGGAGTGAGAGAAAGAGATGAATAGCTAGATCAGATGGTCAAAAAAAAATTGAAGAAAGCCAGAGTGAGAAAAAAGAAAAGATAAAGGAGGAGAGACGAGACGTTTGGGAGTAGAGGTATACAGAAATAGAAGGCCTGAGAGAGAGAGAGAGAGAGAGAGAGAGAGAGAGAGAGAGAGAGAGAGAGAGAGAGAGAGAGAGAGAACCAATGGGTGAATAATGTCTTCTGAAACAGTAGGTACTGAGATGGTGCAGAAGTTGAAATAAGAAATAGATTCACAAAGTCCAGGACAGTCAACCTAGAGAGAGAGAGAGAGAGAATAGGGCTGAGAATCTAAGGAAAGAATATATATATATATATATATATATATATATATATATATATATATATATATATATATATATAATTGAAAGTGAACCTAAAAATAAATTTCATGATATAAAGAATACAATTAACAGAAAAGTAATGAATTTATGAGCAGAAAAATATTAACAACAGAAGCAGAAATATCTTTGTTTTTTTCCTATAAATAATAATGATGATAAATAATCCTCGCTTCAGAATGTAATTATAAAAAAGGGGAGATAACATGAAGAGTGATATCATAAATGAAGGATAACATTCAGGAGCGATAACAGATGTTTGAGATAACATTATTATGTTATATTAGTTATGATTATGTCCAGCACTGCTTGAGAGAGATCATTAGTATATGATAACAAAGAAGATAACAAGATAACGTTACAACATTTACCAAAGTGTGATATAGAAATGATATCACTAAAGAATGATAGCAGTTAGTAAAGCAAACACCAAGGAGATATAGCACAAACATAACACAAGTATTTTGGCTATTGAAAAAGATAACACTAAAGCGCAATAGTGGTTATCAAAGATAACACAAAAGTGTGACAGTAGTAATGATGATATCAGCTCTACAATACTTCATAAATTTAACACCACAATGTGGTGGCAGTTTGGAAAGATAAAGACAGCGTGATATCTTAGGAAAGATAACACCAAAGTCATATACTAATGCAAGATAAGAGTTATCGGTTATTATAACACTAAAGCCTAACACCACTGAGGGAAAGATATCACTGAAGTGTGATAGCGCCAAAGTTAACACCAGTACGTGCTAGAGATAAGTAAACCTAACGCCAAAGTGTGATAGAAAGATAACGCGATGGTGTGATAGCAGTTTAATCAGGCTGTTACCATAGTGTGATTGCATTCAGAAAAGATAACAAAAAAAGTGGTACAGATGAGTGAGATAAGATGTGTGATGGTATGGCCAAGATCATGATATCAGTCAATAGACTAATATGTTATAGATAAAAATCGTAGATGAAACCGAGATATGATATCAGTGAAGATAACACCAAGAGGTGGAGGAAGACATGAAGATAACATCATGATAAGCAAGGGAAATGCAGATAATTGTAACATCGAAATGTGAAGGGATAAAGGGAGAAAGATAACACCAAAACTTGATGTCAGAGTTGAAGATAAAACCAATTATGGACGCAAGATGTAATAAGAAAATGGAATTAAATATGTAATTGGCAAAAAACTGAAGCGAACAGACTATGCGGAAGCAGAGAAGAGAGATAACACTAGACGAAGATAACAAGAAGATATGATAAGCAAGCAGCGATATCAACATAAGTCAAACTGAATATGATATCGACATATCATGGAGATATCGAAGTGAACTCAAGGTGATGAAGCGATAGATTAACCACATAAGATAGCGTAAAGATAACATAAGGAGGTTTAAAAAGTAAGTGGAAACTACAATGAAGTATGAGACAGGCAAAGAAAATATGAATATCTAAGATATTCCATGAATAGTATCTAGAGGCGATAGATATACTGACTCTGAGACGATAGATAATGTCTACTCAGAATCGATCGATAAAACGTACCTTGGAGCAATAGATAGATCATACCTAGAAGCAATAGATGAAATATGTAGGGAGCGATAGATGGATAAACCATCTCCAGGGATCGATAGATCAGGACCACACTCACAGGCGATAGACGGAAGACACTCGACAGCGATAGATATAGGCATGCAGAGGCGATAGAAAACACGAAAACCCGCATAAGGCGATATATTAAATGATCACGACAAAAAGAATCATAGAGAGTTAAGAACAAAAGATCGTGCAAATTAGAATGAGATAAGTCCATTAGAACGAGTGGTAGAACAAAGAACACGAACACGAGACCAAAAAAAAAAAAGAAAAACGAAATGTCTTTCAACGTTAGAATATGAGAGAGAGAGAGAGAGAGAGAGAGAGAGAGAGAGAGAGAGAGAGAGAGAGAGAGAGAGAGAGAGAGAGAGAGAGAGAGAGAGAGAGAGAGAGAGAGAGAGAGAGAGAGAGAGAGAGAGAGATGAATGAAAAAAATGATGGAAGGGAAAGCATTACCACCTGATGAATGAAAGAAATGTGAGTGTCCCAAATAGTAGAGAAATATGGAAGTGATACGAAAGTCATGGAAGGAAATGAAAGAAGAGGGTGTTCATGCGAAAGAAAAAACACTGGAATAGTGAAAAATGGAATGAAAAAAGAAGGAAAGGAGAGAAGAGAGTATTCATGCGAAATAAAAACATCGTTAGAGTGAAAAATGGAATGAAAAAAGAAGGAAAGGAAAGAAGACAAAGAAGAGGACAAGAGACAGAACACACTACTTAAGACACGAGATTCAAGACATAGACAGACCATAGACACACACAAGACAGGGGGACACAGACACAAGACAGGAGGACACAGACACAAGACAGGGGGACACAGACACAAGACAGGGGGACACAGGGTTTAGAAAATCAACGCAACTTGGAACAAACGAGTTTTGCTGTCGTGAGATCCTCTATAAGGTAGATAGATAGACAGATAGATAGGTAGATAGATAGATGAATATGAAAGTAGATAGATAGATGAATATGAAAGTAGATAGATAGACAGATACATACATACATACATATATACATAGAAAGATAGATATGAAAGTAGATAGATACATAGATAAAGAGATAAATATGAAAGTAGATAGATAGATAGATAAAGAGATAAATATGAAAGTAGATAGATAGACAGATAGATAGATAGACAGATCCCGTCTATTTACAGGTGCTTGTGCCACTCATCATCAACCGGTGTTTATCTCTGATTGAAACAAAAGTCTTTTTTTCCCTATGTTTATAATTATGATGTAATTAACTATAATTTATTTTTCTCTGAACCAAATATGTTCTTTTGATGTTCAGAATCATTATGTCTTTTTTTTCCCTCCCTATTTTTTTCCTTATTGACTTTCGCCATGTTTGTATATGAATGCCTCAAATGTACAACAATGCAGTATTGTTGGACACTGGCTATACCGCTGTATATACATTGGAATAAACTGTTTGAAATACATTGAATCTATTCTTCCAAAAATGTCACCTTAGGATAGAGAGAGAAAAGAAGAAAGAGAAATAAAAGAAAGACATTTCTATTGGAAATAATTGAAATTTCTGAGCGATGCCCAATTACCACCACACTACCTATTTATCTCGATGGCAAATTACTGCAGTGACTAAGGACACTGGTGTCTGTTTACCGCAGTGAGCAGTGACTGCAGTGTCTAATCACTGCCATGTCCAATTACGACGGTGTTTAATCACACTGCAGCGCCAAAACGACTCATTGTAAAGTGCCTGGCCTGGATCACCGGCAGCGATAAGAATGCACACGAGTGAATAACCTGTGGGGGATGAAATGAATGAAACATACACGACTCACATGTTGAAAATAGATACACCTTTCTAACACGTTATTTAACCCTTCCATTACTTCCCGAAGCAGAGAACACACGCGTGTCTGGGCGATGCAGTAGCTGTCGTGCAAAATTCACAGGATAATCGAGGCGAATCTGGACATAACCTTCGTCTTTCGAACACGTTTCCGGCCCTTAGGAAGTATGTTAGAAAAGCTGGTCTTAAAGGTGGAACTAGAAATGGTTAGTGTACTGAGAAATAATGATGATAGACAATGTTAAGATCTTATCTCGTCTGTACCTTGTGATGCGCTGAGGCTATGAAGCGTATTGTTAATATTGTATTTTATAAATTTCAGGGAATTTACGAAATCTAGCTGATCTTACGAAATATAGATGACCCCTCACGAAATCTAGATGACCTTACGAAATGTAGATGAGCCTCGCGAAATCTAGATGACCTTACGAAATGTAGATGAGCCTCACGAAATGTAGATGACCTTACGAAATGTACATGAGCCTCACGAAATGTAGATGACCTTACGAAATGTAGATGACCCTCACGAAATCTAGATGACCTTACGAAATCGAGATGACCCCTCACGAAATCTAGTTGACCTTACGAAATTTAGTTAGCCTTACCACATCAAGTGGATCTCACGAAATCCTGTTTACCATCCAATGACTTACAACCAGTAGGGGGTTATAGTGCGCGTGATCCACAACCCCACGATGCAACGCCACACCCCAGGCATGAGGCGTGGGGAGAGCTCTGGTTTCTCCCCACCACTCCCTCAACTCACGCCCCAAGTCCCCTAATGCACTTCACCTTAACACTTCTCTCTCGAGTGGGTGATTATAACATCTTAGGTCCATCAACGAACTCGTAACATACACTTGCTCCTCACTGTACTACATCAGTATGTGTTCACTGCATCGTATTACGTGAAGATTAGTACTCGACAGTACATAGATATAGTACATTGATTACATAACTACATAGATCTGTGATGATGCATCTGTACAGTGTAGTACAGTAAAATACAGTCATTGCATTATATGAAGACTATACCACGACAGTACATAGATATAGTACATTGATTACATAAATACATAGATCTGTGATGATAGATGTATAGTAGAGTAGAATACAGTTCTATAACCTACTGAATTGCTATATAACAGGGTTTACATAGCTTTCAAGTGTGTACTTATGGGCAATCAACGTGAGTGTGTATCACTAAAAAGCCTAGGTGTCCAGAGTGTAGGGTAGGTTATCTCCTACACCCGCTGTAAGAATGAAAGAAGTTAACGTGGACGGGATTTCAAACGAAAGAAGAGGTGAGGTTATGCCACAGATTATATACAGAAAGAAAAAGCGAAGATGAGAGCAACTACGCAACGAACCAGAGATAGATAGGTAGATAGATAGAGAGAGAGATAAAGAGAGAGAGAGAGAGAGAGAGAGAGAGAGAGAGAGAGAGAGAGAGAGAGAGAGAGAGAGAGAGAGAGAGAGAGAGAGAGAGAGAGAGAGAGAGAGAGACAGACAGAGAGAGTAAACGAGAGAAGTAAAGATATATATAAAAAAAACTAATAAAACTGTGGAAAAGCAAATGTAAAAGTTAAGAAAATGAGGAAGCATAGATAGGAGAAGAGAGACGGAGGGACAAAGTGAGAGAGAGAGAAAAAAAAAGGAAAATACCACCACAACAGAAGGTGAGCGAAAGCGAAAGAAAATGTATACAGAAGAGGAAAGAGTGTTGCTGATGTGTTGATCAATAGCTGCAACACTGCTTCTGTGTGTGTGTGTGTGTGTGTGTGTGTGTGTGTGTGTGTGTGTGTGTGTGTGTGTGTGTTGAGGTCCTACTTGGTGGGGGTGGGGTGGGGAGCACAGGTGCGCTAGACGATGATAGATGGCCAGGGGAGAGAGAGAGAGAGAGAGAGAGAGAGAGAGAGAGAGAGAGAGAGAGAGAGAGAGAGAGAGAGAGAGAGAGAGAGAGAGAGAGAGAGAGAGAGAGAGAGAGAGAGAGAGAGAGAGAGAGCGGTAGTAATCACAAAAGTAAGAGAAACTAGCCCTGTACATGGTGAAATAGATATTGACCGATCAAATACATTGGAGAAAATAAGTAGGGAAACACATTATCGAATAACGAAGACAATGCCATGTGTATAAAGATCACATGTATCACATTTATGAACTGTACAAGTCACGTATCCTCGCGTTAGACTGCAGTAAATAAGGAGAAAGAACAGACAACGAACACACACACACACACACACACACACACACACACACACACACGTATATATATATATATATATATATATATATATATATATATATATATATATATATATATATATATATGTAAGCGCGTCACACATAGTCAGCCAAGATGTCGTCAAAGATCACGTGATGCCTGGAATCAGCTGGTGTCAGGATCAGCTGATGTCCGCGAAAGTAAACAAAGAGGTAGGAGGAGGAGGAGGAGGAGGAGGGAGAGGGGTGAGGGATGAGTGAGGGAGTGTGTCGGGTCATAGTGGCGGTGGTGAGGGTCTGGTGTATGTGGCAGCTTGACGTCCAACAGACCTAAATGCTGACAGAGTGTGGCTGGCTAGAGACGCTCCAGTGTGGTGGGGGTGTGGGTGGCTGTAATGTAGAGGATGTGGTGGATGTGGTAGTAGTGGTAGTAGTAGTATTAGTGTCGGTGTGTAGAGGATGTGGTTTATGGTGATGGCGCTGGGTGTATGACGGCAGAGGGAGGGAGGTGTGGAGATCAATTAGCCACCAACACTCCAACACACGACTCCAGACATCATCATATCCTCCTGTGCTACCTATAGAATACGAGACCATAACACTCACTCGCACATACAGGAAAATGGAGGATGTAGACCAATGGATAGACGCATTGTAGTCTACAAGGTAAACAGCTAGGGATACCCACCCTCGACATACACACATAGACTAAACAGCAGAAACAACAGCAGCAGCAGCAGTAGAAGAAGCAGCAGCAGCAGGCAGAACAGCAGCGGCAGCAGAAGCAACAGCTTAGCCAGACATTGTGGGTACCTGAGGACAGCTCGAGGAAGACCGCAAGCAAGCCAACACAAACGCAAGCAAAACACCGATGCAACCACGCATGGTGAGGCAGACCAGCGGGAGACGAGGGACGGTGATCCTGAGTGATGCAGGTGATGAGAGAGAGAGAGAGAGAGAGAGAGAGAGAGAGAGAGAGAGAGAGAGAGAGAGAGAGAGAGAGAGAGAGAGAGAGAGAGAGAGAGAGAGAGAGAGAGAGAGACTTGAGACAGTGGTAGCGTACGGTAGTGGGAGCACTGACAGGGGGTGTGGAGACTTTTGGTGATCGAGATGCGTAAACAGTGACAGAGATGGACAGAGGGACGTTGGACAGGTTACTACTATACAGACGCTGGAATGAGACAGGAAAATGGTTCAGATAGACAGGAGATACAGATGGAATGGAAGGATCTTCCAGGTCGTAAAGAGACAGGTAGACAGCAGGTCAGAGATGGAGACATTAGACAGGAAGAACTGATCGTGGAGAGGGATTCAAACAGACCCTCAGAAATACACGAATTAGACAGGAATGCTAAACCGTTGACAGGTATATAGACAGGAGCTTGGGAAGACATGACTTAAATGATGCAGTACCGGTAGATTATGAGAACCATTATCTACCACAGGAAACATTCTACCTGGAGCCGTGGTAAGGTAGATCATCACTACAGAATCAAAACTCTACTAAATATTTGATAGAAACACTATAAAGAATATAGTTTTCTTGTTGAAAATATTCATGAGTATTCGTACGAATATTCATGAATATCCATAGAAACGCATTAGGGATTCTAGCAACCATCAAAAGGAGAGATTGGTAATTTTTTTTTTTGTCACAAATGACACGAGTTTATTATTACGAGTTTCAAATAATGAAAATCGAAAGAGAAATGCATAAGACATTCCCAAGAAAATAGAAAATGATTTCAGACGAGAGAACGTAATGAAGCCCCTCATTTAAAGTCTCGAACACTATGCAGGAAATGAGACTGGATCGAAACGAATGACTCACTGAACAGACAGACCCCCCATCACAGTATCATCCTGGGGAAAAAAAAAGGGTAACAATCATAGGTGATTTTTTTTTCCTAGAATTAACCATCGATGAAAACATTTTCGTCAAACATTATTTGAAAAAATCGAATTTTTTTTTTTTTTTTTTTTTTCCAAAAGAAGGAACAGAGAAGGGGGCCAGGTGAGGATTTTCCCTCTAAGGCCCAGTCCTCTGTTCTTAACGCTACCTCGCAAACGCGGGAGATGGCGAATAGTATGAAAAAAAAAAAAATATATATATATATATATATAAAATGAGCAGCAAGGTAAGATGGGAGATAGACTATAATTCATTTTTTATATAAAATGTTGACACTTTCTTTTTTTTACTCTTTGGTTTCAGAATCTTGTATCAGGAGATGCTAACCCTTGACCACGACCTTACGATCCTACGGTACGACCACTGAACAAGGAGGTACGACCCTTGAACTGGGAGGTACGACCCTTCAACAGCGTAGTACGACCCTTGAACTGGGAGGTACAACCCTTAGGAAAGATGGCCTTTAAACCTTTGATCTGACCTTTTCAGGTTCAGGTCACAAAGGCCACGCCATTATATCCAATGGTCGTACCATCGTGCTCAAGATATCGTACCGTCGTGCTCAAGATACCGTACCGCCGTCCTCAAGATATCGTACCGCCGTCCTCAAGATATCGTACCGTCGTCCTCAAGATACCGTACCGCCGTCCTCAAGATATCGTACCGTCGTGCTCAAGATATCGTACCGTCGTGCTCAAGTTATCGTACCACCGTGCTCAAGATATCTAACCGTCGTGCTCACGATATCGTACCGTCGTGCTCACGATATCGTACCGTCGTCCTCAAGTTATCGTACCACCGTGCTCAAGATATCGTACCGTCGTCCTCAAGATATCGTACCGCCGTCCTCAAGATATCGTACCGTCGTCCTCAAGATATCGTACCGTCGTCCTCAAGATATCGTACCGTCGTCCTCAAGATATCGTACCGCCGTCCTCAAGATATCGTACCGCCGTCCTCAAGATATCGTACCGTCGTCCTCAAGATATCGTACCGTCGTCCTCAAGATATCGTACCGTCGTCCTCAAGTTATCGTACCGTCGTCCTCAAGTTATCGTACCACCGTGCTCAAGTTATCGTACCGCCGTGCTACGAGGGATCGAAATACCAGAATTTCTTACATGTATCCACACATTTCTCTCCATTATTCAAATGTGGTGGTGTGGCGGTGGTGGTGGTGGTAGTGGTGGAGAGGGCTCACACGAGACGCCCCCCCACCACAACCCGTCCCTCACCACAAACATACATCTTATAACATTCTTGAGCTCTTACACTTCTGAGTTTTTACGCCTGTTGCAACCTCAGCGCCACTGGGAAGACATCGCTTATGGAATCTCCACTGGGGCGAAATCTTTTACGCTGTAAATCAGGTCCAGTGTAAATGGAAAACAGGAAATTCTGGGATGAAAAAAAATATATATATATTTTAATAGTTGATTCTGGTATCTTTATTTTTATTCTTTTCCCTCTCGTCTCTTTCTCTTTGTTACGATTCATAAAATCTTTTTTCTTTTTTTTGAGATATTCTGAGAGACGAACCCGAGGATAGTTAAGGTCACTGGATGAAAGGGAGGATGCGTGGATATTCTGGTGGTCCAATACTAAGGAATATTTGAATATCTTATAGTTATCCGTGTGCCACACGTCATCCGCCCGCCTTCTGGGATGAATTAATCAGGAGTCTCTCTCTCTCTCTCTCTCTCTCTCTCTCTCTCTCTCTCTCTCTCTCTCTCTCTCTCTACGAAGACAGTAGACTACCCCTTTCCGGGTTGAAACGTTTGCTGGTGGATATAACGTTTATGGCGTCGTGGTCATGGTAGAGGCCAACACCATCGCTGCCGTAGGTGAAGAACGGCTCCTGACGGGGTCGCTGCAGGAGGGAGGAGGGAAGAGTAGCATCCAGGAGGAGGAGGAGGAGGAGGAAGGGGAGGAGGAGGAGGAAGTGGGAGAGGAGGGAGAGGAGGAGGGAGAGGAGGAGAAGGGAAAGGAGGAGGAGGGAGAGGAGGAGTAGGAGTAGGAGGAGGAGGAGGAGGAGGAGGAGGAGGAGGAGGAGGAAGTGGGGAGGAGGACCAGACTGATTGAGTGACAGACTGATCCTGGACGTCTGTTGCTGCCGCTGTGACCGATACCAGTTTCCAGGACCTGGAATTACAGCAGCGCCGTGTTTCCAGTGGAGGGGGGGGTTCCAGCGTGGCAGGAGGAAGAGGGATGGGGGGTTCGCTCGCTGGCCTCACGTGGACCTCACGACCTCCCCGACCAGACCGAACTCCCGCCCTTATCCGAACTCCCGTTCCGTTCCTACTCGTAACCGGCCTCTCTCTCTCTCTCTCTCTCTCTCTCTCTCTCTCTCTCTCTCTCTCTCTCTCTCTCTCTCTTTCGTGGTCTGGAGGTGCGCTAACGAGGTTAAGGGAGCTTAGCTCCTGATGGATCCTGTAAAGTCTCCTGTAGCCACGACAGGAGAAATTCTCTTCTCTCTCTCTCTCTCTCTCTCTCTCTCTCTCTCTCTCTCTCTCTCTCTCACCAAAAAACCTAAACGACTTCATGATTTTATGGCAAACTGAACCTAAAATACCTTTAGCTTATCTATCGCAATAAAGTCTGTGTTTCTGTACCACAAGAGAGTCTGTTTCTGTGCCACGATAAAGTCTGTTTCTGATCTCATCTGCCAACACAGACGGCAGCCCGGGGAAGGATCCAGTAGTCTGTTGCGATATGCATTTTCTCTCTGGTCCTTTGAGACGTTATGATCTCATTTCATGGGATTACTTTAATTCTCAAGGCATTCCTTTTACCTCAGCTTATGTGGGGATTATCTTAATTACATCATTATTGAAGACTTCACTTCACACCTTTAAACAACTCTGTGGCGTTTCTTTATTCACTTACTGTACCTCTGTTATGGGGGGGGGGGGGGAAGGTGGGGATGATTGAATCATGTTTCAAAGGAAAGATAACAAGGTCATTAAGTGGTACGTTTGCATAACTGGTCTCCAAATGACCAGGTATGTGTCATGTGTTTGAGACAATACACACACACACACACACACACACACACACACACTGACTGGTCAGGTATCATGTGTCCGAGACATTGAGGAAACATCGTAATCCCGTATGTATCATACACTCTAACTTATCACGCATGTATCATGTATGTATGTATGTATGTATGAATGAATGGATGGATGGATGGATGTATTTTCGAGCTGCTTCTGCTGAATGAGAGAGAGAGAGAGAGAGAGAGAGAGAGAGAGAGAGAGAGAGAGAGAGAGAGAGAGAGAGAGAGAGAGAGAGAGAAGAGAGAGAGATCAGGCTCTTATCAAATATATTTCTCTCCTCCCCCCCCCCCTCCCTTCCCTCTTGCTCCCTCCTCCTCCTCCTCCTCCTTCTTCCTCCTCCACCCCCCTCCCCCTCCTCCTCAAGTGGGTCGTAATCATCAGATAGTCTCACCTGTGGCAAGGCTGGCTGGCGACCGTCTGGCCTGGCCTCCCCTGCCCCACGTCACACTACCTACACTGGACGAATATAAATCCGGACAAACAAAATAAGGAGCGAACCAAAATTACACGGGTCGGGTTCGCGTGACCAAATTTAATCAAATTCCGGACAGACGCAGAAGCACGCGCACTGACCCGCTCACAGCCTCTAACAAGAATTCACCCGTGTCCATTCCATGAGGAAGAAAAAGAGGAGGAGGCGGAGGAGGAGGAGGAGGAGGAGGAGGAGGAGAGGAGGAGGAGAAGGAGGAGGAGTTAGGGAGGAGGAGGAGGAGGAGGAGGAGAAGGAAGAAGACGGGGTAAGGAACGGGGGGGGGGGAAGGAAAGGTGTATGGGTATGTCTCTTAAGGCTGAGAGAGAGAGAGAGAGAGAGAGAGAGAGAGAGAGAGAGAGAGAGAGAGAGAGAGAGAGAGAGAGAGAGAGAGAGAGAGAGAGAGAGAGAGAGAGAGAGAGAGAGAGAGAGAGAGAGAGAGAGAGAGAATATATATGACTTCTATATCCCAAATTTGGGACCTTCGCGTTATCCAAGACCTTCTCCACTGTGGGAAAAAGGGAGGGGATGATATTAAGGAGGAGAGATGGAGGATGTATGGCTATCACACACACACACACACACACACACACACACACACACACACACACACACCATCCCTTACCTTCCTGTCTTAATGACCCCTTTACTCAGGGGGCTGACGCAGCGCCCAGGAAGTCAACCACGTCCGCCGAGAGGGAAAACCACATCTCGAAAACTATGTGCATTTTTCGTATGTATCTTTTTTAATGCTCCATGCTCCTCTACACGACGCTCCACCTGTTTGCTCCAAGATCTGTGCTCACATGCTCCACACTCCCGACGTAAGCTCAGAGCGTGTTCCATTCCCATGTTCTTAGTCTATGATTTCGTTCCATGATCCAAGCCTCATTGCTTAGTTTCAGTACCACGTTCCAGTGTCTTGGTGCCATAAAGATCTACACGCTCCTTCTTGCTACCTTCCCCTCCATCACCATTCGTATACCACTCCTGCTGTACATATGTCTTCCATCCCTCTTCTACTCAAGCCTCCATCCCTCAACTTCCGTTCCATCTTGGAAGTAGACCTCTCTCTCTCTCTCTCTCTCTCTCTCTCTCTCTCTCTCTCTCTCTCTCTCTCTCTCTCTCTCTGCCATATATATATATATATATATATATATATATATATATATATATATATATATATATATATATATATATATATATCCTACGCAATGTTAATTGTTCTAAATATTCATGCATACCCCCAGCTCAAGCCTGGGAATTTCAACAACATTTCCAAAGTTGTTAATCATTTCCAATCACCCGGAAATATTACTAAAACTTTCGAAACAATTCCAAAGACTCGACCCTCCCTCCCTCACTCCCATCACCCCATTCCCATCCCTCCTCCCTCCCATCACCGTCTCTCTGTCAAACATTCGTATGAAAATTTGCTCAAAAAAAAACACAAAAAAACTCAATTTGTTGTAGGCACTCCAAAGTGTTTCCAACTGTACTTTACCCTCCATCAACATGAGATAAGATTTCTCAACCCAATATATATATATATATATATATATATATATATATATATATATATATATATATATATATATATATATATATATATATATATATATATATATTCCCTGCTAGTGTTCAACATGTGTTATATGCCAAGTCGTCAACATTTCACATATTGGGAGTATCAGAATGTGTGAGTTAACTTCCCATTATTGTATTGCTCATGTTAGATACGCAGGGGTTACGCCATCATCTACGCATCTTTATCTCGAGAGCTGCAAGAGGACGATGTCCCAAACTCTGGCCCAGGTGAACATCCCACATGAGGTAGGGATGAATTATGGGATATCCTTTCCCTTCTTGTGACACGCGACGGAAAAGAGAGAGAGAGAGGAAAAAAAAATATGAAGGAATAGATAGATGGGAAGACACGGTACATATGTTTTACTATCGCCATACTATTTTCTGGTGGGGTAAAGGGACCTTGGATGCGTCCGGGTATATATGCTGGCTATGCTATGCAAATAGTCGCTCCTGGAAAAAACAACATTTTCCCCCTTTCCCCCCCCCCCCCTCTCTCTCTCTCTCTCTCTCGCTCCATGTTTCCTCTCCCGTAATACGAAAAGAAATTTCGATGATGCTAATATTAGGTTTAGGTTTCCCTTCCTGGGAATAATATTGTAGTGTTGGCAGGGGTGGGGAGAGAGGGGGAGAAGGGTGCTAGAGGTGACACACCCCACTCCCTCCCTCCCTCCCTCCCTCTGCCCTTACCTTTCCCCCCATTGCCCGGGTTTAGGGGTTGAGTTGGGGTGGGGGGTGTGTTCTCCTGGGGGTTACGGTAAACTGGTGGTCAGTGATGGAATACGTCAACAAAACCAATCACACTGAAATAACGTAAAAAAAAAAAAAAAGAGAGCATAAAGACAACATACGTAAACATACGACACATAATGATACCTAACGCCACACATTCAGGCACACCCGAGGTACAGTGGCATGTCATGAAGCAACTCCTGAAACTCCACTGGTGTTCGACCCTCCCAGAAGAACACATGAACTAGATCAACTGTTTTTTTTGTGGGGGAGGTTTGATGATGACATGAACAATATGGATGATACACGAGATGGTTACGTACGCAAGGTGCGCCATGAGATGTGGTGGTCAAGTTCTCATTCTCAGAACCTTCAGCTCGTAGTCAACAGACTGGGATGGTGAGAACACATGCAGCTTCAAATTCCTTGGAGTGCCGACAGGAGAGAGTTTTATACCAACATATCTTTGGGTCACTAAGATGAGTAGTCTGCATGTACCAACAGAACTGGAAATAGTTCCCACGTGCAGCAACCCTGGAACTGGAAACATGACCTATACTGGAACTGGAAACATGATCTATACTGGAACTGGAAACATGATCTATACTGGAACTGGAAACATGATCTATACTGGAACTGGAAACATGATCTATACTGGAACTGGAAACATGATCTATACTGGAACTGGAAACATGACCTATACTGGAACTGGAAACATGATCTATACTGGAACTGGAAACATGACCTATACTGGAACTGGAAACATAACCTACACTGGAACTGGAAAACATGACCTACACTGAAACTGGAAACATGACCTATGGATTTCCACTTGGGAAAAGGTGGTCACGTAGTACGATAAAAAGGAGTGATTTAGCGAGTAGAAATCCATTCCAAAGTAAAACAACAAGAAGGAAACTAGAATTCCATGACGTGAGGACAGAGCAGTGCTAATATGAGCGTTACTTATTCCATAACCAGATGATGAAGAACTATGTGTCACCAAGAGGATACAGTGCACGCGCCACGTGCATAGTGGCAGCGTCACCATTAGGATACAGTGCACGTGCCACGTGCGTAGTGGCAGCGTCACCATTAGGATACAGTGCACGTGCCACATGCGTAGTGGCAGCGTCTGGGGTTACCCTCGACACCTGACGGTGTAAGAAGATTTTTCATGTTGCTGGCTGGAGCGTAGAGCTTGTTAGGCTGACCGTGCCTTAGCGACCCTGGCAGTTGATAGGCCTAAAGCTCAGCCAACCAGCCAACAGTAAGGAGGTGAGAGAGGCCGAGGGGAAAATATATCTGAGGAAATGGCTCAACAGATAAGATAAAGCGAGGGAACACAAGGACGAGAGAACACAGGGACGAGGGAACACAGGGACGAGAGAACACAGGGATGAGGGAACACAGGGACGAGGGAACACAGGGGGGAGCTCAACGTGGGAGAGGTCTAGGAAACACTGGAGTCCAGCTGTATTTCATAGACACAAGAGGACAAAAAATATACATCAGGAATAGAAGGGAGAAACATGTGAAGTATGATGGAAATATAATTGACTCATCAAAAGAAGGTCCAGAACTTTTACATATGAAGGGACAAATCAACAGCAAAGGACCAACCAAATCATTAGATTGCATTGTGCATACAGTCAATGATACAACTGAAGACATACTGTCTCAATTACATTCGATTACCACTACTGACAACCAGGCAAGAGGAAAGTACCTCAAAAATATTAGAATGAATTCAAATTGAAGCGACTGATGCTCATGAAGGACAGACCCACACAAAACCGCATGATCCAGAAGGCATCGCACCATCTGGTACACAGAGAGGAAGCAGAGACTCTGGTTCAGCCATTGGTAGTACCAATATCTAAGGAAGGTCATAGCGAAGTAGCCCTGTGCTGTAGTCCGGTGTCCCAAATGAGCATAACTCGAGCGATACTTAATAAATGATATCAGAAAATGGAGAGAGGACTAGTTACCTGCCACAAGCTGCCTGGATTGAGGAGGTTGACATCTGGAGTCCCTCAGAGTCCAGTGCCGTGAGTGAAGAATCACTTTCTCAGCAACAAAGTCTTGGACTCAGAGGTTGAGCAAGTGAGTGCGCCAGACATCGCAAATTTCGAAAACAAAAACAAAAACCAAAAACCACCTGCACGACAAGATAATATGAATAAGACTCGTGGCCCTCACGGAAAATGAAAATGAAGAATGGAGCAACGGGTCATGGCTGCGCCCGTGAGTTTAAATGAAGGCGACGCGTCATGATTAAAATAACGGGCAACGCGACCAGATTTAAATGCCCTCAGCGTCGCGCTAGGTTTAAATGTCTATGACGCGCTGGATCTGATTGGCCATGATGGTTTAAAGACCTCATAACTTACTTTTTTTTATCGTATTGCAAAATTTACAAAAAATATTTGCCGATGGGAGAGAACATTTTTTTTCCCCCATCGGTAGGATTGTAACGCTCACGCTCGTAATATCTATATATGTAATAACCGAACATCTATTCTTCTTTTCGAGAGTGAACATGAACATGATTGCCGATGAACTGAAAGATAGATAAATATTTATTGAATCATCGTGGGACAGGTTTGTACCTTTCAAGAATTTTACTAATACAATTTCAAACAATAGCAAGAGCGTAGCTATTTTTTTTTTGCTCTGACCTCCACAACAGCACTAACATTACTGTAAATATCTATCCAGTGTACAACGTTGACATAAATGAATTTAAAAGATTCTAAACGTCTTTTTAAACCAGACCGGAATCAAATGTATGTAAGTTAAAGGTTTCAAACGCCTGTTGCTGGAAACATTTCATCTATTCCTATTTCTACTCACAAATATCTTTTAATGTTAAAAATATTTGAAACTGACCTCAATTCTCCCTCACCAAACAGGTCATAAACCACCTCATACAGTGTTCTCACGCGGCAACTGTCAGTCGTCTTTATGTACTTCTCCTCTGATCTAATGACTGGTCACAAGTCACGGTAGAGACGGTGGAATACTGTGTGATCACGGCATGTGGCTGGGGTTTCGATGTGTAGCAGAGCCACAGAATAAAGGAGACACCCCTAACCCGCGTTTTCTGTGAGCCAGCTTGGATAGGTCGGAAAGAAGACTTTTATGTAATCTTTTGTGCACACTGGGGTAATAATCTGTAAATGTTTATGTGAAATTAATAACATACACAATTTTGATTATGTGTTAGGTAACAGAATAGGAGCAACGCCAATTATGAATGTGTTCTTAATGGGAAGTGTAAGAATAGATTCCATTCAGTTTACCGTATATGTCACACTCGTTTGACAATATAGGACATACAAATACGCGTTTTAGTGTTGGAAGGTGAAAAACCTGGCCATATTCAGACTAGAATGATAGAGTTCCAATATCGTAATGGCAAACACTTTAATAGATCAATAATCTGGTCATTATCTTTCGTCAACCATCTCTTCCCGTCCGACATCATGTTACTATCCTCTCTCTATCCTACAGGTATTACTTCGGCTACTTCTCCCTCGTGAGCGTCGGTCTCCGTGTGAGTCTTGGATGTCAAGCTCGTGCTGCTTCCCGTAGTATCTCTGTGAGACCATTTATACGAGGAGTGTCCGTTATGAGCAGTGAAGCTGTGGTAATCTCTCCAATTCATTTGTCTTTCCCAATTCTTGTAACCATCCTACTTTTAAGGATCAGGTCAACAAACACCTACGGAGCTCTCATTGTGTTTTTCAAATTACTATTATCTTCATCTGAGATGGCCATATGCCATCTCGATTACTTAATGATAATAAAGATAAGAAGAACATCAAGAACAACAACAACAACAACAACAACAACAACAACAACAATAATAATAATAATAATAATAATAATAATAATAATAATAATAATAATAATAATAATAATAATAATAATAATAATAATAATAATAATAATAATGAGTTATGTTTCACACACACACACACACACACACACACACACACACAGAATAAGCAGACTGAGGAACTCAGTTCACAAATTCAATACAAGATCGGAAAGAAAATGGAATCGGAGGCCATGTGGCGTCCTCTGGCGAGCGTGCGCGCGCGAGCGCTCTCTCTCTCAGAGTGTTCTAACCGTTACAAGTGGAATTGAATCGTGCAGTCCTCAACGGATACCCTTCATCCCCCCCACTTGTGGGATCAGGTCGTCTCCCCCTCTACTCTTCACCAGAATTTATGCCTTTATAATTGTGTAAGAGTCTTGTGAGGATCTTTTAAAGGATCGAGAGCGAGTGGGTGTGGACTGGATGAATGCCAGGGGAGATGGTGGAGGGAGAGGGAGGGAGGGTCTGTTAATACACTGCACGGGCCACGGAGGAGGAAATTTAGGGTGAGGTTAGAGACGTGGGCCTCCCCTAACCACGTGGGAACGAATGGGAGACGTGGCTTGATGAAAGAGAAGGGACGTGTTTAATGTATTCATCAATCGATCTAGATAAAGAGGGTGAAAGAAAAAAAGGGAAAAAAAGAGATATAGAGAGATTTCAATCTTTAGATTTTGGGGGGAAAATTGTGAATTTTTATTTACTTATTTTGCTCAAATTGTGGTATGAGATTTGAGGGTATAATTAATTGATAGGCTCAGTAGATTGATCTGAATACATATCACTAAATTATGTCACATATTACACACACACATATCATAATACACACATATATCTAGACGCACACGACTTGTGCCGATAATGGCACACCAGAGAATACACACACACTTACACACACACACCCAACCTGTGCCAGTAATGGCACACTCAAGAACACACAGGCTGTTACTGACAGCAGCCTGTGTCAGGCATAGAGCTAACGAGTTTATACCCACACACACACACACACACACACACACACACACCCACCCACCCACCCACCCACCCACACACACACACACACACACACACACACATAGCAAGTCACTTCGAGCACTCAAAGAATCTTAGACGACAGAGAGAAAAAAAAATGAATGTGAGGAGAAAGATAAAGACAAGAAAAAGAAAAAAACATGCGTATTGTACGTAAGGAAGAAGGCACGGCGTCGTCGCAACACGGCAGAAGACGACGTAAGACGAGCAATGTGGACACGGAGGGGGTGTGAGATGAGGGGTTAGGTTGCTCACGTCGTATAGCATCCTGGGGAAAAAAAAAAAAAGGACGAAGATCACCTATGCAGTACATAGGTTAATCGTATGTGGTCAGGAGTCCTTGATTCTCCTGGGAATAATAATGGGTCATCTTTCTCTCTCTTATTGCCCTGGACTGTCTTGGGTCAACCCGAGCGTGACCCCCGAGTCTATTGGAAGGAGGTCAAATAAGGTTATTACCTAGTTGACTTGATTGATGAGGTCAGTCAAGCCTTGGCTTCATAGGTCAATTGAAAATAACGACAAATTGACCCGATTTGAGACATCAGTCAAGACTGAACGACCTTTGATCTTATTGGTGTAGGTTACACGTGAATAAATGACCTTTGGTATTGCTCTTTATAGGTCAGTCAAAGACGATGACCTCTGACCTTACTGCAGAACGGACAGCAACATAGAAAGACCAGTGGAACTAAAAATCCAACTGTATCGAAACGGGACGAAGATTGTTCACGTAAGGCTTTGACCTCAAATGGTGACCTCAGCGGTGACCTTAATGGTGACGTTCATGGTAGCCTTAATGGTAACCATAATCAATGGTAACCATAATGACATTATCTAGACCACTCTAAACAACAACAACAACAAACAACAGCTACTTTTCAACGTACTGTAATTAGATCAACGAGCGATGTGACCTTTGACCTTGCCTAGCCAATCATATATGTATTACATGACCTGTCGTATGGAACAGTTTTTATCCCCGTCAGCCTAAACTGCTGTATGAGGGAGGCGCACAGCAACAGAGATATGATGAGTAGCCAAATTTTGGTCATTAGATGAAGAAAAGTTAAAAATGAACCAGTGAGAAGTCAAGAAGATGAGGTGAGAGGTGATAGTGAGAGGTGAAAGTGGCGAAAGTGATGACCCCATGTGGCTTTCATGATATGGTGACGAGATGGTGATGTATGGTGAGGAGATGGTGGTGTATGGTGACGAGATGGTGGTGTATAGTGACGAGATGGTGGTGTATGGTGACGAGATGGTGGTGTATGGTGACGAGATGGTGGTGTATGGTGACGAGATGGTGGTGTATGGTGACGAGATGGTGGTGTATGGTGACGAGATGGTGGTGTATGGTGACGAGATGGTGGTGTATGGTGACGAGATGGTGGTGTATGGTGACGAGATGGTGACGTATGGTGAATGTTGGTATACTGGTGCGGTAATTGTGGTAGAAGTGATAGTGATGATAGTGATGGGGTTGGTGTGAGGGTGACACATGTTCTGGGAGAGGAAATGCTAGTGTTGGAGATGGTGGCGAACTTTGATGATGATGATGATAATAACAATAATAATAATAATAATAATAATAATAATAATAATAATAATTATAATAACCATAATGATAACGGTTTGCTGAATTAAATAGTGGTGTCGGTGTTAATGTTGGAGGTAGAGATAATAGTGATGGTAATGGTGGAGATGGTGATGCTGGAGGGTATTGATGGTGATGTAGGTAGTGGTAGTGTCTATGGTGGACTTGGGGGGGGGGGGTAGTAATGATTGTGGTGGTGGAGGTGTAGGTGGAGGTGGTGGTGGTGATGATGGTGGTGGTGGTGGTGGTGGTGGTGGTGCAGGTGGAGGAGGTGGTAGATGATGGTGGTGGAAGATGATGGAGGTGGTGGTGGAGGTGCAGGTGGAGGTGGTGGTGAATGATGGTGGTGGAAGATGATGGTGTAGGTGTGGTGGTGATGGTGTTGGTGGATGATGGTGGTGGTGGTGGTGGTGGTGTTGGCGAGAGTCAAGACAAGGTGAGGTACAGGACACTGGCTGTTCCACACAAGACGGTACTGCCTCTTAAAGTTGCCGGCACCTGACCCACCACCACCCACCACCACGCACCCCACCACCACGCACTACCCTCCACCCTCCACCCGCCGCCGCCAGGTTCCGCCACCCTCCCCTGCAACACCTTATGTCCCTCCCTCCCTCCCCCTCCCCCCACCCGGTCATCAACAACACCCCCCACCCACCCCCACCCCTCACCCCACCCCCCATCAACCTCTGTTGTTGGCTATAATGGTTACCAAGAGGTAAAAGGTCATTAACACCAGAATCCATACCATACATCACACCTAAGTTACACGCAAGGCTCTCTCTACCTCTCTCTCTCTCTCTCTCTCTCTCTCTCTCTCTCTCTCTCTCTCTCTCTCTCTCTCTATCTCTGTGGGTACATTAAGACAAGCATGTCTCTTTCTTCCTTTACCCCCACAATCTCTGTGAAATAGTTGTCAAACCAATTTCGAGAAGAGGATATTTCCCAGCGATCAAGGAGGAGGAGGAGACGACCTCCCTCCCTCCCTCCCTCCCCCCCTCCAACACCGGTGGGGTCCTCCATGTTTACCCTTTGATAAGGAATATTGAAATTGGGGGAAGAAAACGATCGAGTGAACTTCGTTTTC
>NC_092236.1:6639517-6664517 GCF_036320965.1 Panulirus ornatus | reverse complement strand
TGGGGGTGTTACAAGGTCGTGTTCCCCCTCCCTCTCCCTCCCTCCTCTCCTCTCCTCTCCTCTCCTCTCCCAGAGTCCTGGATGTTCGTGGTCTTTGCCACTCGACCAGCCGGTCAACCAGCCAGTCAGCCTAAAACAACCGGACGAGCCAAAGGAATTGGGTTGTCAGTGTAACACAATCAAGCCAGGATGTGTGTGTGTGTGTGTGTGTGTGTGTGTGGGGCGAATGTGGTATACGGTTGGTTGATGGTGGTTCTGGGTCGTTGCTGTGATGGTTTGGTTGGTCGGGAGTGTGGTTGATGGGGAGGGTGGCAGTGTTGTTGGAGTTAAGGACAAGAAGAGCAAATGTTGGGGAGGCTGGTGTGGGGGAGGAGGAGCCAGGTAGCGGGGAGACAGTAGCAGTGGTGGTGGTGGGGGAGAAGGAGAAATAAGTGTGTGTATGTGTGTGTGTGTGTGTGTGTGTGTGTGTGTGTGTGTGTGTGTGTGTGTGTGTGTGTGTGTGTGTGTGTGTGTGTGTGTGTGTGTGTGTGTGTGTGTGTGTGTGTGTGTGTGTGTGTGTGTGTGTGTGTGTGTGTGTGTGTTTGTGTGTGTGTGGTGGGGGGTGAGGGTTGGGGAAGGGTGGTTGGGGGGGAGGAGGCGGAGGCGGGAGCAGCGGCAGCAATCTGGTAATGCACCTTAAATTGCTGGCGCGTCCCTCAGGGGTCGTCCCAGCCAACCTATGTGCCGCCCCCAGCCACCACCACGACCCCCCGCCCCCCCTCCCCCCTCCTCCACAACCACCCCTCCACCACATCGACCACCACACCACCCCACCCCCCCCGAAAACAACAACAACAACAACACCATCTTTCCGCCACCACAACCCCAACTAACACGACGACCCCCCCACACACACACCAGCATCCTCCATCTCCCGCCGCCATCCCCCAACGCTAACCCCTAACCTCCTCACTTCCTCCAACACTTATTTACCCTCGTCCCCCAACAATCCATCTCCACCGACACCTCACCCGCAACCCCTCCAGTTTCCTCAACCCACCAAACAGCTTTAAACAACCCATACACAACATGAAACTGAAAACAGAACTTAGTATCCACAACGCCTAAGACTCACTTGTGGTCACCAGAAGGAATGAGACACGAAGAAAAGCTAGAACGAATACAGAGAAGAGGAACACAACTTATTCCTTCACTCGGACATAAAGACAGTGAAGAGACAACGCCATCAATATATTTTTCCCTAAAAGAACCGTATATTCTGAGGATGTCTGACAAACGTTTTCATAATATCTCAGAGATTTTTTGACCGTGTAAACTCACGACCGTTTCTGCCCATTAGACAGAAATGCGAAGACCAGAAATAACGCGATGGAATCAAAGGGAAGAGGATGAAACGTGAACATGGGCTTCGGGCGCAGAGTTATAGAAAAACTGGAATAAATAATACACCACCAGATGATTATCAAGGCGAACACTATCAGTGCATTTTGATCACAGATGGACAAAGACTTTGATGATATTGATTATTATCAGTGAAGAAGTCTGTTCAGGAGTGACGCATTTCAGCCTGTATCATTACAGAGGCTGAAGCGCGCTCTCTCTCTCTCTCTCTCTCCCCTTGTCCCACCCGGTGGCGGTTGAAGTTAGAAGATGCGAATGCGTTTTCCGTTGATCCTCTCCAATAGAATTTCCATATCAGTATACCCTGTATTTAATGTCGGTCTCTCATAGCCATTTTCCTTCTGGGTGACGCGACGGGGAAGAGTGCTGGGGAGTGAGGAACCCTCTGCTATACTATCCTGCCTCTGTCCATATATATATATATATATATATATATATATATATATATATATATATATATATATATATATATATATATATATATATATATATATATATATATATATATATGATCGCTGGGTTATATTTACTGTCCCTCACCATATAACCTCGTCATAAACCATCAGGTCCTCCGTTTTCTGATATTTCTAAGTACCTCCCATGTACCCTATCCCCCCCTAACCCCTCCATCACCCCCAACCTTTTCACTGTCTCCACGCCTCCTTACCCTTTCCACCTCTTCCACCCATCCTCGCAGCCCCCTCTTACCCCCCCTTCCCAACCAACTTCTAACCTTTCTAACCCCCCAGGTTATTCATCCATCTCAACCCCCCGCGTCTTACCCTCACAGAACGTCTGTTGTCCAGCAGCCATCCTGACACCTCTACCACCTCCCCAACAAACAGGTCCCGTCCATCATGACTCCGTTATGACATCCACAGGCCGTTCCTTGTCACCACCCCAGTTCATATCACTCCAATGTGTGTGTGTGATCTACATTCACCCGCCAACACTGTTACCCCCACCCCCCCACCATCCACCCGAGAACCACAGCTCCTTCGCTAAGGTGTACATCTTACCTCCCTAACACCCTGCCATTCACCTCAGAACCACGAGTCGCCACCCCAAAACACCGCACCATTCCCCTCCTGAAACAGTTACCTTTCAGTACCCTAGACATTCACCCTAGAGACAGAGATACTTAACACACCCCATCATTCACCCCAGAGCCACAGTTGCCCTCCCTAGTAGTCTGTCTGCTGCCCCACCCCGAAACCACAATCACATTCCAACACTCGAGCATCCATCAAGTGACACACAGATATCGCCTCATCTCCCCAACGTTCACCCCTTAAGTCATCCCTTCAACCAGCCCACCATCCCATCTGAATATCACCACAGACACACCCCTTAATTCAGGTCTGGCTGGGGAGACAGACCACAGGGGGGCGAGTCTGATCAGGAAAGGCACTCTACTCTCCCTCCCTTCCCGTCACCCTTCCCTTAGTCCACACACGAGGGAGAGTAACAAAGGAAAGGGAGGGGGACGAGTGGAGAGAGGTGATGGAATAGGAGAGAAAGAGAGAGAGAGAGAGAGAGAGAGAGAGAGAGAGAGAGAGAGAGAGAGAGAGAGAGAGAGAGAGAGAGAGAGGTGAGTGAGGAACACAATTATGGATGAACGTACACACACACACACACACACACACACACACACACACACACACACACACACACACACACACACAAACATTGTGATAATCACCTTGCTCATATGATATCCAGATGTCGTTATTGCCTTGCTTTGCCTTCAGTATCACTCTCATATCCCTTTATCAGTCTTTATCTCTTCAATCGTCTGTACTACTGAAGCAGGCGCAACGGGTCTTACACGATAAGCCTCACTAACGTCCCCAGTTACAACAACGTAAGGAACGCGTTGTTAAAAGATTTATTTTGCACGTAGTAAAACGTCCTTAGCTATGGTCACAAGTCTGTTACAGTCCAGCCCTGAATTATATTTGTATCCTGTAGTACAAACATGTGTTGCCTTCAGGGTCTCGTCTATTGCCCTCAGGGTCTCGTCTGTTGCCCTCAGGATCTCATTGTGTTACATATCTCTTCTGCTTCATCAACACAAACTCTCACATCATCCCTCAACTGTTACCCTGGTCTCCCCCAACACTTGCCCGCAACACCGACCCTCTCATTGGTGTCAGTCAACTTTACTGTCTTCATGTTATTGCTTATCGCCTCATGCCATGTCCTCTTAGCTGTTTTTGGGTGCTTTTCTTTTGCTCTATTCTTCATGGTTTGTTTTCGTTTTCATGTATCAGGAGACAACATATTCCATCTGTTTCCAGTTTTGTAAATTAATTGTGTCTCTTTAAAACATCCTCAGGTAAGTCGTCTTCGAGCGGGTCATCTCCAGGTATGTCATGTTCAGGTAAGTCGTCTTCTCCAGGAACGTCATCTTCCAATGGGTCATCTCCAGGTACGTCATAATGCCTCATTTTCTTCCATGGTTTTCTTATTAACTATATACTGATCCTTGACTCAAGCAAACTCTCATTAGAACCTCACAACGTACACATTCCTGCCTCTCTTAGTCCTCAATATTCACATGATCTGTGAGACAGTCTTCAGCATTCACATACACCTACGCTTACTTTCCCGTCTATATATGAACAACCACAACGTTCCTGTCAATTCATTAGTCACCCTTTCCCGTCAATCGAACCCGTGTCCTCCAGCAGACAGTGATGAGGGACAGGTCCCTCGGTAGGCCCCACACTCCTCGACACACTGCTGGAGCAGGTAACCCACCCCTCTGCAGCTTTTTCCTGGGGTACCAAAGTCAGATACCTCTCTACCTGCCCAGCAGGTAGAGAGGTACTTGGGGCTAACACACATACACAGGTACCTGGGGGTAACAGTGACAGGTAAGCTCCATACCTGTGTATTCACAGAATTGATTCATTTATCAACACAAGACCAGGTATGGCCAGAGCAAGGACTCGAACCCTGCACCATTTGCGTGGTTGCTGGGAACGCTAACCATTCGGCTCTGCTGCCAAACATCGTACATGGGCTTTGAACGTTTCTGAAAAGCAGACAACTCTTTTTTTGTGTGATGTAAAGAGTTCCTCCATTTATTAGCCGTCCACTGCGGGTGTGTGAAGTCTGCTTATATTGCTATGAAAAAGAATAACAGCTGACCTCATTTCATACCCGAGTAGGAGGGAGATAAGTATATATATGGATATATAGGTAGGTAGATAGATGGAAACATGATAGACTATACCGTGACTAAAGCGTATGATTCAGTTGTATGACGAATTCAGGATGAAGTAGATGAAACTGAGACTGCTGATCCTCACAAGGGTTAGGTTGGCTCCCTCGTTGGTCTGACCCTAGGGTCAGAAGACACCTGACCGCTACATGGTGGCTGTGTTTACCATGAGCAAGATGGCCAGAGTCTATGGCTCTCCTCACCTCGGTACTCCTGACCTCAGACGGTAGGTATTAACTGCCCATCACGTGGTGATGTGTTCGTTGTCTTGTCCTCTGCCTTTACCTTTTGAGCTGTCGTCCTCAGTGGCTGATCGCCTGTTACCTGTAGCTTATGGTGACCTTTGACCTCTTGACCTCAGAAGTCAGAGGGTAGGGGGTGGGTGGGGGGGGGGGGAAGGGTGTTCTAACCGGTGGTACTCGTTTGTCTATTCTAAATCACCGGGGGACTTTGATCTATTGGCTCTTAAACGAGGCTCTTTGTACCGTGTGATGTTCATGGATCAGTGTTACCTGCTTTATGGCGCTGTCTGTGTGACTTTAAACTTTAACCTTTCGTTTGGAGTGACAGTAGCGGTGACCCTCCACGTCCCAGAGATCGTAACAACATCGCCAGGGGACGATGTGGGGCTGCAGTCTCGATGCCGAACTTCTCACCCCCAAAGGAGGCCATCCTTACCCTGCTGGTGATCGTAGCGCAGCCATGAAGCTCCGTAAAGAGGAGTCCTGGGGATACACAGGCAGAAATTAGTGTCTGAAATCAAAACTTTGATGAAAAAAAGCGATGTTTTCGGAAGGTAAACATGAAACACACTTTCAGCCCTGCAAGTGGACCAGCTTCCCACGGCCCAGGAGCTGGGGTGTGGCCCTGTGGTGTCCCACACTTGTGGCAACAGTGAAAAAAAGTATAAGTAATGACCAGGACATGGCCACCCACCTCTGTGCGAAGGTGTGTGTGTGTGTGTGTGTGTCTGTGTGTGTGTGTGTGTGTGTGTGTTGTTATCTTATGGAAGCCGCTGCAGACGTAAACCTAAGGAAACCAAAGTGGGTCGTTAACCCCGGGACAACGTTAGCAATCTAAGGTGGCGAAACCAAAGTGGAGGAGGGGTGGACTGTCTTCTATAGCCCTTTCTCCCCCCTCCCCTCCACACACACACAGAGGCCTCCACTCGATGGGGTGGAAGGCTCCACACTACCTCTTTCCTCCTCCCTCCCTTTTTTTTTTTATCTTTCCTTACCCTCTTTCCTTACCCTCCACACGTTTCCACCGCACAGAACCCCAACCCCCCTCCTCCCCCCCTCCCCTTTTCCTTTGCTCCTACCCATCTTCCCCACCACCCCCCATCTTCCCCCTGCCCCAACCACCACCCACCCCCCATCAGCACGATCAACTCTGACCTCATTATCAACGTCTCCTCACCATCATTATCAACCTAGCAGGCCATCATCATCACCGCTAAGTGTCGCCCCAGGGGTTGGTCGAACGAGCGAAGGCACTCCAGCGCGCTTGGGTTCTCGTCTTCCAGGGGACGTTCCAGCACCTCTTCCAGCAGATCTTAGTGGTGTTCCAGTGCCACTCACACGTCCTCTCATTAACGCGGCTCGCCTCCTGCCGCAGAACCTGTGGTCTGGTCGGGGAAGGGTCGGGGTCGCCTCCGCCCGCCACAACAACCGGCACCTAAATGCGATTGGCTGGTGTGTCCAGAGGAACAGAGCTGGTTGGTGGCGGTAGGTGAGGTGAGGGGGGGGGGTGGGTGTCAGGATGGGGTGGGGGTTAGGGGGAGGGGGGGGAGTGTCGTAAATTCTCGGGTGTGTTTTTTTTTTTCTTTTTTTTTGGTTGGTTTTGTTGTTTCTTGCAGTTTTAGATTTGTGTTTTGATGGTTTTGTCGAGTCTTGTGTGAGGCGTGACTTGTGGTCTTTTGGTTTGCTGGGGATCCGGCTCTCGTAGAGTCGTTGGATATTGTGGAGCTGTGGTCTTCGTGGTTGTGGGTATTTGTGGGATTTTGTACGTGGACTCGTAGGTGTTGTGGTGGGGAAATCTTGTGGGGTCTACCGTGAAGGTTTTGAATTCAGGAAGACAGTGTCCGGAGGCTCATAAGGGCCGTGTGTGTGTGTGTGTGTGTGTGTGTGTGTGTGTGTGTGTGTGTGTGTGTGTGTGGGTAGGGGGACGACTCATAGACTGGGAAAAGTGTGAAAGATGAGACCTTTGAAAGAATGGATCTTTAAAGGCTACGAATCATCATCATCATCACCCTGTTCGAAGTGGAGATTCGCCATGGCTTCCTCACGTGAAGGATCGGATTCTCAGGTGTGGAGAATCCTAGTCTGAAGAGGATTGGGGTATCCTCAAAAAAAAAAAGAGGATTGAATCTCGGTGGGGATTAGAGGGTTTATTGGGCATCGCTAATCTTCGGCGTTTTGATCAGGATGAATCCTAACAGCGGCGAGGCTTCCACACGCTCATAAAGGATGAGAGAGAGAGAGTGGGTGGTGAACCACACCCTTACGACACACACACACACACACACACACACACACACACACACACACACACACACACACACACACACACACACACACACAATCCTGAGCTGAGGAGCCGAGGGAGGGATTGGAGGTCAGAAATCCTGACGTCCTCCCTCCAACACCCACTCACCCACCCACCACAACCCTTCCCCCCCCCCCCTTCCTCCTACAAAGTCCTATCCCTCCCTCCTCCCCCCTCCTCCTCCCCCCCCATCCGAAGATTTGGGAGTCGTCTCGCGAGGTCCTCGGGTGCCGAGAGCCGCTATTTGGGGGATTGGTATTCTTCACTGGAGAGAACGGGATGAGGGGGCGGACATCATCTGGTGGTCGTGAGGCGGGGGATCATGGTCGTCTGGAGGGGGTGGGGGGGGTGCACGACCTCCTCCTCCTACCTCCTCCTACCTCCTCCTCCCCCCCACGCACTAAGTGGTATTGGTTGCTCCCTCACACTACTGTGTTCCCAGCCAGCTCCTCCCGCCTCTTTATGATCCTTCTCTCTCTCTCTCTCTCTCTCTCTCTCTCTCTCTCTCTCTCTCTCTCTCTCTCTCTCTCTCTCTCTCTCTCTCTCTCTCTCTCTCAAGGCACCGCGACTTGCGGGCATTTTTTCGACTTCTTTTTTTTGTGTGTGTATTTGAACATTTTTTTTTTTGTTTCGTGAAATTCTATAAGTCGTGGAGTGGCGGGTGTTTGATGGGAAACAGAAGAATCTGTGGGACTTTCGACTTTCCGACGCCAGAAGAGATATAACGAAGGTTTTTTTAAGTCACAAATTATCTCAGTCTATACGTCAAACGTTTCGTCCATTTTCTTTGTTGAATCTGATGATCATTTCCACTTGAAAACTAATTCTCTGGAACCTACCCCCTCCCTCCCCCGTTTTTTTTTTTTCATCTCGATTGATATGTACTGACATGAAAGTTGAAGCCAAGGTGGATGCAAGATGGCGAAGAACTCACCAGGACTCGGCTTCAACCAGCAAGTAGTACCCCGCGCCCCCAGTTCTCTCCCTCCCGTTCCACCTGGCCGTGGAGTGGAGGCTGATGGACGACAAGTACCCCGCGCCCCCAGTTCTCTCCTCCCTGCTCCACCTGGCCGTGGAGTGGAGGCTGATGGACGACTAGTACCCCGCGCCCCCAGTTCTCTCCTCCCGTTCCACCTGGCCGTGGAGTGGAGGGTGATGGACGACGGACGCACTGGGAGTCTTGTTGCGGGCACCGCCGTCTGAGCTCAGGGGGGTCTATGCTTCGTCAACCGCGGGTTCCAGTAGGTTTCCATCCATCAAACTCCACTGCTCTCCTGATGTTGTTACCTTGTCCACGAGTCGTCTGACCTGGTTTCGCTGGCTTAGTGTCGCGGATGATTCTTAGATTCTTCTTTTGTAGGCTTCGGGTTTGGTGTTTTTTTTCGGATTTTGTAGGATTCGGGTTTTGTGGTTCTTAGATTTATGTAGGATTTGGGTTTTTTTGGAGGGTGGGCGAGGGGGGGTACTTAGATTTTGTAGGATTTGGTGTTTGTGGGTCTTAAATTTTTTTTGTAGGATTCGTGTTTTGTGTGTTTTAGATTTTTTTTTTGTAGGATTCGGGTTTTGTGGGTCTTAGATCTTGTAGGCCTCGGGGTTTTGTGGCTCCTTGATTTCTCATACCCGGAGATCCTCGGTCCTCAGAACTCGACAGTGTTATCTTCGTATGACCCCGTGTGTGTGTGTGTGTGTTGGGGGAGGGATTGGGGAGGGTCGGGTCACAGGTCACTTGGTAAGGGAGGGGGTTTTGAATCGGTCGGTGGGTCGGTGATGAACTTAGAACACTCGACCTTTGAGGATTGGTTCGTGGAGGGAGTGAGGGAAGGAAGGGGTGAGGGGGTGTCATGCAGTCCGTAAAAAGGGGAGGAGGGGGAGTGGTCGGTCGTTGAGGAACAAAGTACACGTTTGGTGTGGCTGGTTACTTCAAGGGTGAGGTGGGGGGAGGCTGGAGGACGTGGCTCCTGCCGAGTCGAAGGACGGATCCCCAGCGGCCGCGTAGGATCCTGAAGGATTTTCTGGAATTTATGAGGTAATTTGAGGGAGCGAGGAGTTATATGAGGCATTCCCCGATCCTGCCCGATTTTCATGGTTTTATTTTCCTGAGTGTGAGGCGTTCGGTGTGATTCTGAATCGAGAGCGATGGGGATCTGATGGATCGTGTAGAGTCACGAGGGATTCTACGTTGTTCTGAATGTGAATAAGAGGGGGATTGCCGTGGATCGCATAGAGTCATGGTATGTGATTCTGTAAAGAGGGATTGGGGAGATTCCATTCCGATATATCGCGTGTGATAATGAGGGAAAGCCGTGTGTTTCTGGAAAGAAAATGAGAGAGGGTTACGATAGATCACAGAAAAGAGAAGAGGAGGAGGAGAGATGGTATGTGATTCTGAAAAGAGAGGGATTGGATTATGATAGATCACATCGAATCACGTAAGGGATTCTGTGTTACTGTGAATGAAGATGATGACATTCTTAGGATGTTGCTGGATCACACGGGATGACGAGGGATTTTGCAAGGGATTCTAAGAAAAAATCGTCATGGGATTCTAACTGCATAAATCGAGGGATTTCATGTGGTCGTGGGAACTGTAGATGACAGCACAAGACCTCGAGGAACACCACTTTATTTTGAATGGAAATTGATGGAAGTCTGGAGAGGTTCAGGTGGATGGACACAGAACTGTTGGAGGATTTTACGTTGGGTCTAAAAGGAGATCGTGGGAATTCGTGGGATTCTGGTGAATGACATAGAATAATGAAGGAGTTTGAAGTTACTGTGGGATTAGACGGTGTTGCGAATGATTTTTAGGGAGTGGAGAGTATTGGGTATGATGGGTTGTTTAAACAGCATTCCTGAGAGATTAGGGATTAGACACGGCTCTGGATGATGAGGTAATAAGACTGTTCTGAGAGATTGGGTATATGGCATTGAGTTGAAGGATTCTCATGTTTTAAGGGAGTTACTTTCTTGGTGTTTAGGAGGAACTGAATGTAACTTGATGGTTGATTTACGAAGGTAGATTGACTAAGATAGGCTGACTGAGATGGATTTACTAAGATAGGTCGAGTAAGATAGATTCATTAAGATAGGTTAAGGAAAAAATAATCCTTGTTGTGAAAAGTTTTTGTATCGCGGATATTTATTTATTTCTTTCGTAAAATGAAAAAAAGATTCTAAACGGTTATGATCACTGAGGGATCGGATTCTCACGTGGCGTTTTCTTAAATGTCTTTCGGTAGGACTAATGTGATGGGGACATACGATTGTTTAAACGAGGGGACAGTGGGATCCTATGCCGTTAAACGAGGGGACAGTGGGATCCCATGCCGTTAAACGAGGGGACAGTGGGATCCCATGCCGTTAAACGAGGGGACAGTGGGCCTCCATGCCGTTAAACAAGGGGACAGTGGGCCTCCATGCCGTTAAACGAGGGGACAGCGAGCTCCCATGCCGTTAAACAAGGAGAAAATCCCTATTTTACCGTTGAACGGGAGAACAACAGACCCTCTATCGTTTAACGGAGACAACAGAACCTTATGTGCCATGAAGCAACAGAGCGAACAGAAACTTCCGGGCCATTTAACTAGAGAGAGCAATAGTATTTCCATACCGTTTAACAGGGTAATCAAGATTATGGAAGAGAGAGAGAGAGAGAGAGAGAGAGAGAGAGAGAGAGAGAGAGAGAGAGAGAGAGAGAGAGAGAGAGGTTGGTCTTGCTCCACTTTTTTTTTTTTTTAATGTTTCTGGTGCTTTTATAGCAGCTGAGCTAGGCTTGCTGACTGCCCCTTTCCACCAACACCACCGTCTCCACCAACACCACCGTCTCCACCAACACCACCGTCTCCACCAACACCAACACTATACCATTGGCTCTACTATCATTAGCATCTCCACCGCCATTGCCACGACCTCCAACACATCTACCACTGTCTCCACCATCATTACCACAATCTCCACCACCTCTACCACTATCTCCACCACCGTTCCCCCTATCCTCACGGCCTCTAGCACTTTCTCCACCACATCCCCCACTATCTCCACCACCCCTACCACTGTCTGCACCACCATTCTCACTGTATATTCACCACACTCTCCCCTCCCACCACCATCACCACCATCACCACCATCCCCGCCGTCGCCGCCAACCATCCCCCCCCCACCCCCCAGGCATATCACATGGGGGGCAAGACAATTAAACACATAATTATTTCAGTGACGTGGCCTTGTGTCGAAAGCCCAATCTCGAGGACGAGGAATGGGAACGGTCCTCATCTCGAGGACGAGGAATGGGAACGGTCCTCATCTCGAGGACGAGGAATGGGAACGGTCCTCATTTCGAGGACGAGGTACGGGAACGGTCCTCATCTCGAGGACGAGGAATGGGAACGGTCCTCATCTCGAGGACGAGGAATGGGAACGGTCCTCATCTCGAGGACGAGGAATGGGAACGGTCCTCATCTCGAGGACGAGGTATGGGAACGGTCCTCATCTCGAGGACGGGGAATGGGAACGGTCTCTATCTCGAGGACGAGGTATGGGAACGGTCTTCATCTCGAGGACGGGGAATGGGAACGGTCCTCATCTCGAGGACGAGGAATGGGAACGGTCCTCATCTCGAGGACGAGGTATGGGAACGGTCCTCATCTCGAGGACGAGGTATGGGAACGGTCCTCATCTCGAGGACGGGGAAAGGGAACGGTCCTCACCTCGAGGACGAGGAATGGGAACGGTCCTCATCTCGAGGACGAGGTACGGGAATGGTCCTCACCTCGAGGACGAGGAACGGAATGGTGGTTAGTGTTCAAGCTGAGTCAAGCTTTCATCAGCTGACACACTATAATTATTCCCGCTGGCTAAAGCTTGAGTTTCGTAATTCTTGCTAGATTAGAAATTCTTCCTTCAGCTGCACTTTTTTTTTTTTTTTTTTAGCTTTCTAACTCTCGTATGATTTAAGGTTCTCGTTCTGGTTTAGCTGTCTGAGTGGTCTCGGGAAAAGCTAAGTTGCTCGCCACAGTTTAGCTGCTTCAGTTATCCGCCGTACATCTCTGATATTATCCCTGATGGAGGCGACTGGATCCTCTCTGGGTTAGGTGAAACGCTTAAGAAATCGATTTCGATGAACGATTCCTAATGATCAACAGTAATTAGAAGGTATCTTATAATAGATTAATTACGTTGCTCTAGGAAATATGATCGAACTGTCCTCTGTTTGTCTCAGATACGTTAAATGAGTTAGTTAAAGTTACTCCCTCCAGTACCTCCGTTTTCTGTACATCATATTTTCTTTTTTTTCACTATATCTGTGTTCACTGTTAACTCTTTTCATATCTTTGTAGCTCGTTCCTGTAATGATCAACCGTGATTACGTATTCTGTAATTGACCTTAAACGGAGAAATTGATCATAAAATGCCTATATGATATATACAACATCTTGAATCATTAGGTGCATCAGATTGTGCAATTATGTCTACAGTAATTTTTCCTAATTATAATAACTGATGGGGAAAATTAGTGATGATACATCAAGTTCTAATAATAGATCAGTTTTTTTTTTTTTTTTACTTTAATGTTACTATATATATGTTTGGGCGAGAAGATTTACAGCAGCTGTAAAATGAAACACTTTAGACCCACACTTTTGTTTTGATTTGTACAGCAAGATACTTAATCTTTTATAAGTGTTCATCATAGACTTATTTTTTTCCCCCCTCTCAATCTTTCCCTCTCATATACCCGGTATTATTTACCTCGCACCTGTCCGCCTCCACGTCTACACCAATCTAGTACACTGTCTTTCACTTTTAATACAAGTACTGGTAGAAACAGTGCATTAAGCCACAAGCACAGGCAAAGTCAAAAGACGATGTCACACTTATATTTCATCACTTTTTCGTCTCTCCTTGATTGGCCTTGATGATTACCATCTGCAGACGTCTGGGTGTGGAATTGGCAAGGCTCCTGAAGTGTTCTAGGTCCATGTTTTAGGTCCATAGGGTCTTGATCTCCTGAAGAATGACGCGAAGCACTGATGAGGTGCTGCAGGAAGCAACCGCCCGATCGTGCTTTCTCAGCCTCCATTGCTTTCAAGCGCGAGAGGGGACATTCTCCTCCTTAGAAAGATAAAAGCCAACCATCATGAAGCACAGATGGAAGAAACACGGCGCCCAGAAGCGAAATTCCCAAAATGAAACGGCAGCAAGAAGAGTAAAGAAAGAAAATTGCTGCTCCAAGATAGCCTGAGGTACACTGAGGAGGGCTGCTGGCGCTCACACCGTTAGAAACGCTAGTCTCGGCGACTAGACGTATGGTGATGATATCGCCCTTAGAGCATCATGTCTTGTACCCTCATCAAACCTTAGCTGTGTATCGCCTTTGAAAATATAATGGGGGTGGACAAAGCTTTTAGAAGATGGGTCCAGGAGCTGTATGTGGCGATGCGCTCTCTCATGGTAAGGAAATAGACCTACCAGTGATGCAAATGGCCACGGAGGCCCGTTTATGCTAACATCGAGCATCAGTCTCGGAAGAGAGAGGGAGTCCAGCCGAGTTGTAGTAGTAGTAGTAGGGGTCTGGTTTACATGAAGGAAGAATGCGAGCGTCGCTCGTAATGACACAAATCTCAGCGGGCGAAAACTTGGGAGGGAAACGGGCAGGGGGCAAGAGAAGGATTTGCTCCAACCTACGACCCCGAGGAACTCGTAGCGACGAAGCAATTAAAATCCGATCGCTTCCTAGCAAGGAGGGGTGAGGGGGGGGGGAGGTGAGGGGGAGGAATTAAAGGGCAAGGGTGGGATGGTGTGTGTGGGGGGGGAGAAGCGGTGTGCGAGTCTCCTCGATTGTTGCCGGTGCCAGGGTTCGAACTGAGAGAATGGGGAGAGGGGTGACATCCGCCCCAGATGGACTCCTTTTGAGGGGAAGGTGTTCTTTGATGAGACTTTTTCTTTGTTTTATGTCAGCTGACGATGATACGACCTCGCCATAGGTGTCATCTCAAGCGGGAGGAGTACGGTAACACACACACACACACACACACACACATATATATATATATATATATATATATATATATATATATATATATATATATATATATATATATATATATTATAAGGTAGGCAATTAGTTTTTAATTTAGATTCATTTGTGCAATACGAGATATAAATTATCATGTGCATATAATTTTTGCATATGAATCGTAATTAAAATAAAAAGAATTCAATTATCTGTGCTTATGTGGAGATTGTCTAGCTCCACCAGGCCACCACCTCCACCTCTCCACCATCTCCATCCATACCACTCGCCCTCCACCCCCACCGCTTTAGTCTACCTCCAACACTTCACCTCCACCCACGCCGCTGGAATCTCCAACACTTCACTTCCACCCACGCAGCTGGAATCTCCACCCCTCCCCCCTCTTACTCCACCCTCACTCCACCCCCACTCACAAAGCAGTCCCACTTTTTTACTTTCCCCCCTCCCACAAACCCCTCCTTCCCCCCCATTCTTTCCCATTGCACAGTAAAGCAAAGCGGGGAACAACCCATCTGTTTTAATTTGCTACAGATTACAGTCGGAGGAGTCTGTACCCTGTACCTGACTGTCTCAGTTTGACGTGGCGACCACGAGTGGTTAAAGTGCTGACTGCATGGGTGGTTGACGTGGTGAGTGTATGGGTGGTTGACGTGGTGACTGTATGGGTGGTTGACGTGGTGATTGTATGGATGGTTGACGTGGTGACTGTATGGGTGGTTGACGTGGTGACTGTATGGGTGGTTGACGTGGTGACTGTATGGGTGGTTGACGTGGTGATTGTATGGATGGTTGACGTGGTGACTGTATGGGTGGTTGACGTGGTGACTGTATGAGTGGTTGACGTGGTGACTGTAGGAGTGGTTGGCGTGGTGAGTGTATGAGTGACAGATGTGGTGACTGTGAGTGACTCACTAACTATGATGGTGGCTCACATAGTCGAGTGGTGACTGTAAGCGCTGGCCAGTGACTGGTAAGACTTAAAGACTCTTGTAACTGGTTAACTGTGTGTGTGTGTGTGTGTGTGTGTGTGTGTGTGTGTGTGTGTGTGTGTGTATCTGGGTGTAGAATGTTGATCTGTGTCACTCAGGTTACAGTATAAGAGAATATTATACATATGACTTTTTTTAATAGAACTCTCTCTCTCTCTCTCTCTCTCTCTCTCTCTCTCTCTCTCTCTCTCTCTCTCTCTCTCTCTCTCTCTCTCTCTCCCTTACATTTCAATAGACCGCCGCTCAGACCAGCAGTGTTACGTTCAGACAATAAGACTCGAAGCGCCCAGCGTAGAACGGACCGTCCATCATCAGCCGTTAACACACACTGATAAAGAACAGAAGACACACGTCGTACAGATAAGATCAGAATATCGGTCGGTATCATGCCTTGCCCCACGTTCACCTACACCCTCTCTTAGTGGTCAGGAGTGTTCAAATCACATTTCAGGAGGGAGGATGAATATTTGGTCTGGAGGGAGCTTCCAGCTACTACTCTCCCTCCAGTGGGAGAGAGAGAGAGAGAGAGAGAGAGAGAGAGAGAGAGAGAGAGAGAGAGAGAGAGAGAGAGAGAGAGAGAGAGAGAGGCGAAACTATATATATATATATATAAAAAAAATTCCCAAGATTTGTTAGGGACCAGATTTGAGGACGAGTCTCATTGTCCTCTCATTAGATAAAGTCATTTTGCAGTAGGGGAATAGATATCTCTTGGGGAGAGGGGAGAGTAGGTGGGAGGGGAGAGGAGGGGGAGGAGGAGGAGGAGGAGGAGGAGGAGGAGGAGGAGGAGTAGGCGGAGGCGAGGGAGTCCGGGGTGTGGAAGAAGGAAAGGGATGGAGAAGAAGGAAGTAAAGAAGGGGGATGTGGTGGTGCAAGAAGACAAGGGGCTAAGAGGAGTTAGTGGGGGGGGATGTCAGAAGTGTTGTAAGTGAAGCGGGGATGAAGGGGAAGCGGTGGGTGGGTGGGTGGATGGGTGATGGGGTGGGAGGGTAAGTGGAGTGCACGTACACTGTGGTCTCGTGAGGTTGGACGTGGCAGCGGTGGTGGCGCGTCATTCGCTCGAACACAAACACTACACACGTCGCTGGAGAGATCTGGGCACATGCAGGCGACGCGGTCGTTTAGAAGGACTCGATCTGGTCCGCTTCTATGAGACAGACTCCGTGTATTTGGACCTAGAGCCATCTGGTTTTGTTCCGGGTTGTAGTAGTGTATATAAGTTCAGGGTTCTGATAAGGTTCAGAAGGAAGGTTTCAGAGGTAGATTAGAGTCAGGCTTCGTAGGAATACTAGGGACTGTCTGTGGACGAGGGAGAAGGTCCAGGTCTTGGGGAGAGACGGGCCAAAATCAAAGGGACAAGAACAGGGCAGATTCAGGGACTAGATTAGGATGGGAATAGACGCTAAGGGCGGTAAAGAGCACAGTTTAAGGTCTAGAGTAGAGCTGGCTTAAGGGCATATCCTTGATTTGATAAAGGTCTATAGTAAAACACGTGGGAGAGATTGGTCAGGTCATGACCTCCCGTAGGACGGGAAGGGGGGGAGGGTCAGAATAGCTCCACTTAATTGACGAGAGTAGGGTAGGTCTACCTCAGGGGGTGGAGAAGGGCGGGAGGTAAGGTCGGGTAGGTAAGGTCTAGGTAAGGGCCAGTCTAGGGACTGGTAACTGTTTCCAGGTACGACTGTGACCCCTTAATGCCACCTGCTGTAGGCCCTGATCCCACCCTAATATAGTCCCTGAGTTAGAAAAGAGCACCATTAAGGGCTAAGGGACGTCCCCAGTTTAAAGGCTCAGGCCAGGTCGTATTGTGCAGTAAGCCGAGGCCAACCTAGAAAAACCAAAGGGAGACTCAGGCTTATTGCAGGTCATCCTGGAGAAGGAAGGAGGGAAGGCTTGGGAGAGAGATGGTGGAAGGGGTTTGATATCGAAGGGGGTGGGATGGTAGTGGGAGGAAAGGGTAGGGGGATCGTGTGAGGTGTTTAGTAGGGTCTAAGGGTGAGGAAGGGGGGGGGGGGTGTCCACACATCCTCCCCTTCCCCCTCCCTCCTATTGGCATAAAGGACAGTTTAAATCACAGCTCGGGGTGGCGTGGCCTGGGGAGGAAGGGAGGAGCGCGGGGAGGGGAGTCAGGGAGGGGGGTCCACAAACCCCCCCAACCCTCCCGAGCTGCAATTTAGGATTCCCTTAATTAGTTGATAAATAAAACTTTCCACAGAAATCTCTCGGAGGGCGACAGTTACGGGCCGGCGAGTCCTTGATTATTTCCACAGAGCTTTTCTTTAGCTGGGGTTATCTGCACGGTGAGAGGCTCCTCTGGTCTGGTTATTGTCTTTTACTTTAGCTCATCGCACCACGCGGGGCGGCGCCCCTGGCGTCTTGGGACGCGCCTGTGACACGTTCTGCCTCGCGTTGCCCTTCGTCTTTATACCTTCGACGGGGATCTCTGGCGATCTTCAAATTTCCCCATCTTTATACTTTATTTTTACCCCCCCCCTCTCTCTCTCTCTCTCTCTCTCTCTCTCTCTCTCTCTCTCTCTCTCTCTCTCTCTCTCTCTCTCTCTCTCTTTTTAAACACGTATGTCGTCTCTCTCTAACACCACGACCGTCCTGACCAGTGAGAACTCCTGATCTAAATCATCCCTCTTTTCATATCATTGGTTAGAGAGAGAGAGAGAGAGAGAGAGAGAGAGAGAGAGAGAGAGAGAGAGAGAGAGAGAGAGAGAGAGAGTCAGAGTCAGAGAGAGCGTCGGGTCTTTCCCATGGAGTCATCCGTATTTTGGAATGATTTTCACGCCCCGGAGTTTTTCAATAGATTTATTGTCCATCAGGTGGGCGCTGGTGTAGGTCGGGCGCTAATTTGATTGATGGCTGATGGGCCGACGCGGGCGACGAACAATTGCGAATCTTCAAAAATGCGGCGCACGTCGCCCTGGCCCGCACGACGTATTGTGGCCGGGGAAAATATGGTGGTAATGATTCGCGTAGCAAGCGGTGGCCCGGGGTCTGGATGCTAATGGACGGCCCACGGCGGCCCCACGCTCTCGGGCGCTGCTGGCTGCCGTCACTCGACACCGTCACCAAGCCGCTGGTGTTACCGCCGCCGTAACCACCTCGACCAGTGCCGTCGCCAGTTATATAAGACCCGCGTCACCAACATAGCCCACCCGCCACATAGAGCGTCACCCGCACATCCACCACCAAGAAATAGCGTCACCCACACACCCACCACCAAGAAATAGCGTCACCCACACAACCAAGCGTCACCCGCACATCCACCGCCACAGGCAGCGTCACCCACACAGCCAAGCGTCACCCGCACATCCACCGCCAAGAAATAGCGTCACCCACACAGCCAAGCGTCACCCGCACATCCACCGCCACAGGCAGCGTCACCCATACAGCCAAGCGTCATCCGCGCAGCCACCGCCACAGACAGCGTCACCGACCTCGGCAGCAATACATGGAGAGAGAGAGAGAGAGAGAGAGAGAGAGAGAGAGAGAGAGAGAGAGAGAGAGAGAGAGAGAGAGAGAGAGTTGGGAGGAGGGGGGGAAAGAGAGCTGTGATGCTTGAGGACTCGTCAGACACTGGGGAGTTTTAACATGTTTGGGCGGGAGGGGTAGCGGGGGGATGTCCGGACTCCTGCGTGTGTCCTGAGGACGTGAACAGCGGCGTCTGTTGCCAGGAGGACCCCCGAGGAAGGATCCTACACGAAGGCGTGGGTAAACTGGAGACGACATGAGGGAGGCGATGGACGCAGAGGTCATTATGATGCCTTCTGGTGGTGGTGGTGGTGGGTGGTGGGTGCGTGGTGTGGAGGGCAGTTCTGATTCAACCATTCGTCACAGATATGCCACAGTTATGGTGAGGCAGTTACCACTAACGCTGCTTGAGCCTGCGTTGTTAGACAAGACAGGATTTGCTAAGATCAAACCATTCATAACTGATTGGTTGAGATGGAACATTTTCTCAGAAACTGTGGGAGCCGATGTAATCCAGGAGACCAGTGTGGAACATATCGTCATGTCAGACGTAACATCATCTCGGTTTGATGTGTGTGTGGTAGACGGTTGCAAGGCGGACCCGCGGCAGAGAGAGCAAGTTAGGCACTTGCTAGAGGGGAACTTTGGCACGGGGAGAGCAGGTCTTTCTTGCATTGGACCGACGCCAGTGTGGAAAAACGTCAGATGTATTCAAGCACTGCAACTCTGGATTACGTGGAACGTGAGAGGCTGATTTCAAGTAAGAGACAGAGACACACACACACACGGAGAGCCTTTATATCATATAATGATATAAGGTGTGTGTGTGTGTCTGTGTGTGTGTGTGTGTGTGTGTGTGTTGATACTTTGGTGAAGATTATGAAGAAATGCTCCCTATATTCTGTCTTAACCAGCCATCGGCGTCATCCTCTTTCGTCTTTTTGTCTGTTTGTCTGTCTGTCTGTCTGTCTGTATGCCGTTCTCTCTCTCTCTCTCTCTCTCTCTCTCTCTCTCTCTCTCTCTCTCTCTCTCTCTCTCTCTCTCTCTCTATCTATCTATCTATCTATTTTGTTTCTCCTCCGTAGCTCCTCGGCTTCTCTGCTTTCCCTACATCCCTATCATTTTATTCCTTTCTCCTTCCACTCACCTTGCTCCATCCTTCACCTTTATTGAGAGAGAGAGAGAGAGAGAGAGAGAGAGAGAGAGAGAGAGAGAGAGAGGAGGCCTCACATCATAGCCAGACTGCTAGAGTCGCCTTAGGGCGTCTCTGTTGAGGGCTAGGGGGGTGCGGGGTGAGGGGATAGGAGAGGGGGGTCTCTCCCCTCATAGCTAATTAGGGGACCTTAAGAGTGGATGCGAAATAAGGGGGGGAGGGGAGGGGAGAGGAGGAGGGGGAGGGGGGGGGGGGGTCCGTTCCAGTCGTGTATTATTCGCGTTGAGAACATTGTTATCAGGGTAATGATGATATGGGTCCCTCAAACTGGTAACGGTGCGTAAAACTGATATCATTTGCGTCCTGCTCGGGACTTGTGGTGATTCTAAGCTTCGGCTCTTGCATGGATCAAGCTTATCTAAGCTTCTTCTCTGACATGGACTGAGCTTATCTAAGCTTCGTCTCTGGCATGAGTAAATCTTATTCTGATCATCGTCTTAGACTTCGATTAAGCTTATGTAAGCGTAGGCTCTTGCATGGATTAAGCTTATTTTAAGCTTCCTGTCTGGCATGGTTTTAAGCTGATCTAAGGCCTGTCACACTTATGGGTTAAGCTGACCTGATGTCACGTTTTACTCGTGTACCAAACTGGTCTCAGTCTCGTGTCACTCGTGGATTAAGCTGATTTGTATCACGTGACCTGATCCTTCAGGGTCGGGTCAAAGGGTCACACATATCATGTCCACGGGTCTTACTGTATTGGTCAATGGTCGCACCCTCGTACTCAAGAGTCTTACCGTCGTGCTCAAGGGGCGTACCGTCGTGCTCAAGGGTCGAACCGACGCGCTCAAGGGTCGTACCGTCGTGCTCAAGGGTCGTACCGTCGTGCTTAAGGGCCGTCCTGTCGAGCTCAGGGGGTTACTTTAAGATGTTGGTACTGGAGGTCGGTTGGAGGCACAGGAGGTCGACTGGAGGTAGTGGAGGTCGGCTGGAGGGTATAGAAAGTTGGCTGGAGGCGTCAGAGGTCGGCTGGAGGTATTACTTGCTAGCAGGTTGGTTGGTTGGTGGTGGGTCGGGGAGGCAGCCTCCCCTCCTGCCTTTGTCCAGGAGCCAGCAGGCGGAAGGGGTGGATGGGAGGGCAGTAGAAGGGTGGAAGGGGCAGAGGGAGGGTAATAGGAGGGGTGGGAAGGAGGGATCTGGAAGGGGGTGTAGGGGCGGATGGGTGGTGGGGAGTGGAGTGGGTTGAGGGGGGTGTGTGGTGCAACCATCACACATGTGAGGAGGGGTCGTGGAGGTGATCAAAGGTAGCACGGGTCAAGGGTCAGGAGGAGGAGGAGATAAAGGAGGAGGAGGAGGGGGAGGAGAAGATGCAAAAGAGGAAACGGTGAAGAGAAGCACGAAAGAGGAGAGGAGATAGAGGAAGGGGAATGAAGGAAGACAAGGAAGAAAGAAAGAGGGGAGAGGGAGAAAGAAGAAGGGTACAAGAATAACCACCGATATGGGAAAAGGGGGTAAAGTAGACTGTGGATCAGGAGAGAGAGAGAGAGAGAGAGAGAGAGAGAGAGAGAGAGAGAGAGAGAGAGAGAGAGAGAGAGAGAGAGAGAGAGAGGAATAGTGAGGAGTAAGACGAACGGGGAGGGAGAAGGAGGGAGATAACAGATGATCTTGAGAGCAATGATGGGGGCGCAACAGACAGAAGACGACAGAACGAGGGGGACGGAGACGAGACAGGAGACAGTGAGGGGAGGGCACAGAGGCAAAGAGCAAAAGGTAATCGAAGCTGGATGGGCGGGGGTGGGGGGTGGGGGGAGTGTTCGTAGGAGGAATGGGGAGAGGAGTGGAAATAAGAGATGAGATGGGAGAGGATTGATATGGGATAGGTGTGACGATGCGATGGAACAGGAGTCGAGGGTTCGTCAAGGTTAGAGACAAGATGACGGAGTGTGTGTGTGTGTGTGTGTGTGTGTGTGTGTGTGTGTGTGTGTGTGTGTGTGGTAGGGGTCTGCTAGCACGGTTGCTACAGGAAGAGACAGACGTCCTGATACCGTAGTAAGATCCTGTAGTGTAACGGTGACATCTGAAGCAACCACTCCATATCTACCACAGTGAAAGCATCTACCACACTCACCCCGGCTACACCGCCGTGCCCACGTCTAGGAATCGTTTTTCCCCTCATTATCAGGTCAGCAACTACCTCCTCCTTCCTCCTCCTCCACCTCCTTCCTCTTGCTTCTCCTCTCAACAAGCAGAACCACCACCATAACAGCCTATGAGGCTTGCATTACAACGAACCTCAACAGTCACATGCTGATGATCTAGCCATCGTCTGCAGTGGCACAGCCAACTTCGACAGTGGTGCATCCATCCAATACAGTGGCACACCCACCGTCTACAGTGGTACAACCATCGAATACAGTGGTGCATCCATCTTCTGCTGTGGTACAGCCATCGAATACAGTGGTGTAACCATCTTCTGCTGTGGTACAACCATCGAATACAGTGGTGTAACCGTTGTCCACAGTGGTACATCCATCGTCTGCAGTGGTGCATCCATCTCCAATACCTACGCCAAGAATCCAGTAAACTACACAGACTTCTTCCCAACCCTTTGAAGTCTCTTCCATAACGAGTCCCCGATCAATCCCAACAAATAACACCCAATCCCTCAACTCGCCACCAGCTCTGGAAATCAATCCCAAAGACGTAAATTCCATCCCTCAACTCACCATCAAGTGACTGGAATCAATCCCGAGACATAAACCTGCCGTCCTTCAGCTCACCATCAGCGGGCGAACTGAAACCCCCGAAGGGAGTATAAGTGAGAGAAGGAATATTACGGAGGGAAGGGTCGTGACACACACGCATCTCTCTGAAGAGGACTGGATCGATCTAAAGTGGAGGGGAAACCTCTGGCTGCCCCGGAAAGAGGTTTAAATACTTTATAGTGTTTGGGACTCGGTGTGTCTTCGCTTCTGGTTCAGGAATTTATCGTGATGACGTTTTCCCTCAATGACGTCAGCTGAAGACGTCCTTTTTCTTGATGACGTCAGCCGAAGATATCCTTTTTCTTGATGACGTCAACTCAAGATGTCCCTTGTCTTATGGTCTGGTGAAAGAAGATATGTTGTTTGCTGTTTATCTGTAACTTCCTGTAAGGTTTCTGAGCCGTTCGGTACATGACCTCCTTGACCACGATGGTACGACCTTTGAGCACGACGTTACGACCCTTGGGCACGACGGTACGACCCTTAACCACAACGGCTAGACCCTTTAAGCACGACGGTACGACCCACGAACAAGATGTACGTGACGATTGGGTATGAAGGTCTGGCCTTTTGACCTAGCCCTTAGAAGGGTCTGGTCAAAGGGTAGGCACTTCACACCTAAGGGTTATACCGTCGTGCTTAAGGGCCGTACCGCCGTGCTCAGGGGTCGCACCCTCGTGCTCAAGGAATTCGGCAACCATTTAATCCGGGTAGTTTAAGATTATTCGACCAGTGGACTTGTGACACAGAAACCTCGCCAACAAACAAGCGCTCCCTCATCTACTGGCTCCCCAGACGACGATGGACGTAACTTAGCCCAAGAAGACGATTGGAGAAGAAGAAGAACACTTTCGCAAGATATCAGGATGAAAGGAGAGAGAGAGAGAGAGAGAGAGAGAGAGAGAGAGAGAGAGAGAGAGAGAGAGAGAGAGAGATGGTTTGTGGGAACCGGAGTAAAAGCGTTCCATTCCCCCCTTCCCCTCCCCTCCCATCCTCCCATTAGGTAAAATCTGCTAAAGCACTTTAATGGGTCCAGGAACTAACCCCCCATATGACGCTCACTGCGAGTGTTATGGGGGGGGGGGGGTGAGGGTCTTTCTTCATAAGGAGCTGGAGGAGGAAGCGTTGGGGGTGGTGGGGTGGGGTGGGTACATGTTTCTTGATCTGAGACTTGGGAGACTGGGGAGGAAGGAGTTATATTTCTTGAGCTTTGGGAAGGGGGTGAGGGATGTTTTGATCAGGGGCTTTAGTGGGATGGGTGTGGGGTGTGTGGGTTGGAAGGAGAACCTGTCTTGATCATTGATGGAGATTTCGTCTATAATCGAGTTTCCTGTATTTATCATCAAGGTTCGGGAATCTCTCTGGATATGATGTCGACTGTTTCACACTCTCCCCGTGTTGCCTGCGTCACCGTTGTCCAGTGGTGTGTGTGTGTGTGTGTGTGTGTGTGTGTGTGTGTTCTCTGCCTCCGCCGAACCGTCAGACATCCACCTCGTTCGTGGTGTCGTTGAGTAGACGGCGCGTCGTCCAGTGCGGTCGTCTTGCCGTGTGGTCGAACGTCCCAGACGTTACAGTTTTCTTTTCATAATGGCTTTCATGCAGTACGGGGGGCGGGCGGGGGCGGTACAAGCTCGGTGGCTGCTGCACAGCGAGGCATAGAGCACCCATCGGCGAGGCCCTGTGTCCTCCTTGAAGGATTGCAGAGGAGAGGCCATCCTTTCCATGCTACTGGAAGTAGCGCACAGCCTTGGAGTTCCAGGATCTCCTGGAGAACGAGAGATCCTGTGGAAGTACACAGTAAAGTGCCGGAGAAGATGTGTGAAATGATGAGTCCAGTTGCTCAATAGATGATACACAGAAAATACAGGAAATGGGAGACTTTGCGCATGAGTAATTTTTAGGGAATATTTCTAATATTTGAATTAAAAAAAAGAAAGGGAGGGAATTAAAACAGGAGAGAGTGTGATGAATTACCCACCGATAGATGTGTCAGGCGAGTGATTGCGAGCGATGAACATTTGATGATGTGTTGTGTGTTAACAGGAGGATTCGCCCCTCCGCCCTGGCCAGACCCGGCACCCAACACCACCTCCCCGTCAAGGGCAGGATGTTCCCCGTCAAGGGTTGGACGATTCCGTCAAGAATAGGACCCTCCCTGTCGAGGACAGAACGCCCCTTGTCAACACGAATAACCTGGGTCAAGTTTAATGACTGACTCTAATGACTGTCCTCCCCCTGTCCCCATGTCAAGCCCAACTTCCTCCTTCTCCCTCCTCCCTCATGTCAAGCCCAACTTCCTCCTCCTCCCTCCTCCCTCATGTCAAGCCCAACCTCCTCCTCCTCCCTCCTCCCTCATGTCAAGCCCAACCTCCTCCTCCTCCCTCCTCCCTCATGTCAAGCCCA